>NW_012151951.1:6770452-6771732 GCF_000956105.1 Propithecus coquereli
ATTTTGCTTTTCTTTGGATGTTTGTTTATATTTATGCTTGACTGAGTTGAGATCTATTCAGGTCTAGTGTTGCCAACAGACATGGTGAATTGTGTGTCCTTAAGCATCTCTTTATTAGGCATTCGGGGTGTTAGATAGCTAATCTTGAATCTAAACTTAGAAAAAAACCTAATGAGTATATCCCTAATCCGATTTATGATGTGTAGCAAGCATTTATCCCTCGGGGCTCTGCTGAAGTTTGTTAAAATATTCTTCTTTGCTCTTGAACTCTCCATGTTAGGTAATACAATGCATATCCCAGGATGCAAGGAATCAATGTCCATCTTCCTCTTCCCTGTTGTTGCGTACTGAATGCCGCAGTGCAAAACTGATGTAGGAAGAGATGATTTATTTTCTTGGGTTAGAGCAGGAGGTGGAAACACTAGGACAAGAGTAGAAGATCTCTACTGCTTCGGAAAATATTCACATTTCAAGTAGGGTGTGACCTACTTGATTAGTACAGCTTTTTTGTTCCTGAGCTAGAGAAGACAGAGAAAATGAGCCAAACCCTTCTCATGCAAAAGTGTCAGTATGCATAGCCTAGAAAAGTGTTTTCAATCTAATCCAATCAATTTTTCAATTCCCCTCAAATGCTAACTGACAGTGCACTCTTACTCCTTTCCAATGCTTTTGTAAATTTTATGTATCTTCAAGGATCTTTTGAAGAAAAATCTGAAGAAGACAGCATGCTGTTCCATTACCCCAATTTCCAGTGATCACTTGTAATAGAATTTGTATGTTTCCATGTTGTTTCACTTCTTCCTACTGACAGTCACTAAATACAATTTTCCCACCTGTTTTGCCTTTTAGTTTAGATATGTAATGCCAGAAAATAGGGGTAAATAGAAGATTAATGAGAGAGACCCATATTTGTCAAATTGAAGTCCTAATTCTCAGTGATGGAGGGCCACCTCTGGGAAATAATAAATATAGTAGCATATGCAGAAACCAGTCCTCTATATAGAATCTTCTGTCCATCTTCTGACTGGTCAGCAAAAAAGAACAAAGGAGTACAAAATTGTAGACATTTTTTAAAGTTGGAAATCAAATATCGTTTAAGAAACATTAAAATTGTCTTTCTTTATTTTATCCTGCAAAGACCAACTTAAAGTCATCTCCTCCAAGAAACACTTCCTTTCTGACTCTTCCTTTCTGTGCTTAGCCACAAGGTCATACAGTTTAACTCTAAAAAGCAAAACTGAGTAAAGCAGTTGGAAATCATATGTTGCTACATTGAATTT
>NW_012151951.1:6784226-6786053 GCF_000956105.1 Propithecus coquereli
CATTAGTTCCATTTTACAGGCAAGTTAACTAAGGCCCAGAAAAGCTAGACATGTTATCCAAAGTCATGCAATCAGGAGAGAATTAGCCTAGTCCTCTGAACAAAGATCCCCTACTTTTCCCACATACATTTCCACATTGTCCTCTACTGACACTGTGCAAGTCCACAGACTCTCCTCAAAGCCCAAACATGCCTCCCTAGTGTGAACTAAGATAAAATCCTAAGCTCTCCACTGACTAAAAAGACCTCCTCTCAGCCAAGAGGACCCCAGAAAAACCTTAAAACTGAGTTCCTAGCCATGACAGGATGGAAGGTCAGACACGCATCATTATACCCCCTCCCTTGCTAACAGCCATCAGGCTCTTTTTCCCAAGAGCTAAACAGAAACCAGTCTTGGGATCTAGAACAGCATTCTTTCCTAATAAAAAACCACCAGCCATGAAATGGATTTAACCAATCTATAGAGCATGCAGAGAGGGTTTTTGTGTCCTTGTTTCACCTTTTGGACACAAAAGGGCAGCCATTTCTGAACACAGACCCCATAAAAGGGCAGGAAGCTCAATTGAGCAGACACATGTTTCTCATTTCATAAATATTTATGACTCTTCCTATAACTTGTTAAATATGTATATTTGGCCATCCATCTCAGTATAAATTCCTATTCCTGTGGTACCTGCCTTTTAACATGTTCTCGGCATTTGGCTGGGGCTTGTTTTCTATTTAATCTGTTGGAATTGCCACCCACAGGCTGTATATCTTCATGAGAAATAAAACTCTCCTTTCCAAATTTCGAAACTCATTATTTCAGTGTCAGGTCAAACCACACATTTACACCTAACCTCCAATGTGCAAAATTTGAAGATTAGCACAGAAATCATCTAAGACTGAGCTCTTTGAATGCAGGAATCAGACTATGATTCTATTCATCTTTAAATTCCCAGTACTAGGTCCCTAGTAGGTATTTTTAATGTTTGTTGAATATATATTGTTTCATTTTAAGGCATTTATGTTACCTCTCATTCCAATCTTTTAGGACACGAAATGGACTTTTTTTTTTTTTTTTTTTTTGCCAAATGCCACATATCTCCTGGAAAAAAATGAATCATTTCTTGATGGAATTGAATGCATTCCAATTTATCACATTGTTTCCCTGATGTTAGTAGGTTTTACAGCCCAGGACTTTATTTTACATATTATGTTTTCTCTTTAAGACATTTTCTATACTGAAGTCTCCTAAAAATAGTGACACAAAGGAGAGCTGAGTAACGTGAAGCACAATTCTCAGACCACTGAAAATCTGAGGGGCTTCAGTCACCTTCTTTATTATTCCTACTTTCTTAAGCTTAAAGTCCTTGAAATACATTATGTCACTTTGAAGACATTCAAATAATCATTTTATTCTTTTTCTTTTCAAGTAATTATTTAAATAAAAGGCTTTGAAAACTCAGTCTCCTATGAAAACTTTTGCATTGATAATTCACCACTTCCAAATAATTCAAAGTACTTGGCTTCTGATGTGTGTGGGTGGTTGCATTTATACTCTGTTACTTGGGTATGAGAGAGGTAAGTTTTTGTTCTCCATTATGCCAATTGTCAGAAATTTGTCACAAAAATCTAGACAAGGAAATGTAGAAGAGGTGACCAGATATTTCCTTGAGGCAAGATGGTCGAGTGGAAAGAATCGAGTTTTTTTTTTTTACACATATACATTTTATTTATTTTTTTTTTTATTTCAGCATGTTATGGGGATACAGATGATTAGGTTACGTATGATGCCCTTACCCTCCCTCCCCCCAAGTCCGAGCTTCAAGTGTGTCCATTTCCCCAG
>NW_012151951.1:6788050-6790182 GCF_000956105.1 Propithecus coquereli
CAAGACTTAATGACATTGGACCAATCACTTCACCTCTCTCAGCCTTGTTTACTTCAGAATAAAAAATCAAGGGAGAGAATCATGTCTTAAAGCCACCTAAGTGTTTGAGGAGATGCCAGAAGGGATGAAGGTGGGAACCTAAGACAAAAATGATGTTTCCCTTCCATCCAGCTCTAAGCAGAAGAACTGATTGGCCTATGTTATTATTGATTGGATTTATGGGTAAGATTTACTTTGACCAAAAAAGTATTCCATGTCTGAAAGTATTTGAAAACCACTGATCTACCATCCTTTTATAATTCAACATTCCTTGCCTCTGATCTCGCTCTAAAAACTGCTTGTCTAGGCTGGGTGTGGTGGTTCACACCTGTAATTCCAACACTTTGGGAGACCAAGGCATGAGGAGCATTTGAGGCCGGGAGTTCAAGACCAGCCTAGGCAGAACCCCATCTCTATACACACAAGAAAAATAAGACAAATTATCTGGGCATGGTGGTGCATTACTTTAATACCAGCTACTCGAGAAGCTGAGATAGGAGAAGTACTTGAGCCCTGGAGTTAGAGGCTGCAGTGAGTTATGATCACACCACTGCACTCCATCCTGGGCAACAGAGTGAGACCCCATCCCCCCCCCAAAAAAAAAAACGCTTGTCTAAATTTTCTCATTGTACTATTCATAACTATAAGAGGTGTGCCTACCATTGCAAATTCATGCTGCTTTTGTGGCTTTTCTCACCAAAGATTTTTGGTTTTATTTTTTAAATTTTTGGAGACAGAGTCTTGCTCTGTCACCCTAAGTAGAGTGTAGTGGCATCATCATAGCTCATTGTAACCTCAAACTCCTGGGCTCAAGTGATCCTCCTGCCTCACCCTCTCAAGTAGCTGAAACTACAGGTGTGCGCCACGATACCCAGCTACTTTTCCTATTTTCAGTAGAGACAGGGTCTTGCTCTTGCTCAGGCTGGTCTTAAACTCCTGAGCTCAAGCAATCCACCCACCTCAGCCGCTCAGAGTGCTAGGAGTACAGGCGTGAGCCACCGTGCTTGGCCCCAACTAAGGATTTTTAATAGTATCTGATAGAATAAGTTATAAGCACTTTGACAGGTTCTTTCATATTCATGACCTCATGTAATTGACATATATTGGCTGACCTTTACCAATTTGCCACCACTAAAGCTAGCTAGTATAGGAAGTGCAATAGGAGTGTATGGAGGCAGTATGGCATGAGTAATTCTATACAAATTTAAAGCAAAACAATGTGGTTATTAAAAAGAGCTCAGGCTCTGGAAAAAGGCATGTGTGTTTTCCCATGCTGGTTCTATCACTAATGAATGTAAATTTGGGCAATTTTTTTAACCTGTCAGGATCAGGTTTTTCACCTGCAAAATGAAGAGAATGCCTATTTCATAAGGCGGCTCTTTGGATTAACAAATATTTCACATGTGTAGAAGGTTTACACTATGCCAGCTACTCTTAAATCTTTTATATGTACAGTATAATTTAATCTTCACGTTAACCAAATGAGGCTGTTATCAGCCCCAGTTTACACATGAAATAATAACTGAAGCACAGAGAAGCTTGTTGAAGCCACAAAGCTGTTATGCAGAGGAGCTAGGCTTTTAACGCAAAGGATCTAACTCTGGAGTTCACAAACTTTACCACTGCACTATAAAATAATAACACACTGCCCAAAACTGACCAGTTGTTCACTAATGACTAATTCCTTTCTCTCCGAGACTCATTGCATTCTCTTTTCTGTGTGGGTAGAGATGTCGAATAATAAATAACAATACTACCAGCCACAAATAAGAGCTTACACTCATGTACATACTTTTCATTCTATAATAAAATAAAAATTAAGAGAATAAAGTGTTTATAAGTCAATGGAGAGAAATTTATTGAAGGAGTGGACTTTTGGCTGGACTCTGAAGAAAGGGTGTGTTTGAAAAGAATAAGGAGACAAGTCAGCACTTGAGAAAAACAGACCATGAGCAAAGTATGGAGCTGCAGATGTGGAGACTGGGGAAGGCAGGTACACTGCAGACATACGTGGTTGCTCTGTATCTTTACAGACATACTCGCCTTTAAACAAATTAAACATACCTTTAAAATTGGATTTTCAGGGAAAAATA
>NW_012151951.1:6791911-6793750 GCF_000956105.1 Propithecus coquereli
CATTACCTCACATACTTATTTTTCATGATGAGAACACTGAAAATGTATTCTTTTAGCAATTTTAAATTTATACAATTTTAAATTGAATATGATTTACACAAAGTAATATACACTGTTATGTTATATATTGCTAAGTATACACTATTTTCAACTATAGTCATCACGTTGTACAATAGATTTCTTGAACTTATTTCTTCTAACTGAAATTTCGTATCTTTTGACAACATCTCTGCAATCTTCCCCGACTCCAGCCAGCACCTGTCAACCACCATTGTACTCTCTGCTTCCATGAGTCCAACTTTCTTAGATTCCACATATAAGTGAAATCACGTGGTATTTGTCTTTCTGTGTCTGTCTTATCTCACTTAACATAACGTGTCCAGGTGCAACCATATTATGCCAGTAAGACTGATTCCATTGTGTATATACAGCACATTTTCTTTATCCATTCATCCATTGATGGACACTTAGGTTGATTCCATATCTTGGCTATTGTGAATAATGCTGCAATGAACATGGAAGTGTAGTTATTTCTTCAAAATAATGGTTTCATTTCCTTTGGATATATACCCAGTAGCAGGATTGCTGGGTCATATGGTAGTTCTATTTTTAGTTTTTTTAAGAAACCCCATACAATTTTCCACAATAGCTACACCAATTTATATTCCCACCAACAGTGTGCAAGGGTTCTACATCCTCACCAATACTTGCTAACTTTTGTCTTTTAGATAACAGCCATTCTTAACAGGTATGAGATGACATTTCATTGTGATCTTGATTTGCATTTCCATAATGATTAGCGATGTTGAGCACCTTTCCATATACCCATTGGGCATTTTTATGTCTTCTTTAGAGAAACGTCTCTTCAGATCCCATGTCCCTTTTTTAACTGGGCTGTTTTCTTGCTATTGAGTTGTATTAGTTCCTTATTTATGAGAAGTCTTCAAAAAGTTCATGAAAAATTCATATCATGAAAAAACTACACATCAATCTTAAAATTGTTATGCACCAAAATAAACTTGTACTAACTTGTTATAACATATCTGAACAGGATCTAGTTTGAAGCACTAAGGATGAGATATCAGTCTGAAAAGAGTCCCTATCAGAGTAACATGAATTCTGCTAAAATTGAAGCAAGAACAAACATCAAATTTATGGTGAAGCTTGGATGGAAGAATGGTAAAATCATTGATGCCTTACAAAAAGTTTAATGGATAATGCCCCAAATAAATCAGCATTTTACAAATGGACAATTCATTTTAAGAAGGGATGAGACAATACTGAAAATGAAGCCCCCAGTGACAGACCATCCACATCAACTTGCAAGGAAAAAATTAATTTTGTTTGTGCCCTAATTGGAGAGGACCAATGATTAACAGCAGAAACAATAGCCAAATCCATAAACATCTAAATTGGTTCAGCTTACATGATTCTAATTGAAAAAGTAAAGTGAGAAAACTTTCCACTTGATGGGTGCCAAAACCATTGCACTCAGATCAGCTGCAGACAAGAGCTAGGCATTCAGTAGAAATTTTAAACAAATGGGATCAAGATCCTAAAGCATTTCTTTGAAGAATTGTAACAGATGAAACATAGCTTTACCAGTATGATCCTGAAGACAAAGCACAATCAAAGCAATGGCTACCAAGAGGTGGAAGTGGTCTAGTCCAAGCAAAAGTGGACCGGTCAAGAGCAAAGGTCATGACAATAGTTTTTAGGATGCTCGAAGCATTTTGCTTGATGACTTTCTGGAGGGCCAATGAATAATAACATCTGATGATTATGAGAGTGTTTTGAGAAAATAGCCAAAGCTTTAGCTAAAAAAAACCAACAACAACA
>NW_012151951.1:6794940-6796065 GCF_000956105.1 Propithecus coquereli
TTTTTTTCCACTATTGATTTCTAGTTTCATAACACTATGGTCAGAGAAGATACTTGATATAATTTCAATCTTCTTAAATTTGTTACTTTTCTCATGGCCTAACATGTGATCTATCCTGGAGACTGTTTTCTGTGCACTTGAAAAGATTCCTTTTTTTTTCCCTTTCTTTCTCTTGCTGCCTTCCACTGTAATTTGATAATTTTTTATAGAAGTATGCTTTCATTTCTTTCTCTTTCATGTATCTACTACATTTTTTTACTGTGAGAATTACACAAAACATCTTATAGTTATAACAGTCTATTCAAAGTGATAATAACTTACCTTTGACCTAATACAAAAACTTTACACTTTAACTTCTTCTCCATCCCACATTTGATGTTACTGATGTCACAATTTTCATCTTTTTATATTGTATATCCATTAACAAATTATTATAGCTATTGTAGTTATTTTTAATAATTTTGTTCTTTAACTTTTATACTGCCGTGACAATATTAGAGTATTCTTTATTGACTATATTCTTACCTTTACAGTGAGTTTTATACTTTCAGATGTTTTCTGGTTGTTAGAATTCCTTTGCTTTAACTCAAAGAACTCCCTTAACATATCTTGTAAGGGATGTCTAGTGGTGACAAATTCCCCCAGCTTTTGTTTGTCTGGTAAAGTCCTTATCTCACCTCACTTCTGACAGTTGGTTTTGCTAGGTATAGTATTCTTGGTTGACTATTTTTTTCTTCAGGATTCTGAATATATCATGCCACTCTTTCCAGGCCTGCAAGGTTTGTGCTGAGGAATCCACTGATAATTTTATAACAATTCCCTTGTATGTGACGAATAACTTTTGTCTTGCTAATTTTAAAATTTTCTGTCTTTGACTGTTGAGAATTTGATTATAATATACTTTAGTGGAGATCTCTTTATGTTTATCGTATTTGGGGTTCTTTGGGGTTCATAAATCTGGATATTTATATCTCTATCCAGATTGAAGTTTTCTGTCATTATTCCTTTAAATAAGCTTTCTGCCACCTTCCTCCTTTCTCTGCTCCTTCTAAAATTCCCATAATGCATATATTGGTTCACTTGACATATTCCATAGGTCCTATAGGCTTTCTTCATTCTTTTTCA
>NW_012151951.1:6799735-6803125 GCF_000956105.1 Propithecus coquereli
GAAAGCTCCTAGTGGAAGTGAAATCGGCACAGAGGGTCTGGCAGTCCACCAGGAAATTGTCCTCTCAAAGCAAAATTTGGAGATTTCTGCAGTGGCATAACACAGGTCCCTGCAACCTTAAATTCCTAGGCTCAAGCAATCCTCCTGCCTCAGCCTCCAAAATAGCTGGGACTATAGGTGCATACAACCACGACTTGCTAATTTTCTTATTTTTTGTAGAGACAGGGTCTTGCTATGTTGCTCAGACTGGTCTCAAACTCCTGGCCTCAAGCAATCCTCCTGCCTTGACCTCCCAAAGTGCTAGGATTATAGGTGTGAGCCACTGCACCTGGCCCTAAATTGCATTTCTTAAGGAAGACAGCTTCTCTTTATATCCTAGTTTCAAACCTGACACTGTTTGCAAGGTTGGATTACTTGGGATGAAGTAATATGATAATATTTGAGACAGTATAATGCAAAATTAGGCTTTATATCATATGTATGAAGCACAGTGTACTAATCATAAGAATAGTGTGCACCTCTGACACAAGAAGTCATGGAAAAAGAGGGAAGAATGGGGAGAGGATGATATCACACAAACATACATGCACACAATCAGGGATCTGCTACAGGAGGCCTGGATTGAGGTCACAGTGTGTGGGGTGTGTAGTAGGGAAAGCGGAGATGCTAACACCGCCCTAATTCCAAGAGCTGACCAAGTAGAAGAGTCAAGAATACAAAGCACGTCTTAGTCCAACCAGTGCAAGACCTGGAAAGCTACTCTGGAGGCTTCAGGACAGGCCCGTCCTAGAGGAATCTGTTAGGCAAGGAAAGAGACTAATCTGTGGTGTTGGCTTAATATGTCCTTGTACTGTGCAGTACTACACCAAGTCCTCCATGACCCCTTTGTTGTCCTTTTACTGGCTTCTAAGCAGCACCCCATATCAGAAGTTGGGGCCCTCAAGCAGTTTCCTAGCAGATTCCACCTGCCCTCCCCACAAAGTTTACCTATGATCTTTTCCTGGTCTTTTTCTCCTTCCTTCCTCCAACATCCCTTCCCTCAAAGTCTTCCTAGGTAATAGCTAATCTCATCAAGGATTTGATGGATTGTAATGTATTGTTGAGTTTCCCTTCCTAGACTACACCTCAATAACACCTTGACCTGCCAGGAGCTTTGAAGGCCTTTATTTCTGAGGCAATTTTTCACCCAATAATAAATGAAGAGATAGAAGAATGTGGCTGCTCAAATCAATCTAAATTGCTTAGGACCTAGGTTTAAAACTTTGGAGTACTGGGAGTCTTTGAGGTATTTTTTAGCGTGATAGAAAAGGCCATTAGTATCATTAGCCTCACTTAACACTAGATTTCCAGCCCATCCCAGAAATCTTGTGCCCTCCTCTTCTCTCCAGCCTTTGGCTCATTCTCATCAAGCTCTCATCTCCACAGTGGTGATTTTCTTTTTGTTTTTGTTTTACTTTTGCCTTTGTGTTTGTATTTGTATTTAAAAAAACAAAACAAATACGACACATAGGAACATGTTTGTTTTATAAAGTTTACCTTCTTGCAAACATGGGAGGCAAAAGAGTCAACCAAACAAAAAGAGATCAGTTAGGAATCTGTCTTTGTGCAGGTAGAAGTGTAGTTTAGAATTTTAATCACCAATGCAAGCAGGGTATGCCTAGCTTTCTTGCTATAACACTGTATAGTATACCAAGCTTGTTGAAACTATTGCATAATGAGGATTAAATTAGAATACAGCTAGTTATCTACCCAAATTTTCCTCCACACAACCAATATGAGATGCAAAGAGGCAGAGGTGATATAATTTGACACTTAGACTGACGTTTTTAGAGTGAGAATGGCTTCTAAAATCTACTCAAAAAAAATAATAATTAAAATCTTGAAATTACTGGCTATAAAATTTTATATTCACAAAGCCCCAAGGATTCAGACTCCAGAGAGGAGTTAACCTAAAAAGCAACAAGAAGAAACAAGCTTGCATTTTTCTTTCAGGGGAAGTTGAGAAACTCAAGTGATGAAGCCAAGTCTAGGAGCTGTTCCAGATCAACCACTTTCTCAACTCTTGTCCATATAATCCCCATGTGTAGATTCCTCTCCTCTCAGACTACAGGAGAGGAAATGAAGAGTCGTAAGAATCAGGGAGCATGATCAAAAGGGAAAAAGAAAGATCTGTAAGTATGAGGAAATATGATAAATGTTACTTTATTTTTACTTGCCCCTAGAATGAGTGATGCAATCTGAGAGGTGTGATTTTTCTTATCTGAAATTATTCAATATCCCACTGTCAGATTTATCTTCCTCAGAAAAAGTTCTGATCATATCAGATATAAATCAAGAAAGCTTTCAGGCTACACAAACTACATCCTTCTAATTACATTTAGAAAAATCCATCCTCCTCAAATTCTGTCTCATTTTATATTCACTGGGGAAAGGAATGAGAGGAAATTAATGGAATTGAGGAAGTGAAGACAATATTTGTGAGACTCTAAATATCCCAAGCACTCAAAAACACACACTGGGTATTTATCAAACATCACACCTTACTAAATTTCACCTGGAATTCAGTTTCTAAGAAAAATGAAATCCTGCTATCATCCAGCAACACTGTTATTCCTAAGGTGTCTGAATTTGGGGATGTCAACCATTTGAGATCCAATATTAACACAAATATTTTCTACAGCCCCTCCAGCTCTCCAGACAGAAAAATAGAAGAAAATCTATCTATGTACATAATTTAAAGGTAAGTAAAAAAGAAGTAATTTATAATAACATGAAACACTTCTAATATTTGAAAGTCATTTGAAATATGGGACAAATCTTTGCTGTGTGAACTCTACCCCACAGTGCAGGCTGTCTACACCTCTGGCTCAGATCTCTACATTGCCAATGGCACTCCTCCTCAATCATCATGACAACCAAATTCCCCCCAGTGCATTTCTGGAAGGTCCCCTACCAGCCTGTGGAGAACTACTGATCTAGCTGGTTTGCAAGAACCATTAGTAACAACAGAATGCACTCAGAGGTCAGCTCTGCCGTCTTTGGATGGAAGTCCCATTCTACAAGGAAAGGCACTTAATATTATTCAATCACTATATCTCTTGCTCTAACTTCTAAACTCATCTTGTCTCTTAGTTAGCTCTGAATAAGTTTTAAAAAAACAGTGTCAATAATAAATGCAAATGTCAGGATAAAAAATATAACTTCAGCTAGTAAAAATCATATTAACCATTAATAAGAGAATAATTAAATTTTAGGAGACTTTTTATTCTTGTTCACCAGTGTGCCTTAGGCTAGCACAAGGCATGATACACAGTAGGAACTCAATAATTACTTGTTAAATGAATCACTGAATCAATGGAATATTATGTAGGCATAAAAATATATTTATTG
>NW_012151951.1:6803570-6820453 GCF_000956105.1 Propithecus coquereli
AAGAGCTCATCTTACCACTATAATCTCACCATTAAGAATTTATTTTTGCTAGTCTATAGTAATTGACAATTTCCAACAGGTTATCTATTCCATCTTGGTTTAAAAACAGAATACTGAAGTTTGAATATTTTTATCCCTTGAAGTTACTTTTCTGTATATTTTAGATTAACAAGTTAATCAATATCTTTATCCTTATTTACAATGAAAGAAGTATGAATTAACTAAGTCCAAGGGCTTTCTGGCAATGCAGTGGTTAAAATTCCCTAGGGGTTGCTGCCTATTTCCAGCAAATGAAAACTGAACTGCATGACTTAGCTTGTAGGTTGACAGAAAAGTGTAATTAGTATGAAATGACAAGTCAACTATGAAGAAACTGTAGCAAGTCAATTTGCATTTGAAGAACTCATCTAATAAAAGTTGCATGCATAGTGTATAAAACAGGACTGGATTTAACTGTTTGAGTTACTGGCCTGTTGAACACTGCAGTGAAAGAGCGAACTGGAACATTCAGGCAAGATGCATTTTCTTTGTAAAAATCAGAATCTTAACTGAAATTTTCAGTGCATCATGCCACATGAGGACAGCTTGAGAGTAACAAATGCTGCTCTCCGTCTGTCAGCAAAAGCAGTGTTTTGACAGTTCATGGCATATTTTGCAGGTCTACTGAGACCTCCAGGATTATATTAAAGGAAGGATTTAGTCTTGTTTCTATGGAAACTATAACTACTCTGTAAGCCTGTTAAACAAGACAGCTTGCAATATGGTATCTTATTCAAGATGAATAGTCTTTGCAATATATCATTGATAAATTTTTCTATTTGGATTTTAACATCTGCCTGAGAAAAGTCTAAATCTGTGATGACTCCACAAGAAAAAGATCAGCTAGCCACAGTGCAAACAAGCCCCACTGCACTCCAGGTCATATGCTGCGAAATCAGAATGGCCTCTACCTTGAAACAAAAGATAAATTCTGCACAGAACCCTGGAATGACATTTTAACTTTGAATGACTAATGACACACTAGCAGTACCTTAACTAGCTTTTATTTGCATTTCTTTTAATTTCTCACTTCTCTTCACTGCAAAGAGATTAGTACATTTAAAATTAAATTAGTTTAAGGCTTAAGAAACAGAAAACGTGTGTTGTCTCTTCTACCTACTAGCTGAGAATATTTCTGCACATGCACTAGACTATATCTTTTACTATTATGTCACCAGCACTTATCATAACGCCCAGCATAGAGGCTAAAAAGAAATAATATTAGCATGATAACAATATCAACCAACATTTTTATTGAGCAACAGCTATGTTACAAATATTGTGCTTAATGAGTTATCTCATTTAATTCTCACTACGGTCCTATGAGTGGATACTTTGATTAGCCCCAGTGCACAAGCAAACTGAAGATTAGTGAGGCTAGGAAAGTTGGCTAGTGTTATACAGCTAATAAAGCAGCAAAAATGGAGGCTGGGCACAGTGGCTCAGGCCTGTAATCCTAGCACTCTGGGAGGCCGAGGCAGAAGGATCGCTAGAGGTCAGGAGTTAGAGACCAGCCCAAGCAAGAGCGAGACCCCCGTCTCTCCTAAAAATAGAAAGAAATTAGCTGGATAACTATAAATATATAGAAAAAATTAGCCAGGCATGGTGGCACATGCCTGTAGTCCCAGCTACCCAGGAGGCTGAGGCAGAAGGATTGCTTAAGTCCAGGAGTTTGAGGTTGCTGGGAGCTAGGCTGATTCCATGGCACTGTAGCCCGGGGAACAGAGCAAGATTCTATCTCCAAAAAAAAAAAAAGTAGCAAAAATGGAGTTAAAAGTTTGGTCTGATTCCCAAATCTGTGATTCTGACACTGTGCTATTCTGCATATTGCTAAATGAATGAATAATTAATTAACGATGTAACACCTCTGAGCCTTTGTTTCCTCACCTCTAAAACACATGGAGATGACCCCTACCTCACAGGATGCTTGTATTGAGTCTGTGGTTTACTTAATAAGCCTTAAGAGCTATAAAATTTTAGCATGATATTAGTTATTACTGGCTCTCTGCTTTTTCAAACCAGCCGTCATCTGCATACAACGAAAGAACGGTATTCGAACTTCTTATTTTTTGCATGTAGGTAAGTTGCTTTTAATAGTAATGTCTTGAGAACATCACATAGACAGTGAATTGCGAAGAAATATTAGTAAAAGTTGGACATTAGCCCTAATGGCAAAGTAGTTGTTTCATATATTATTTTATCTGTGTACCGAGTACCCGCAGATCTGAAGACTGGAAAGTCTCCATAAAACTGAGAGTACCCTTTAGTCAAAGCTGGTTAACATTGCAAAGAAAAGGGGGACCAAACTGCTGCTATTTTCATTGCAAAAGAACTGGGTTCATGCGGATTACAAAAGCTCAAGACAGAGCTGTGAACAGTCAGCCCATGAGCACCTAGACATTTGTTGATTACTTGATAACATGGCTGATGATGACATGTAGCCTTGCACACACAGGTGCGTGGGTGCCACAGTCTGCCCTTTGTTTCTGGTGACAGTTGGCTCTTGTAAGAGCTGTCATTCTTTGCAGGCTATCGTGCTGTGAGGGTGGTCATCCAGGTGCTGGGGTGGAGCCAGAGGACCACAGACCTCAGCAGTTCCACCTGGCTCCTGCCGAGCTGCGTGGGACTGTGACCAGCAGAAATATGGGGACAGGACAAAGACCCAGGCTGGGTGCAGCAGGCAGTCAATAGGATCCGGCTTCAAGTTCCAGCTCCACCACTGACTCGTATGTTCTTGGACAAACTAACCATTGTACATTTTGGTTCCCTAGTTTGTAATGTAGAAATAGTAATAATAACTGTGTTGAAGATAAAAAGAGGCAGTGCCAAGAGTGGTATGGGGAAAGGGCTCATTGAATCTTAGCTGTCTTTATTGTGCAAATCGTCATATGTAAAAACCTCAAATGAATATCTTTATTTCTTTAATTGACTTCCTGCCTTTGCAAATCAGACACATGTGGAGGGACAACCACATACATGAATAAATAAAATATCTTAAGATAGTTTTGAAATGGTGTTTTATTTTCTTCTATTTTGTTTTTCAGGCATCCTCTGTATTTCTAGGTATTATGAAAATAAGGATGGATGATTTAGTATATTCAGGAAATTCATAGCGATACCAGCACACAGCAGATATTTAATAAATGTTCATTGAATTAATACATTAATGCAATGGCATTAAAACTTGGTTTCTTGGATTTACTGGAATAAATATATACTTTGAGACCTAAAATCAAAATTTTAATTAAAAATCTTCTTACCATTTGCTATTGTCAAAATAAATTGCTCTTTAGGGAAAGGAGGCCCCTCTTTTCAATCCGTGAACTTGTGGGTAGTGTTTCTTACCCATGACTAGAAAAGGGAGCTGGACCCAGAATCAACAGGAATTACAAAGCAATGCAGAACTGGGTAGTTTAACAATCAGGCCAGCTGACTCCAATTTATATCTGACTCTGCTTTCTGTTTGCAGAGGATGAAATAGCACTATATGATCATGTGTGGCTTGACAACAGGGATGTGTTCGGAGACATGCATCGTGCAATTTCATCTTTGTGTGACCATCACGTAGTGTAACTTACACAAACCTAGATGGTATAGCCTGCTATATACCTAAGCTATATGGTGTAGCCCACTGCACCTAGGCTACAAACCGGTACAGCATGTTACTGTACTAAATACTGTAGGCAGTTGTAACACAGTGGTAAGTATTTATGCATCTAAACACATCTAAACATAGAAAAGGTACAGTAAAAATACAGTATTATAATCTTATAGGACCATTGTCATACATGTGGTCCATCAATTGACCGAAATGTCACTATACAACACATGACTGTATTATATTCACCACACCAAGAAGTTGAAATGAACATCATTAGGATATAATCCTTGGAAAACTGATGGTGCAGAAATTACAGTACTGCATCTTAACTTTATTAAATCACAAAATGTTAAGAGTTGAAGGGATCCTAAAGATCATTTTTTATCTAACGTCTTTATTCATAGATGAGCAGGCTAAAATCCAAAATGCTTAAGAGGCTTTCCGTGATCACTCAGCTAGTGCTATGTGTGAGTGCTTACTATGTACAGGCTCTACTACCTGGGACAGCCCTTTCTGCCACAAGATTCTTTAAAAAGAAGGAAGCAGGCCTAGTGTAGTGGATCATGCCTATAATCCCTGCACTTTGGGAAGCCAAGGAGAGAGGATCACTTGAGCCCATGAGTTCAAGGCTGCAGTGAGCTATAATAGGGCCACTGCACTCCGGCCTGGGTGACAGAACAAGACCCTGTCTCTAAAATAAAAAAGAAAGAAAGAAGCATAGATTATAGATTTGGGGAAAGATTTTTGCCTCCACTTGTAAAGAAAAGAATAGTTTTGATATGGCAATAAAAAAGTATGGATTTCCTGCTTCTGGGGGGTTTTGTCCAGCTTTATTGAGGTATAATTGACAGATAAAAAATGTATATATTCAAGGTATGCAATGTGATGATTTGATATGTATACATTGTGAAATGATCACTACAATCAAATTAAATAACACATCCATTACCGTGTGCGCATGTGTGTGCGTGTGTGTGTGTGTGTGTGTGTGTGTGTGTGGTGAGAACACTTAAGATCTATTCTCTCAGCAAATTTCAAGCAAACAGTACAGTGTTGTCGACTATAGTCACCGTGCTAAGCAGTATTAGACTGCTATTAGGTCTTCGTTCATTAGTCAGGAATTCAAGGTCCTGACATATTGAAAACTGCTTTCCCTTAAATATTTGCCTGTCCCAAAGCAAACAAGAGAATCCAAACAATTCTTGCATGGCACATGCTAATGTAAAGGGAGTACTGTTTTAAGAAGAGGACCCTGTTGTTTTTAAAGTAGGGAAGAACAGGATGTGACCACACAACCCACTGAGGAGGTCAATGAGATAAGGACACAAAGTGAAAAGTCACTAACTCATTTCCTTACTTCTGTCTACCCTCCCGAATCTTTTTCTAAAGATGTAAAAGGAGGGTGTGCCTGGGAAAATATGGCTTCAAAACTTTAAGAAAAACATGGCAAGTATAAGGTTTATTCTAAACCAAACCTCAACTGCCCTGCCTAGTTTGAGATGCTCTGAAAGATGCTAAATCAGCTCAAATTGCGTTGAAGGCTCATTACAGTGCCCATGTCGGGAGAGGCCGTTGCATTGTGATGCTGCTGGCACTTCTGGGAACTAAATTCCCCTGAAAAGTGTTGTGTATACGGTCTAGGGCAGACCGTGCTGTTGCAGCTGTGCTATTGCAATTGCCACTGTGTTGGATCAATTTTACTATAACATCACTATTTTACATCAGTGAGGAATAATGGAATTAGAGATGCATTAAATTGGGGAAGATTTTTCATCAGTTCAAATGTGTTTTATCATCTTATCCACTTTCAAAAGTCCAGATTGAGAGTTATTTTTGCCTTTGCCCCAGCTGTCTATTCTTACTGCTTATCCTTCCCTATCCCTTTCTGATATCCCCCTCCCTCTTACCAGGTTGGTCTCCATACATTTTCCAAAGGAGCAGGGATCACTCTGGTCTCCAGGCCTTTGTTGGCAGTTTCCACTGCCTGAATACATCCGCATTCGTATTCTATAAGTGTAATAATGCATGTAAAATCATACAGTCCCAAAGGCCATGATAGAAAAGATCAGTAGCACCACTTTTTTGCATTCTACCCCATCTCATGCCTCAGAGGCAGACACTTTTGTATACAGTAATTACCTCCACCTTCCCTAATGATTTGTGCATACTATTATCCCTTGAATTTTAAACATTATCTACTGACTTGCTCTTACAGTAAAAGACTACTTCAGTTCTCTTAGTATATCCTCGATATTTTTAATCACAATTTTTAGTCATTATTTGATTGTGTTAAAATTATTTATGCTGAGCCAAGTAGCAAACTATGATTATGGTTCCTATCTTGTACAACTTTTTCTCCCTTGAGTTAATAATTAACCTCATTTTGTTCTTAATTTAATTTTCTTAATTTCTTGATTTTTCTTTGTACAGCCTTTGAAAGCTCTGTAAAATGCTGCTCGATACAATTTTCCTCCTAGCCTAATCTGTCAGAGAATCTACTACATCTACTTCTTTCCTTTTCCTGATCTAGCGTGGACTGGTTGGCACCCATCCCCGGGGTACAGCTGTCAACTTGGATTCCCCCCTCCACCCTCTTCTGATGGAGTCCCTGTTTCCACAGTGCCCCATCTTCCTCGCTCATGCATTAGCCTTCAATTTAACAGAGCACTTTTCTCCAGGATCTTCTTGAAATGCTTGGCAGGATGCTTGGCAGATAAATTTTTGAAATCTTGCATGTCTGACATATTTTTATTCTACCTTATACTATATTGATGACTTTGCTTGGTACAGAATTCTATGCTGAAATCATTTCCCTTAGAATTTTGAAAACCTTCTCCATTGTCTTCCGGCACCCAGTGTTGGTATTGAGCACTAAAATGCCATTCTGATTCCCAGTCCCTTGTATGTGATCTTTATTCCTTTTCTCTGAAAGTTTTTGGAATCTCCTTTTAACCCCAGTGTTGTGAAATTTCATGATGATATGCCATGGCGTGGCTCTTTTTATTCATTATTCTGGGGACTTGGCAGGCATTTTCAATAAACAAATTCCTGTCTTTTAGTTATAGGGAAATTTCTGGTATTATTATGTTGACTCCTTTCTTCTCTTCTGCTCATCTTCCGGAATCTCTCATTTTCACACTAGAGTTCCTGGACTGATCTTCTAGCTTTGTTATCAGCTCTCCTATTGTCCACTTTTTTTTAATTTTACTTTCTGGGAAATTTCCCATGTTTAATACCCTCTTCACTATTACTCTCTTTTTCTTTCTTCAATTCCTATTAGTCCAATGGTGACTTGATCTTCTAATTTTCTTAACTCTTCTTCTTTATTGTTCATTTTTTGACTTTTCGAAAATCTCATTCCTGGGACATGTATTCAATTTTTACATATTTTTTCTTACTAGTCTTTTTTTAATTTGTAAGAATTCATTACTGTTTTCTGATCATCCATCTTCTAGCATCCTAAATCTTGTTTATGATCCTTAGAAGGCAATTTAGCAATTCCCTGTGGGGCCAATTGAGCATGCACTTTAAAAAGTTTTATTCCACCTCTCCCGAGTAACTTAACAAAGAATTACTGCCAACCACATACCATACTCTCCTTAGTTCTGAATATGCATTTATACTTTGCCCTATCTCCTGACAATGATAGTCATATTTTAATGTCACTTACAGATTGATGGCCTGCCAGTGCCACCTTGCCCTGTTCTTTAATTTGGCTCTGCTTAAAGTGCTTTAATAAAAGTAGTTGTAGTATTATTGAGGTAGTTAAAATACTGAAAATTGGACTCCAGATTGCTAGGTTCTGAATGTGAATGTAAAAGATATATTCTCCTTTGAACCCATTTTCCCCCAAATAATTCAAGTTTTCTTGAGGTAAGAACTACCAAAATCCAATTAGCAGCCTTCTCTAAAGAGGAAAAATGGTGATACTTTCAGAAAATAATTTTCATTCTTGAAAACGGCCATGAGTGAGTGTTCTTACCTGAGTGGTTTTTTATCTACCAGACTACTAAATCCACATTATGCCCTATGTGCTCTGACAACGACCAGTGCCTGTGGTAATTTAATGTCTTGTCAAATGCTTTTATTGATTGAATTATATGTGATTCTTGTTATAGAAGAATATGCCTTTTAAAAAAGCTCATTAGTAATACTTTCCCAATTTATATTTAAAAAAGCTAAAGAACACTGGATTAATCTTTTGGGGGTAGAATAAAATAATTGATTACTATTGCTGCTTACCCAGGGTGGGATGGGTTGGAGAACTATTTTTAAAACATTAAGTTTCCATGTAAATACAACTCACAACTGTAGTTTTGGGGGATGGGGGATTCTGCGTGTGTTTGTTTTGTTTAATTTATTGATTAGTCTTTAAATTAGGTCCTTTTTTTTTTTTTTTGAGATTACTGGACCATCATTAACTGTGTACTGTGAAGAGATTAATGATATGTGTAAAGGGCTTTCCCAAAATCCACTAAATCAACACTATTCAAGTACAGACTACAAACCAAAACGTATCTGTGTTGTGACATTAATTGCAAATAGCAAGTATGTGCTAAAGCCTACACCAATGGAATTAGATGAGTGCTATGCACTTAATTTTAAAATAAAACTAGTTTTCAGTTTAAAAATGTAGTCGTAAATACAACTATTTGTTAAATAAATGAATAAACAAGTAAGAAATACATCGGGATCAATTTTAGTCCTAGCTGTCTATCTTGGTAGTTCTAGCTATACATCTCAGGGTAACTGAAAACTACTCCGAACAGTCAGACCGTTAATGAAGGAATAAGCTATTATGTACAAAGTATACCAATCCAGTACATGTCATGAGATAGCACATAGGAGGAAAAAATTATTTAAAATCTCTTTAATGTAGATAAATACTTCCCTCTGATTGGAAAGAGATGGCAACAATGGCTTGTAGGTAAGTGCAAGTTGTGCTTTGCTTGAGGTGCAGTTCAGAACTAAAGGGGGTGGGAAAGGAACTAAATAAGTGCCATTCTCCCCATACCCAGTCTTCCAGTCATTCCATTGCTCCCCATCTCTGCTGCCATTCTGTACCTGAGGCCACAGGTGTCTTTCCCCAGAAATACCGTGTTACCTCCTCACTGCTCTCTCAGCATCCTAGACTGCAGCCATTCACCATACTGCAGTAGTCGTTCTTCCAAATTATAACCTTGGTCAGGCTACTTCCCTGTCTTAAACTCTTCAGCAATACCTTTTATCCTCAGAATAAAACTCTAACTTCTAATCAAGGCAGACGAGGCCCTCTCAATCTGGCCCCTGCCTACACCCACATCTGAAGCCAATTTGCACTGCCTTCACCTTATGCTTCAGCCATTCTTAAATATATTCATTTCTAGGAAGGTACATGCTCTAGCTCACCTTTGGCTTTTGAAAATGCTATTCTTTTTTTTAACCTATAATTTAGTTAGAATTAAGCTCTACTGCAAGTGACAACAACTTCAACAATATATTTTATTGCTTGTTCACATAACTCAAGTTGCAGTCTAAGACTGCTGTGGAAACTCTCCCGCAAATTGTCAGCTCTATCTAATTTCTTGTTCTGCTATACATGGCCTCCCTGCCTAAGTCGACTCCAAGGTCTAATATCGTTGTCCCAGCTCCAGCCATCACAACTTCATTGCATTGAGAAGGAAAGAAAAATGGAAATGAGAAATGCATGTTCCTTTTCTTTAACAATACATACCATGAGCAGGTCAAAAGATCTAATGGGCAACATGAGGCCTCTAGTTAATAATAGTGTATTGTACTCAGAATTTTTGCTAAATGAATAAATTATAGCTTCTCTTCCTGTGGGGATGGATAACAATGTAAGATAATGAATATGTCAATTTGTTCCACTTTAGTAACCATTTTGCTATACATACAAATCTTACAACATTATGTCATATACTTTAAATATACACAATAAAAGTTATTTTTTAAAAAAGAATACATCCTGGAAGTGGCACCCACTATTTGTATTTATATGTCATTGGCCAGTGCATAGCCATGCAACACCTAACCACAAGTGAGACTGAGAAATAAGTTTCTGTTTTAGGTAGCCATGTGTAGCTAAAATTCTACAATTCTGTAATTGAGGAAGAAAGTGAAGATGGATCTTGAATGGTGAACTTAGCTGTCACCTTTTACAGAAGGCCTTCCTAAACCCCTAATAGTCCACTAATCACTCCCTTCACACACAGAGACTAAGTGATTTGCCCAACTCATTAAACAGAAGGGGGAAGAATTAGTCTATGACCCAGGCAGTCTGTCTTGAGAGTGACCTGAACCACTTGACTAAGTTTACTTCTTAATATTTCCTCATTAATCTCTATGAGGACAGTAAATTGCTAATCTCGGTTTTCATTGCATTCTCATTAGCTAGTCCACAGCCTTACACTTAGCAAGTTCCAAAAAATATTTGTTAAGTCGGCAAAAAGGCAAACATCTCTCACTGCGATCTGCCACTGGCCTGTGTTATCTCCGGGACCCAGGCAAATTATACAGGATGAAGAGTGGCTAGCCTCTGATTTATAACATGATCATCTATTCCAGATCCCCGTGTAACAACAGAAGAAAGTAAAGAAGAGGAAAAAAAATCTTACACACAAAACAAAGAACTTTGACTTCTTTTGGGTAGAAGTAAGGCCTAAATCTTCTTGGTCGTTGTCCAAGAAGGACAAGATGAGAAGTACAGCTCTGAAATTCTAAGATAATAAGCCCCCAGATAAGAATATCTGCTTTAAACAGAGTCATTCACAGAACAGTAATGGGGGTAATCAGGCACCAAGAATTCACTCTCCTACATGCCTTTTATCTTCTTGTTAATCTGGATTTAGAACTACTTGTTTCACTACAATGTCAAGACATAAAACGTTTCTTAAATAAACCTTTTCAGAATATAGTTACATGTTTTATAGCTCTGTTTTCCGTATGCTGTACACATATACTATCTGCTGGAAAACCTCAGTGATTTTACATTTATTGATGTGCTACATGCTAAGAAACCAATATGGTACCCTAGCCTTTGGGAATAAGCATCAGGTTGGGTCATTCTCAACCCAGCTGAGATTTTACTGCTTTTGATCAAAGATCGCTGAGAGAGTCACATCATTTATATGATCATTTTTTAAAACCTCAGCACATTGTCCCAGATGTGTAAATGTGAATACATATTTGATGGGTTCCTACATTATTTAGAGCAAAGAAGAAAAGTTCAAGTGTGCTTTAACATTAGCCTCTAAGACATTCAATCATTGGACTGGAGATATGACCTAAGGGTTGGGCATGATGGAAATACAGCAGTTTAAATTGGAACACGGAGAATTTAGACCAGTTGAAAAATAAACTCTGCTTCTTCACCACCACCGCCAAAATCCCCTTCTTCCCCTGTCCCACATCCCCACGTCATAGCCCTGCTCACAAGCCTATGTGAGGTACAGCACAGCATCTTGGATTTTTTTTCCCCTAGAGGTTGCATATTTAAGCATTCCATTTTCTTCTCCAAACTATCAAAATATAAGTCTCAAAATGTTAAAAACGTAGTTTGCATACGAATACAGAGTGAACATTAGTTAAAATTCCAAAAGAATGACAAACTTGATTCAAAGCAAATTTGAAAAACTAAGACTTTTATAGTGAGTAAGGAATAAAAAAAGGAATGCTGAGCTAATACTACTAAGTTAAATACGAAACCGGTGAAAATCCTTCAGGGCAATAAGACCAGAGTCTTTGGTGTTAAATTCTCTGCAGAAAATGAAAAAAATCATCTAAAATTATCTTATCAGATTTACAGTATTGTTTATTCAACTGTACAAAGTTTATTCTCCTAGTCAAAGGATCTTCAAGAAGACCCATTAGGCAATGTTCTTTGCATTATATTAAAACTTCACATAATCATCTTTTTTACTCAATTCTGTCAATGCCCTTTAAATGAGGTTCATCAGAAACATATCTACAGTTGAACAAGTTGGGTTTCTTACTCATTGCAGTGAAGAACACACAGCATGGGGAACTGTTGCGTGTTTTAGCAAGAGGATATGAGAAGGAACATACTACAGGGTTTGGGTTTTAGTTGAGTGATTTGAGGTGGGAAGTCTAAAAAAGCTGGGGTTTGCCCTAGATTGGGTGCTATTAGAAAACAGGTACAATTCTATAATCGGGTAACTCCTTAAGTCTTATGTATAGGGAGGGACACTAGAACAAAGATAAAGTTGTGATTGATAAAGACAGTAGTCACTCATATGGGCTGAAAAAGGGTATTTGGTATTTTGCAAATGATACCATGGCCTTGTTTTTGTCTTTGCTTTTAAAAAATGGTCTTGTTTTGTCTCATTTTGTCAGAGTAACCTTGATCTCATTTATCTCAGAGTCACCTTGTCTGGAGTTGATATTCTGTAAGCTTGTTTATATCTCACAGGAGAATAATACAGCCTAGCTGTGAATGGCAGGCCAGCTTATGAATAGCATGGACTGCTTTTTTTTTCTCTCTCATTTCCAACTTTTGGATTTTTCTTAGCACAATAAATGAATAAATAAATGAATGGCTTGCCAGAATAAATTTGATTTGGGGAAATAAAATGACATTCCTCCCACTCAGGAATTATGAAGTAAAGTTCAAATCTGCTCACATCATCATCCTCACCATCAAGAATAGTTGCCTTCTCAACATCCCACCGCCTCAGGGAAACCTCCCTCTGACCCCCACCCCGGCAGCAGCAAGGACAGCAAGCCCAGTAAAGATTGGGCTGCTAAACCTTGCTAAAATCTCCAGCCAGTTGATACCTAGCTCCTTCTTTTTTCAGATAGGACATTCCTTTTTAATTAGCAATGCCAACGGCTAGACAACATGAGCCAGTGAGACGTCAAGTTTATTTACACCGGCTCAGCCCCAGGCAGAAAAAGGGACATGTTCAGGGCCCAGGCAGTTCTCAATGATGCAGTCTTAACACTTCTCTCTTATTTATCATCCACGTGGGCACCTTGGTGAGGGTGTTCACTATTCAGACCCTTCCCAAACTCCTCTCCACTTCTCCCCCAAAAAGGAGTTCCCTGAACCTCCTGTTGTTCATCCCTTGATGTGGTTTACTTCATTTATATATGGCTTTCTTATGATAATGTCATTAACATGAGGAGGGCAATTGGGAACAGCTTATGCACAACATAATTTTGGCATCTTCTTTGAGACTTCTATGACATTTGGCTGGCTTCCAGCCATGTACTTGACTTATGGTAACATTCTAGTTTTGTTTCAGTTCATCAACTATGCAAGTTCTTCTTTATCTTGCTGAGTTTTAAGAACTTGTTCAAGACAGCATAAATAATATGGAGCAGAGTCAGGATTCAAACCTATGTGTGTTTGACTCACAAACCCACCTTTTCTCTACTTTTATAGAATAGTCTGCTTGATTAAAAAATAGAATGTAATTACTTTTCTCCTTTTCAGACAAGGTTTTATAGCAAAACTAAAGAAAATGTTTTCATACATAGTGGTTAGAATGTGTGAGACAGTCTCTGGATGTGGACGGCTAATGGGAGATAAAAATGAAGTATGAGCTCTAGCACATGTCAAATGATGTGACATAATTTTTGTCTAGAAAATATATTTACTGCAGTCATTGTCTCTAAGAAGACAACAATTAGATAAGGGAGCAGCAACTGGCAGTACAAGCATGCTAGTAGAGGAGTAAAGGTGGAGTGAAGAGGAGAAGTACCAGTAAGAAAAAGAGGATAAAAAGGCAAAGTGAGAGAATCCAAAAAATAAACTTCAAAGTCCTCTGAGTTTGCCTTCAACAAGCAGACTGTGGTTTAGACTTTTGGATCTGTCTGCTTTCTGCATGCTTTTCCCATTCAGTAGCTTCAGTTTTTCTTCAGGAAAAAAAGAAAAAATTGCCATGCCTCAGATGGAACCTCAACAGCCATATGTGGCTGGATTTGCAAATCTAGTGCTACCAGCTTCTGTTTCCAGCCTGAGAACAGTGGGCAACTCCTGCAGGTCTTCAGTGCAAATCCAAGCGCCTATAACCATTGCACACCCAATAAGCGATGTAACGAAGCATCTGTATTTTCTTCTTCAATTTCTGCAAAAAATTTCGTTGACTGAGAAGAATCAGGATGAAAAGAGTCACATTTCACTGGATACATTTTGCCAAGTGAGATTTCAAAATTTCTTTAAAATTTCTTAAAACTCTTGACCTCCCACATGAGGTGAGATCATGTAAACCTCAATATATGACTCTAGAATGAAGAGTTGAAATAATTTGATTTGCTCTTTGCAAAGAGCATTGATGCTCACCTACCCAATCTCTATGTCAGAGCAGAAGCTCCAAATTAAAGCAGTTGTCTTCACTGTAAAATGGGAGTAATAGGACTCATGTAGTAATAGCAGCAGGTACAATGGTCCTTCCTGGGTCTGTCACAGAAGAGAAGCTCACTCAATAGTAGGTAGTAATATCCACCCTCTGTCAAAAAATGAACTTCAGTATTTGGGGCTTTCTCAAAACATCTCCCAAGTTTGTGAAAATGACTGTGTCTAATTGGCCATGTTAAAATGGTCAAATAAAAATCTCCCCTCTTAACTCATTACCTCATGTCTCAAAGGAAAGATTTGTTTCTCCCTCTATTTAAAGGTAATATGATCAGGTACCATTTATTTATTTTTGTTGTTGCTGTGATTGCCTTTGGGGTCATCTTCATAAGTTCTTTGCCTAGGCTGATGTCTTCAAGAGTTTTTCCAACACTTTCTTCTAGAATTCTTATGGTTTCATGCCCTAGGTTTAAGTCTGTTATCTACTGTTGAGTTGATTTTTTGTGAGTGGTGAGAGGTACGGATCCTGTTTCAGTCTTCTACAAGTGGCTATCCAATTTTCCCAGCACCATTTATTGAATAGGGATTCTTTCCCCCAGTGTATGTTTTTATCTGCTTTATCAAAGATCAGATGGCTGCATAAGGATGATTTTATATCTGGGTTCTCAGTTCTGTTCCATTGTTCTGTGTCTCTGTTCTTGTGCCAGTACCATGCTGTTTTGGTTACTATAGGCTTATAGTATGGCTTGAAGTCTTGTAAATTAATGCCTCCCAATTCGTTCTTTTTGTTAAGGTTGCTTTGGCTATACGGGGTCTTCTACGGTTCCATTTGAAGCATAGATTTATTTTTTTTAGATCTGCAAAAAATGATGTTGGTATTTTAATAGAGGTTGCACTGAATCTGTAGATCACTTTGGGTAGTATCGACATGCTATACATCCAATAAAGGGCTGATAACTAAAATCTATATAGAACTCAGGAAAATCAGCAAGAAAAAAATCAAATGACCTCTTTAATAAGTGAGCAAAGGCCACAAACAGAAACTTTTCAAAAGAAGATAGCCTAATGGCCAAGAAACATATGGAAAAATGCTCAACATCTCTAATCATCAGGTAAATGCAAATCAAAACCACAATGAGATACCATTTCACTCCAGTGAGAATGGCTTTTATCAAAAAATCCCAAAACAACAAATGTTGGCGTAGATGCAGAGAGACAGGAACACTAATACACTGCTGGTGGGACTACAAACTAGTACAACCCTCTGTGGAAAGTAGTATGGAGATACCTTAAAGAACTAAAAGTAGAACTGGATTGCTGGAACATTTGATCCAGCAATCCCACTACTAAGTATCTACCCGAAGGAAAAAAAGGACATTCTATAAAAGAGACATCTGCACTCAATGTTCACAGCAGCACAATTCACAATTACAAAGACATGGAAACAACCCAAGTGCCCATCAATACATGAATGGATTAATAAAATGTGGTATATGTATACCATGGAGTACTTCTCAGCCATAAAAAATGGTGAACTAACACCTCTTGTATTATCTTGGATGGAATCAGAGCCCATTCTTCTAAGTGAAGTATCGCAAGAATGGAAAAACAAATTCCACATGTATTCGCCCTTAAATTGGCATTAATTGATCAACACTTATGTGCACACATGGAAGTAACATTCATCGAATGTTGGGCAGGTGGAAAGGAAGTGGAGGGGATGGGTAAACTCATACCTAATGCGTGTGGTGCATACTGTCTGGGGGATGGGCACACTTGTAGCTCTGATTTGGGCAATGCAAAGGCAATTTATGTAACCAAAGCGTTTGTACCCCGGTAATACTCTGAAATAAAACAAACAAAAAAGGTAATATGCTCTGGACACCATTCTTTGCTCCCCCCAGCATTCCTCTCCCCATCCTCTCACTTCCTCTAAGTCTTTTTTCCACCCATATCCTCCTTTCTTCTTCCTTCAATCTCTCCCTTCTGGGGTACCTTCCTCTCAT
Organism: Propithecus coquereli; assembly: GCF_000956105.1. Classification (NCBI taxonomy): domain Eukaryota; kingdom Metazoa; phylum Chordata; class Mammalia; order Primates; family Indriidae; genus Propithecus; species Propithecus coquereli. The sequence continues at coordinate 6,819,532 of NW_012151951.1, forward strand.
TTCCAAAACACACACTTAGGTCTCCAAATGGTCTCCCTCTGAAGAGGAAGTTGTGTTTTCCTGTGCCTCCTGCTTAGTAAGGTCAACACTTAAGGGGCGTTGCAGAGGAGGAGAGAGATTGCAAGAGAGTGAGGGAGCTCAGGCAGCTGTGTTTCCTGTGTCTTACTGAGTTCTCAGAACACTAATTTAGCACAAGTTGCATCTTGATGAGGACAGTGATGGCACAGACCATGTAAGACATGGGATAAGGACCACATATGTGAGAAGAGTTTAAAAGAAGACACCAGGGAAAACCTAAGACATTGATAAGCTCCAGGCTGCAAAAATATTACCAGAATCCGATGGAAAAAAACTGTGTTATAAGAAATATGAAGCCTGTATAACTAGATACTTTCCAGGTCGATACCAGCACAAGTATAGGTACAAAGTAATAGTTATGTAGCAAGTTGGCAAAATGGTGCCAGATTCCTCTCATAATGGAGAGATTTTCCTACATTTTTAGATGAAATCTCAAAGCAAGAAATATGTGATATTACTAAAAGGTCACCTTCCTGCTGCTCTCCAACAAATGAATTTAAATTGATAACTTTATAAATAAAATTACATTTTCTCAATAAATGACAGTTACCAAGAGGCTGTCTTTTATGATTGATTTCCCATTGGCTATTTGTCCTTAGTTCTTTAGCTTTTAGTTTGTCTTCTTCCAATTCTTTTGTCAAGTGGCTAATGATCCATAAACATGCACTGAAGAAAAGAGGGGAACTGCTTTAGTATCGCCAAGAATTATTTTCTAATTCAGATTTTTATGAACTCTCTTCCTTCTTTTATTCCTATTATAGTCTAACATTTTTTTTAGTGTAATAGGTTTTCTTAAGGAGAGGTAAATACAACAAAGATACCTGAAAAAAATTTTTTCCTACAC
>NW_012151951.1:6826348-6828492 GCF_000956105.1 Propithecus coquereli
TGAGTGTCACTCTAGAGGGACTCCCGCCATATGAAAGCATGAAGCCAAGGGAAGTGAGGTTTAACCCCAGATATCTTTCTCCCAAGTTACATGGCAAACTCCTTGAAAGCAAGAACTATGTCTTCTTCCTCTTGGCATCTACAAAGCTGGCCTCTGAATGTTTATTGAATTTAAATGTTCCCTCAGACCTAACCTTTAAAATCAATTTTGGGTGACAGTAACTGAAGGCAACACAGGAAGAAATCAAAGTAAAGGCAAAAAATAGAATAGCATCTAAACTAATTAGCAATAATTTTTTAAATGTCTGCAAATGTAATCAGATCAGAAGGAAATGGGAAAATATAATCAGAAATGAAAATTATTACATTGATATTATATAATTATGGGTGATATTTTACAGAAATGTTATTTTAACATAATCTTTTGGGGAAAAAAACATTTTAATACCTAAGGCAGTGTAATAGACATTTATCATTTTATCTACTCAGAAAAGTACCCTCCCTCCTCTGTGAACTGTTCCTTCTCCTCTCCAATCACTGATTCTGTTTGGAGCTTCCAGATACAGTACTTCATTTCTTGGGCACAAGGATGGGCACTTGACCACAGCCAGACCAAAGAGTCCTGGCTAATATGCACAGGTGGCAGAAAGAGAACTCCCACTAGAATCACCTGTTGTAGCAAGGTCTGGTGTGCCTTGTAAATGAGAGGAGATCTACGTATACTTTCTGATTAGAATTAAGTGTAGTCAAAGACAAACCTTTCTCCAGAAAAATAAAGAAATCAAAGCATCTGGAAGAAGTAATCCCTACCTCATTTTTGTCTTCTTCCTCATTACCATTTTCCTGCCAGTGCTTATGAGAACTACTACTCAGTCCCTGCGCAGGATATGTGATGTCCCCTGGTTAAACAGCCTGCTAGGAACCAGACCCCACTGCCCTTCTTCCAATTATTTCTGGGAGTCCCAGCAGGTGTCCCTCACTATTCAGGAAAAACTCTACCCAGCCAGCAAATGGCCTCTCTCACTTTCCCCCTCTTCCCCTGGGGTCACCCTCTGGTTCAGTCCCTAGCCAATTAGAGAGGTCACTGATCCTAACGGCCCTTCTGAGTGGTGTGTGAGGGAAGAGTTGTCCTGGCTTAGAGGAACGACTCTATCAGGGGTCCCCGAGGAATTTGGGTAAGGTGGCCATGGCCACACACCTTCTTGGGTTGAGGAGAGCCCAGCCCTGTGCTTGCCCCACAGCTGGAGAGCCCCGCATCTCCAGGTCATAGCCAGATGATGCCTGTTTGTGCACAATTAGAAATGTGGCAAATAATTTGGTTGAATGAAGTGCTTATACCCTTCTAGGTAACGATACGCAAAGCATATTAATGTGAATTGCCGCAATTTATTGTTTTTTTTTTCATTTGTTACTCAAAAAATAGGGTAGAAAGAAATTGAAAGTCATACTTTCTGAATTGCACTATTTAGTAAAATTGGCCATTATCATCTTGGTCATGGTGCTTCTTTTGCGAAGTATACAAAAGCCTGCATGGGGTTCCGTGGCAAAGTAAAAAAGAATGCTACTTCTCTATTTGCACAATCCTTAGTGAAAATCACTTTTGATTTTTCCTCACAGCCTCAGTTTTCCTGGACCCCAACATTAATGTACATGGGAATGGGCTTGATGCAAAGGAAAGGTCTTAGGCACCAGGAAGAGCCCATAACTACCCATCCTCAGCAAAGGAAAGCTCTGTTGCTGCATCTCAGATTGACCATTCTCAGCCTTTCATACGCGTGTCACTAGATACATCTACTCCCTGCAGTACGCACAGTTGCATTCCCTAAAAAGTCTACAGATTACCTCCTTAGTATAAAGCACCAAAACCCATCAGGTTTTCTACCAAGATGTTTGTGTCCATTTGCTCAAATACACTATACACAACACTTCTAAATCAGTTCTATCCAATAAAGCTGTCTGCAATGATGGAAATATCTAATATCTGCACTCTCCAATATGGTGGCCACTAGCCACATGGGGCAATTGCACACTGGCTATGTGGCAAGTGACACTTAAGTATTGAATTTTTTATTTACTTAGATTCTAATTAATTTTACTTTTAATAGCCACATGCAGTGAATAACTACCATTGGACTGGACACTTCT
>NW_012151951.1:6828862-6832604 GCF_000956105.1 Propithecus coquereli
TGAAGCAGATAGTGGTGCTTTCTGATGGGCCGATTGGTCATCATTTCTACCTAATACAGCAATCCCACCACCACCACCACATTGAGTATGGCCTGCTACGATTCTCTCTCTTCTCAGAGTTTCAGGCAGGAAATGAGACCTCAGTCCTCTACTGCTAATTCCCAAGCCTGCCAGAGCCTTCTAAGGGACCCATGTCCATTACTCAAGTTCCGACTCTCCTTTTTCTATCCTCTCTCCACCCTTCAGTTGGTCAGCTTTGTCTCCTAGTTCATCAAGGGGCAAAAGACTAGATTTTGCCCTAGTATGCATTATCTTGAATCTATTGTTTTTAGCATACACTCTATACTTTGTTTCCTCAAGGCTTTGGCTCTTGATATGCAAAGCCAAGTTTGGAAGATTCAAACCCATTTTCTTTCTTCATCCTTTTCGGTTTAAAAGACTTTTTCACTACTAAGAATTTTAAAAACATCAACTCAACAATTCAACTGACTGACTTAATCTTGGCTACCATCTTCCCCCCACCTCCGAAGCAGTGGATATAGAAAACTACCACTAGCAGCTATGGAAATGGAGGATAGAAACCTAACCTATGTTTCTATTATTTCCAATATATTTATACTGAAGCTTGTGATTAATTCCATCACCAAAGATTTTGGGGGCATTCACTCTTCTGCATCTGGGGAGTTTCCCACCTTCCCTGCATGAAGTTTGCACTCTAGTTGGATGAAATAGATAATAAACAATTAAAGGAATAAATTAAGAACATAATTTCTAATCATTGTAAGTACTATGAAGTAAACAAACAGGGTAATATGATAGTGATTGGAGGAAAGAAGAGAAGTCAAGGAAGTTCCCTATTTCAGCTGAGATCCAAAGGATGAGGGAGTCAGACATATAAACAGCCAAGAGAAGGTCTTTCTAGAAAGAGAAAGCAGCAAGTGCAAAGGCCCAGTGGTGGGAAATAACTCAGTGTGTTCAACAAACAGAGAGGAGGCCAGTGAAACTAGAACATGGTGGACACATGGGAAAAATTAGAAAAAGAAGTAAAACCAAACATGTGGATTCCAATAGGCCATCGTAAACAACTTGAATTCTTTCTAAATAAAATGGAAAGTCCCTGGTGAGTCTCAATCAGAGAAATTATGTTTTATTCTTTTTGAAAGATTACTCTGTTTGTAAAATGGCTAATAAGGGAAATAAGAGTAAAATATACTGGCTTTCACTGAAGTGCATCTTGAAAATTTAAAGAAGTAAATGGATTCAAAGTCTGTTTAAGAAATATCCTCAGGGAGAATTTCTCAGCTCTTTGTGAGAGAGGATTGGAATGTCAAATTTCCAAATTATATAATTGTGTCTTTGTTATGCCATCATTAATACCAGTGTTGCATCACTAAGAACTAACTCACAAGTGCTCTCAATACCACACTTGGTTGATCATTAAAGGCTCTTGTTGCCTAAAGGAAAATCAGGATCCTTTGAATGCTAAGATAAAGCCGAGAACCTCACTGGCAGGCCTTTTATCTCTAACCTCTTCTGACCCAAAGAATGCTTAATAGTTCTATATCCATGCTTTATAAGGATATCTGGAGCATAAGAATGCTTATGTTCTCAGTATTGTCCACAAACACTTTGATGGTTACTAGTTATGTTCCATCTTAACTATAAATGTTGGTTTTTTGTTTGTTTTTTTTTTTTGTAAAATCTATATTCATTTCCCCCTTAGCTTCTGGTCACCAGATAAACCACCCAGTTAGAGTTTCAGACTAATATATGCTTGACTAAGTTCTGCTCATAGTAGGTCATTCTACATCTGAAATAGCAACTACATTGAGAAGATAGAGCAACCAAAGCTCCTTCAAAGATCAAAATAAATAGTGTATCATATCAGTGAGTTATGAGTTTCTGAAACATGCAAGGGTTAGGGATGTTACTAGGGGAGTTAAGGATCTCTTGTTGATAATTAGAACAGAGTTCTCATATCCTACATCCTCATCAGGATTCTAGGCACCAGAGAGCACACACAAAAACTGGAAGTCACATGGAAATCAAAGCACTGCCTACACTAATTGACCAGGCAAGTGCTTGAGAATCTCATAGAATAGAATTGGCCTGGCCTGGAAAATGCAGCTTGGACATGAGAACTAATTTGAGGTCTTCTGCTTTCTAAACTTCTGAATCTATACCTGGGAGATGCTTCTGGAGAGAACTTGGCTGCAAATCAAACTCAATCTACCTCTACTTGCACAAACCTAGTTGATAGCCAAATAAAGAAAAAGGAAAGGGATTGAGATACGGGCCCATATTATTATTTTTCAGTACCTCTTCCATAACCCCTTGGTAAAAATGGCATTCAATGAGTAACCCAAAATTCTGCACAATCTTGTTAGCTACTCTTCTTACCTTCACGAGGTATAAGTGAGTAACAAAATGGGGAAATGTTCAGTCCAATACAATCCTCTCATGAGAAGGAGAGTAAAAGTCTCCCTCTCTAAGAGTGTAGTCAACAACAAGAAAAAACAGCAGGTTTAGTAGGTTTTAGAAGAATCTGGTATGGTAGTAACCTGAATAAGAAATTTCCTTCACTTTAGATCTTGTATGTAAGCCCAACTTCATTAGAATTTGGCTCAGGATACAGAGAGATCTGTGAGAAGGCTAGTGTTTGACATTCCCTCACTCTTCTTCCCCAACAAAGCTGAGGGTCTCTCCCTGGCCCACAGCTCTTCTCTCTTTCCTTAAATATCTCACACTCTTGGATTACCATTTTTAAGCTGATAATTTCTAAATCTGTATCTCCAACCCTAACCAGTCCGTGAACTTCAGATTCATTTATCCACCTACCTGCTAGACATGGTCACTCAAGTCCCAGCAACATCTTAAAATCAGTATAAGCCAAATTGAATCTTACAGAACTTTTATTAACTTACCTACCTATTCCCACCTCAAAATGTTCCTCCTGCTGTATTTCCAATTACAGTTAATGGAATTTCTACTATCTACCTAGTCACCAACCCAAAAATCTCAGAATGATTCCAGACACCCTACCTCACATATTTTATCAGTTGTGAAGTTCTGTTGATTTAATATTTTACATGTTCTTGAATCTGAACTCCTAACACCTACACTGATTTGGATCCTCCTCAATTCTTACTTAAACTACAAAAGCAATCTTCCGGCAGGTATGCTACCCCTAATTTTGGTCTCTTACATCTGTCCTGCATAATGTCATATATCTAAAATGCTTTAAACCCTTCAGCAACTCCCCATTGCCCACAGGGTCAAATACAAGTTCTTTAGCATGGCACATAAGGCCTCCAGTATCGGTTACCTACCGACTTCTTAAACCTTATATTTTTATCTCACTTTTTAAGTTCTAGTCATCAAACTACTGTTCCCTCTGTTCATGATCATTCAGATCTCTGTGACTTTATAAATGTTGTTCCCCTCCCAACTCCCACCCACATGAGGTTCTGCCTGTCCCTGAAAATTCATGTAAAGGAGTCAAGACAGGTGCATTCACTTTATTCAGGTAAGCATATCTCAAAGAAAAGAAGAAAGAGCGAGGCACTGAAGCACTTGACTATGTTCTTTCTCAAAGAGTAGCCATCCCTCCTCACCCCGAAAGAGTGAGAGGAAGGGCTGGGGCCAGAGGCCGTGAGTGTCACTCTAGAGGGACTCCCGCCATATGAAAGCATGAAGCCAAGGGAAGTGAGGTTTAACCCCAGATATCTTTCTCCCAAGTTAC
>NW_012151951.1:6837264-6838088 GCF_000956105.1 Propithecus coquereli
ACTTTTATAGATAAAAATTACATTTAAAAATATTGACTCTGGAAGAATATACAGTTCTCTGCTGGCTATTTTTACACATGGAGATGAAGCCGATCCTATCTCCACCCTCCTTTGATAATAATAATTAGCTTCAATAAGATTCTGTGAAATAATTACTATTATTCCTATCTTACGGATGATGATATTCGGGTTCAGTATGGGAATAAATAACTTGCCCAAGATCACATGTTAGTAGCAGATTATCGAGTCAAACCCATGCACTTCTGATTTCAAAATCTGTGCTTTTACTATTAAGTCCCACCATCAAATCCAGATTTGCTACATTCAAATATCAGAATTGAGTTAGCGAGGCTGAAGACCAACCCAGGATTCCACATGTAGTCCCCCTACTGCTTGAAGCTGCAAATAATTCATACTAACCCAAACAACAAGGAATTAATTTTATTGACTTGCCTAATTGGAAGACCAAAAATAGGATGGACTTCAGACAGTGTTTATTTGGGGCTCTGACTTGATTTCTGGTCTTCTCCGTGTGTCATTTTTTTTTCTTATGCTTTCAAGATCTCAAGGCAGCTGTTAGAGCCACATTGCCCCTTCCCATCCATCAAGAAAAGACCCAGGTTACAACGGTGCTCTCTTATAAGTGAAGAAGTTTCTTCCCCAGAATCCACCTGCAAGCCTCTCCTATTATCCTATTAGCCCAAATTGTGTGAGGTTCCCACCCTTGAACCAATCATTGATGGTAGAGTCAATTCTCCAAACCACCTGACTGCAGTGCACTGAATAGGATATTGGGGAATCAGCCACAGTGAACCTTCTACCAC
>NW_012151951.1:6838138-6839437 GCF_000956105.1 Propithecus coquereli
AATAGGTAACTAGAAATAGACGAAAAATATTAAATTAATGCTGCTCAAGCTTTTCTTTCAAAATTCTCCAATAAATAAACAGAAACAAAATGAACTTATAACCCTGGGGCATCTGGGAGTAGGACATTTCTTGAAAATACAGGATAAGGTTTTTCTAGTGTACACATTGTTCTTAATCAAATTAATACTATATTTGTTTTAATTTTTAAATGATGTTTAAAGTTACTTTTCAAGTAAAAGTAGTACTTGAGGAGGATGCTCCCGTAGCCCTAGCATGGCACCTCATACCTTCTAGGTACACATATTACATCTTGCAAAGCACAGGATTAAACAATAGGCCAAAGATAACAGCAGGACAAAGCACAGGGAAATGCAGTTTTTCTGGCCACAACCAGCACTCCTGTCTTCTTAGCCCTGACCCTCAAAACCCACTATCTTCCCTTTGTTGATGAGGGAGTAGAGGTACCTTGGGTGTTAAATTCTATTCAAATTTAGGAAAAACCTCAAGATGCCTGCTATAATGAGCTTTGTGTCCCTAGTATTAATAAAAGAGCCTAAAAGATAAGCACACATGTAAAAACCCAAAGAGAGCCATCCCCAGACATCAGCATGAAGTAGATCTTGTGTTCTACGGGACAAAGGAATCCTAACTGGGCACTGTCCTTCCTGTTTTTTCAGTGGCCCTTTTTATCAAGGTACCCAGGGCACCATGTTACTGGGCATCTCTGGTTAACCTGAAGGAACTTGGCTCACAATTTTTATTCACAATAAGGTATCACTGCAAATCAGCTCCTCCCTATAACATGTACAGGGAGTTTTAAAAGGGAGTTTTCTGCTGAAGCAGGTAATTATATATGTGATTATGTCACCAAACAGGAAGTTCAAAGTACTCTGGGAGAATATAAAAAAGGACCCAACCCTGCCTGAATGGTTCAAGACAGCCCTTCTGTGATTGTCACATGGAAGCTAAAGTTTGAAGGTTAGGTAGGGCATGGTGAGACAAAGATGGGAAAGAAAACCATTCCAGGGCAGAGTAATGATGATAACAAGTGGGAAGAACAAAAATGAACTCTGTGTGTGTGTGTGTGTGTGTGTGTGTGTGTGTGTGTGTGTGTGTGGTGCATTTGAGTTTTTAAAAGAAATTTTATATGGTAAGATTGTTAAGAGAAAGGCAGATTGGTGTAACAGAAGTCCATACATGTAGGCGAGGGAATATTTGATTTGGAAAATGTTTTGGTGTACAGCTACTCAGTCTATTCAGACTGAGTAATCAATTCAATATGTTTGAGGGATTATGCG
>NW_012151951.1:6850117-6854376 GCF_000956105.1 Propithecus coquereli
TGCCTGTGCTTATGAGGTCTTAGCCATAAAATCTTTGCCTAGACCAATGTTCTGAAGGATTTCCCCTATGTTTTTTTCTAATAGTTTTATAGTTTTGGGTTTTATGTTTAAGTCCATCTTAAGTTGACTTTTGTATATGGTGAAAAATAGGAGTCTAGTTTCATTCTTCTACAAATATATATTCAGTTTTCCCAGTACCACTTATAGAAGAGGATGTCCTTTCCCCACTGCATGCTCTTGGTGCCTGTGTTAAAAATCAGTTTTCTATAATATGTGGATTTATTTATGCGCTCTCTATTCTGTTCCATTGATCTATATGTCTTTTTTTATATAAATACCATGCTGTTTTGGTTACTATAGCCTTGTAATATATTGAAGTCAGGTAGTGTAATGCCTCCAGCTTTGTTCTTTTTGTTTAGGATTGCTTGGCTGTTCAAGTTCTTATAGTTCCATATGAATTTTAAAATTGTTTTTTATATTTCTGTGAAAAACAACATTGGTGTTTTGATAGGGATTGTATTGAATCTGTAGATTTCTTTGGGTTGTATGGTAACTTTAATGATATTAATTCTTCTGATATATGAGTATGGGATGTCTTTCCATTTGTTTGTGTCTTCTTCAATTTCTTTCATCGGCGTTTTCCAGTTTTCCTTATAGAGATGTTTCACCTCCTTGGTTAAATTTATTCCTAAGTATTTTTTGGTAGCTATAGTAAGTGAGATTGCCCTGTTGATTTTTTTTTCTCAGCTACTTCATTATTGGTGCATTGAAATGCTACTGATTTTGTATATTGATTTTGTATCCTGCACTTTATTAAATTTATTTATCATATCTAAGATATTCTTGGTGAAGTAGTTAGGTTTTTCTAGATATAAAATCATGTAGTCTGCAATGAAGGACAATTTGAAATCCTCTATTCCAATTTAGTAGCCTTTTTTTCTTTCTCTTGTGTGATTTCTCTGGCTAGAACTTTCAGTACTGTATTAAAGAAGAGTGGTGACAGTGGGCATCCTTGTCTTGGTCTAGTTCTTACAGGAAAGGCTTTCAGTTTTTCCTCATTCAATACGATGTTAGCTGTGGGTTTGTCATATATGGCCTTTATTATATTGAGATATGTTCCCTCATGCCTAGTTTGTTGAGGTTTTTTTGTAATAAAGGGATGTCAAATTTTATTAAATGCTTTTTCTGCATCTACTGAGATGATATGGTTTTTGTCCTTCATTCTGTTGATGTGATGTATCATGTCTATTGATTTGCACATGTTGAACCATCCTTGTGTTCCTAGGATAAATCCCACTTGATCATCGTATGTTTTCTTTTTGATGTACTGTTGGATTTGGTTTGCTGGTACTCCGTTGATGATTTTTGCATCTATGTTCATCAAGTATATTGGTCTGTAGTTTTCTTTTTTTGTTGTGTCCATGTCTGGTTTTGGTATCAGGATGATACTGACCTCATGGAATAAGTTTGGTGAATCCATCAGATCCTGGGCTTTTCTTTGATGGAAGACTTTTTATTGCTGCTTTGATATTACTTGTTACTGGTTTGTTGAGGTTTTCTATTTCTTCATGAACCTCTAATATAGTTTAATCTCAGTAGGTTTTATATGTCCAGAAATTTATCCATTTCTTCTATGTTTTCCAATTTGTTGTAGTATCATTCATAATAGTCTCTAATGATCCTTTGTATTTTGAAATCTGTAGTTGTTATGTCTCCCTTTTTGTTTCTGATTTTGTTTTGGGGGGAGTCTTTTCTTTTTTTCTTAGTCCAGCTAAAGATTTTTCAATTTTGTTTATCTTTTCAAAAAACTGACTTTTCATTTCATTGATCTTCTATATTTTTTAAGTCTCAATTTCATTTATTTTTGCTTTCATCTTTATTATTTATTTTTTGGGTTTAGTTTGTTCTTGCTTTTCTAGTGCACCTTGAGGTGCACTGTTAGTTTGTTTATTCGAAGTCCTTCTACTTTTTTGATACAGGCATTTATTGCTATAAACTTTCTTCTTAGTACTGCTTTTTCCATATCCCATAGATTCGGGGATGTTGTATTTCCATTTTAATTTGTTTCAAAAAATTTTTTTTTCTTCTTAATTTCTTCATTGGCGCATTGCTCGTTCAAGAGCATCTTGTTTAATTTCCATGTGTTTGTGTATTTTCTGAGGTTCCTCTTGTTATTGATTTCTACTTCTATTGTGGTCAGAAAAGATACCTGATATGATTTCTCTTTTGGAATTTGTAGAGACTTGTTTTGTGGCCTAAAATATGGTCTAGTCTGGAAAATGTTCCATGTGCTGAGGAAATGTGTATTCTATAGCAGTTTGGTTCTGTAAATGTCAATTAGACAGCTGGCATCAGGCTATTGCAGTCCTCCAGGTGGATGACATTGAGAGACCCTGAGATGTGGAGATGCAGGGGCAGTAGGGCCCCATGGAAGAATGCAGTATGGTCGGGGCTGGGCTCTCAAAAAGGCATTGTACTGCAGCTCTTTAGGTCTCTGAGGCTCCCTCTCTGGAGCAATGCTGCCATGGGATCTCCAGGCAACTGCCTATGCTAATCTCAGGGCTCATATGGGCCAAAGGGCTCTCCCATGGCTAGGATTGAAGAAGTTTGTGATGGGAATGTGGACCACTGGGGAGTCTTTCACTTACTGTTTCCCTGCACTGGGGAGCCTCTCCAGGCTACCAGCCAATCCTGGTGGAACTGGCTACTTCACTGCCTTCTCCTTCCATGCTTCTGGTATTTCCTGTCACTTCTCTGCTGAATTCCAGTGTTATATCTTATATATTCTATTCAAGGAGTGATTATCTGTTTGTAATTTTAGTTCTTCTTTCTGGAGGAAGTGAGTGTCAGATGCCTCTAGTCATCCATCTCAAACCTCCCCTTATCTTTGAAATGAGATTTAAATTTACCATTTTTTAGCTTTTGAAGACACAATTTTCCAAACACTCCTTAACTAAATGTTTATTGGGATAATCAACCTCACTAGCAATAAAGTTTTGTGGAGGAACAGGGAAAACTGCAGATTGGACAGGTGAACTCATAACAGCTCATTGGTGAATCTGGATGAGGTGCCATGAAGCCTTGTGCAGTAGGCCTCAACATCCTTCTCCTCACTGCCCTAAGACCCCCCTACACCAGCCCAGGCCTTCCCTTGGTTTAACAGTGGCCTTTGTGCTTGCTAGAGTTGACATTAGCCTGACCCCACTCACAGCCTCTCCATCACAGTATCAGCCCCATGTTACAATATCAGGTAATGTCCTCAGTTGCAAATTGCTTCCCTGGAGATGATGACAGATTTACTGCATTTGAAGGCAACAGTTCTATAAACTTCAATTAGGCCAGACAGAATTCTACCAAAAAGCTTTACAATAGTTAAGCAGGCATATGAGTCATTCAAACTCAATATTACGGAGGTTTCACAAGGGATTTCTTTCTTCTCTGAATGACGAGAATAACAAAGGCCTATAAAATAAATGGCAGGAATCTGCAAAGCTTTATTTCTCTTTGACTAATAGAATTGGTCAGATTGTCCCCCAAAGGGCTTGAGGTATATGTGTCATACACACTGCCTTTCAAGGGTTATGATGCTTTGTATTTGCATCTAGTGTTATGATATGAACAGAGTCAAGACAGTTGCCAACCAGGCATCATATAGGGTCAGTTCAAGGAGACTGTTTTCTGGAAAGGAAAAGTGAAGGCTTTTTCTGGACCACAGTCTCGTCATCTCTAAGGCACAGACTTCCACAGAGCAAGGCAAGCAGCAGAGAGTACAGTCCACCATGGTAGAGCCCCAAGCCTGCATCTGAGCATTAGGCCACCAGGAATTCACACAGTGGTAAGGCGATTCCTGATGATGTTGATGATGCCATATGTGTGTACTGGACTTTCTTCCAAGAGAAAAGCTTGTGAAATGGGTGTCTAGTCCCATCTAGTCTGGTTTCTTAGTTTACTGCCTAGTGATCAAGAATGGAAGAGCTGGATCATGAAAGAGTTTGGTATGAGATTATTATAAATAGTGTTGGAAGCAAGAATACCTTTCTCTGTTTCTTTCTCTTGTTCTTATTTATTTGACAAACCATTAGCCATGCATTCATTTAACACCAAGGGCTGGAGCAGGGAAAGTGACGTGAGGAAGCCAATCAGAGCATGAATTGGTTAATATGTTTGACCATCCAACACCTGCAAGACCTTTAAAATGCAATCATCAAACTATGCAATAGCTTACATTTATATACTCAGACATATAAAAATAAATTTAT
>NW_012151951.1:6854426-6855593 GCF_000956105.1 Propithecus coquereli
TTCCATATGAATTTTAAAATTGTTTTTTATATTTCTGTGAAAAACAACATTGGTGTTTTGATAGGGATTGTATTGAATCTGTAGATTTCTTTGGGTTGTATGGTAACTTTAATGATATTAATTCTTCTGATATATGAGTATGGGATGTCTTTCCATTTGTTTGTGTCTTCTTCAATTTCTTTCATCGGCGTTTTCCAGTTTTCCTTATAGAGATGTTTCACCTCCTTGGTTAAATTTATTCCTAAGTATTTTTTGGTAGCTATAGTAAGTGAGATTGCCCTGTTGATTTTTTTTTCTCAGCTACTTCATTATTGGTGCATTGAAATGCTACTGATTTTGTATATTGATTTTGTATCCTGCACTTTATTAAATTTATTTATCATATCTAAGATATTCTTGGTGAAGTAGTTAGGTTTTTCTAGATATAAAATCATGTAGTCTGCAATGAAGGACAATTTGAAATCCTCTATTCCAATTTAGTAGCCTTTTTTTCTTTCTCTTGTGTGATTTCTCTGGCTAGAACTTTCAGTACTGTAATAAAGAAGAGTGGCGACAGTGGGCATCCTTGTCTTGGTCTAGTTCTTACAGGAAAGGCTTTCAGTTTTTCCTCATTCAATACGATGTTAGCTGTGGGTTTGTCATATATGGCCTTTATTATATTGAGATATGTTCCCTCATGCCTAGTTTGTTGAGGTTTTTTTGTAATAAAGGGATGTCAAATTTTATTAAATGCTTTTTCTGCATCTACTGAGATGATATGGTTTTTGTCCTTCATTCTGTTGATGTGATGCATCATGTCTATTGATTTGCACATGTTGAACCATCCTTGTGTTCCTAGGATAAATCTCACTTGATCATCGTATGTTTTCTTTTTGATGTACTGTTGGATTTGGTTTGCTGGTACTCCGTTGATGATTTTTGCATCTATGTTCATCAAGTATATTGGTCTGTAGTTTTCTTTTTTTGTTGTGTCCATGTCTGGTTTTGGTATCAGGATGATACTGACCTCATGGAATAAGTTTGGTGAATCCATCAGATCCTGGGCTTTTCTTTGATGGAAGACTTTTTATTACTGCTTTGATATTACTTGTTACTGGTTTGTTGAGGTTTTCTATTTCTTCATGAACCTCTAATATAGTTTAATCTCAGTAGGTTTTATATGTCCAG
>NW_012151951.1:6859783-6863783 GCF_000956105.1 Propithecus coquereli
GCACACAGTCCTGTGGTCACTGTGGTCACTGGAAACCCCCTTCACTGGAAACCTCTTGTCTGTGGACTCACTGGGCATCTAAGCCAATAAATTCTCTTTGTAATTCAAAATAAACAAACAAACAAAAAATCAGGGCCAATATGGTGACCTTAAATGCAGAGCTCTTTAATATGGAACTGGTGGAATGGGATTCGAGCCAGGTGACCCAGAAAAGTGATCAGGCCTCAAGCAAAGGAGGTTCCACAGTAGAGCCACAGGGCCTCATGGAGCCTGAAAATGGAAGATAATCTAAAATCAAAGGCCAGGTCGTTTCCTCCAATTTTCATGAGTCTTCATGCTCGTGTCTCACCCCTAACATAATTCAACTCTTCTTCACATGCTGCTTTTCCCACTTCCAAGTGGCTTTCTTATCCTAAACCCTGTATAGATTTTTTTCTATATAATAATTTTTACTTATTTGCAACTTTGGCTTACTTACGTACGGCCATCATGACCCTCAGATCGATCTCTTTCCATCATATTACTCTCCAGCTTCAGATTCCACTGCTGACTGCTTCATTATTTCCCCATTTTCCCATTCGAGTTCCAGGGAGTGGGAACCTACCCAACCTGCTCCTACTTCTTTGGCCAAAGCTCATCACACAGACCACCTCACAGCCCGTGGGCTGACTATTCCTAGGTCATGTGTGTCCTTTGGTTGCCCCCCTCAGTTTTGCTAAGAGTGCCTGAGGGAGAGCAGGCACATGACCGACCTATCTATACACCAGGCCTGGTGGGAAAAAAAGACAAAACACCTTGGAATCTCTGTCCAAAATATTAATTTTACTACTATCGGCAAAACTTTTTAATTTTTAAAGGATTAGAATGCTATTAGTCTCTGGTGTCCTTGAAAAGACTTTCTTTGAACCAAGAAATAATCATTTACTTCATTGGGAAACAAAATGAACCATGCAAATGGAAATTGTGAGTTACTCATTTGGAAACTAATTGGAGGAGAAAACAAAGTCTGCAATCGAATGTGCATCTGCTTAAAAGCAGAGTGTCTGTGATAGAACCAAGTGTGCTTTCTTTACTCTTTTTTTTTTATTATTACATTCCTCCCAGGCTTTTTAAGTAGATGAAATGTAACTATAAATCCAAGAGCATTTTCTTTATTGCTACTAGGACCCAGTGGAACCAAGGCATATAAGCTTCTTAAAGGAAATTTAAGAGATCCCTGGGATTGTGCTGCCGTAGACACTTATTCGTCAGTCTGGCATCTGTGTTGCATTATTGCCTCTAGTCTGATTTATTTGAAGGTGATCTTATGCCTTTACAGGAAGAATATACTATCATTCAAGCACCATCAGCAACCTTAGCTCTAAGCATCCTTCCATTTAAAAAATTATGTCCACCCTCCCTGATAGCCTTTTCTTTCTTTCCTTCCCATTTGACTCATCCTTTCCTCAACAGCTGAGGACATTGTCAAGGGTGGGCCTCTCCATGGGCAGCTATTTCCTCCCCTGCCTGCCTCCCCAGTCACCCTCCTCAACAGAAAACTTTAGGGGTAGGAGAGGGAAGTGGGATGCCTGAGGCTGGGCCTCTTCACAGAGGGACAACCAAGGGATCAGGGTCTAGTTCCAGGTGTGGCAAATTCTGATAATTTCATTTGCTCCCCTTAGGATTAGTCACATTCTGGGAACCGATTCCTACTGTCTAAATTCATAAGACACCACCACGAGGACCGATTTCATTTAAACAGAAAGCAGACCTTACTGATGACTGGCATACTCGTGTCCACTGTGCAGGGCACAGCCCGCCTCCACTCCTGTCACCTCACCCCCAGCTGTAAAATTACCCGGGAAACCAACTTGTCACCAGAAAATTGGCGGTAGGCATGAGATCCAAAGAAGGGAAGCTACTCATCCCCACTTCACTAGGCAGTGCCCCTTTAACATGACGAGAAAACTCATATTCTCCAGACGCTGTATCTCTGCGCCTCTGACAGTGATAGATTAGTGATCACAAATTCGTACCAAACACTTGCTTTTTCAATGTTCCTTAAAGTCACCAAAGACTTCTGTCATTACAACGTACCATCGAGATAGACACATCACTATTTCCAAGTGACAGCCTGTCTGTCATTAGCTACGTTCTAAATTGATGCCTTCCTTTTTGCAGGGAGGACCTTAGGTCCCTGGCTGGGAGCTGAGAAGCTCCCTCATCGTATCAAGGACACTCATCCGAATCATTTCCTCCTGAAAAGATTTTCACAAATGGCCAGCCTCATTCATTAGTGAGGCTTCCATTAATTTTAGTTTCAAAAGTTGTCATGTCCTTACTTTGTCCCCAGATAGTTGGAATGGACACGATTCTGAATCTGCAAGTGAGTTCAAGTGTCTTGAGGACATATATTGTGCTGGCCACTGAAGGTGGGAGGTGAGACGGTAGAGATTAAGTCCTTGCCTGTAATAAAGGTGTATTCTGGAGGTACAAAACATCTTCAAAACAAAAGACATAATATAAATATGCATAATGTGTTCAGGGAATGATACAGGAATAGACTACTGTCAGAGTTCAAGGCAGAGCAGGAATAGACTACTGTCAGAGTTCAAGGCAGAGGGCCGCAGAGACTGCACTGTTGGTTCCTAGAATGGGTTAAATAATAGCCCCCCAAAAGGATATGGCCATACCCTAACCCATGGAATCTGTGAATGTGACCTTATTTGGAAAAAATGGTCTTTACAGATGTAATTACGTTGATGATCTCAAGAGGAGATCATCCTGGATTACCTGGGTGGGCCCTAAGTCCAATGACAAGCATCCTTACAAGGGACAAAGAAGTGGGAAGAGGAGAAGGGGATGTGACAATGGAGGTGGAGCTTGGAGTTATGCAACCACAGGCCAAGGAACGCCTGGCGCCACCAGAAGCCAGAAGAGAAAAAGCAAGGATTCTCCCCTGGAGCCTGGGAGGGAGCACAGCTCTGCCAGCGACTCGATTCCAGACTCTGGACTCCAGAACTATGACAGAATAAATTCCTGTTATTTCAAGCTCACAAATTTGTGGTAATTTGTTACGGCAGTCAAAGAAACGAATACGGTCCATTTGCCTGGAACATTCTTTGTTCTCCCAACTCCTTAAGTCTCAGCTTTAATGTAACTTCCTCAGAGAAGTATTCTCTGATGTTCCATCCCCATGCCAAGAACTACCAAGCTAATTGGGTCCCCTTGTCATACTCTTATAGCTAGTCCCATGTCCTTTTTTTTCCCCTAGTACCTATATATAACATAACATATACCTACCTATTTAAGGCAGAACAATTAATTGAGATATTAATTTATGTTTGTTTCTGCCTAAAAATTCCTCTATAATGTTTCTCAAAAAGAGCCAGGACTTGATGTGCTATGTTTTCTTAAAGCCTGAACCACTGAGGAGATCACAGGGGAGACCTAGGCGAAAGGGAGGAAGCAGGCAGGAGAGGAGCAATGCCTCAGCAAGGGGGCACTCAGGGAGGCAGTGATGCCACCCAGGGGACGGCTGGACCTCAGGCACATGCGCTCCCATCCTCACAACGAGTCTCAGCCCCGAGCTCACAGTGTCAGATCACAGGGACCCTGTAAGTCAATGTCCTACCAGCAAGATCAGCAAAGTGGCCATTACCGGCATGCACCTTCCTGATGTATTTGGTGCCCCCAAAAAGTCTGTGTGTCTTTTGGTGGGAGACAGAGGGAAGTATGAGGACAGGTAAAATTGATGAGATTGAATTTCTCAGTGTGGGTCCAATGTCAACTCTAGTTCAGATCCAAGTTGACTTATATAAAAATTTTTAAATGCTGAGCTTGTAGACTAACATCTATCTCTGCTGCATACTTATTGATGTGATTATTTGTAATGACGTCTGTCCTCCCACCAGGCTCTAAGTGTCTGTGTCTGTTCTTCTGACTGCCTTATCCCCAATGCTCAGCATGGATATTTTTTTTAAAAAAATTGTGAAGTGAACAAATAGCTTTCTCATTGGTC
>NW_012151951.1:6875018-6876452 GCF_000956105.1 Propithecus coquereli
GATGGTGGAGTATAACAAAAGGACAACCAGAGTTTAAAAGATATATTTGAGGTGGCCTCTGAACACTGAGTAAGATTTGGATGGACATAGAAACAGGGGAAAAGCTTTTCACGTGGAACAAAAAGAAAGAGCAAAGTTCAGGACGTGTTTGGGAAAATATCCAGTTTGACTGGAGCTCAAGGTGCTCTTCTTAGCCTCTTGGACTTAAAGCCCAAATCCACCTATAGCTTCTCTTTGGGAGACCCCATAGAAAGTAGGTAAGAGCTTTAGTTAGAGTTGAAGCTAGCTCCTAATCTTGGCCGGGTCACTTCCTAGAGAGCAAGTCCTGGTGACATTGGGCAGTAACTTCACCATTCTCAGTCTTGGTTTTCTCATTGGTATATGGGACAATAAACTGACCTCATGAGCTGTTTTGAATATTTATTTAGCCAATCTGAAAATATATATTGAACATCTACTGTGGGCCAGCACTGTTCTGTGCACTATAGATAACACAGTGAACCAAACAAGGGATGGCCCTTGCCCTCGTAGAGCTCCCAGTCTAGTGGGAAAATCAAATATTAAGTAAATAAGAGCTAGTCATCCTTTATTTATCAGCTTAGAAAGGCCTTTCTTGAACTTACCTCCCTGCCTCCTCCCCAGTCTGAACTAGCCCCCAACACCACCCTTATTTTCTTTCATAATTCTATGTATCTTTGCTTCAAGACCATTGTCCTCATTTTAAATTATAAGTTTATTTCAGTGACAGCTAGGTGAAAAGTGGGTGAAGAAAGTTCCAAGCAGAGTATGTCCCAGCAGCCTGTATGATACCCTCAAGGTGGGAAAGAGTTTGGACCTTTTGAGGAATTAAAAACTCATTAAAAGAGAGGGAGCAAGAGGGAGAAGGATTCAAGATGTGTTTGGGGAAACAGACATGGGTCAGATCATGCAGGACCTCCTAGACCAAGATGAAGAACTTTTTATTTTATTCTCACTGCCATGGGAAGCCATTGGTGGTGTTAAGCATGTCAAAGTCTGCAATGAATGAGAGTGGAATGAACCTTGCTGTTTCCTCCTAAGCAGTTGTTCCATTTCCCCTGAAACAAAGGTGACACTGGCCCAACCCCAGTCAGTTATTGGTTCATGACCTTGTTGGCACATGACCCAAATGGGTCAAATCAGAGGGAGCCCCAGGAATTTATCTCAGCAATTGAAGGAAAGAGAATCCCCTCTCTTGCCCAAGGAAGCATGCAGCTCCAGGAATTTTCTGGTAGCCATTTGCCATCAGAAGGAAAGCCAGCCTGACGATGAAAGCAGCCTACAGAGGAGGGCCTAGGTGAGGGGTTAGCAGAGAGATGGAGCACACAGTCCTGTGGTCACTGTGGTCACTGGAAACCCCCTTCACTGGAAACCTCTTGTCTGTGGACTCACTGGGCATCTAAGCCAATAAATTCT
>NW_012151951.1:6878012-6879884 GCF_000956105.1 Propithecus coquereli
AAAAGAAACTGTTACTGTGGTCTCCCTTGCACCTCTAGATGACGGCAGCTCCCAGGAACCATATAACCCATATAAACTACCTCTTCACAAACTTGGACACAAATATGGTCATATGCCTTTTACCTTTCAAATTACTTATTCAAGTCTCATCTGATTCGTTAGTAGGAATGCCAGTATCTCCCTTCTGAGGCTCCTCTCCCACAAAATGTTCTAGAGCCCAAGGATTTAGTCCACTCAAAGCAAGGGTCAAGTTTCCTCCCATACCAAGGACAGAGGAAAGTAGAGTTGAGTCAGTTCACTTGAAGCCCTTGCTTCTTGCCAATGCATCTTAGTGCAAAATGATGTTAAAATGGAACTTTTCCTATTTTCTCAGTTATGACTGATGTTACAAAGATGAGAACAAAGAATACTATGTGCCCACAGATTCCAAAGTGGAATACCACTTTACAAAACTTGTTAAACTGACCTCTAAAATCTTGTTCAGTAAACCTTCATCCTTCACTCGAGAAGAAGCCTTAACAGTAGAAGTGGAGATTGTGAGGATTTCATTAGAAGAGGCTTTGTCTCTCAGCTATTCAGGAGGCTAAGGCAGGAGGATCACTTGAGCCCAGGAGTCGGAGGCTGCAACAAGCTACTGCACTCCAGCCTAGACAATACAGTGAGACCCCATCATCTCATTAAAAAAAAAAAAAAAAAGAAGAGACATTGTCTGAGTGCCATGACATAATACTTAACAATACTCCTCCTTCCTCAGGAAGAGACAGAGAGCTTCAGGGAATCAATTAGAAGGTGACACTGGAAATATGGAGGTGGTAGGAACATAATCTATTCTAAAGGTGAGAAGCTGGCTGGAGCAGCCTTCGGTGAGAAAGCAAAGAACGAGGGCTGCTTCAGGAATGGCCTGTATTTCCAGAATGTAGCAGTACCTCCCCAGATGCAGACCTTCCTGAAGGTAGGTGGGTTTGGGTCACTTTGAAAGAAATCCCAGCCAGGAGGACCATCTGGATGGGCTAAATGACTCCACAAGTGGAGTCTATGCGGGACAGACCTCAGGAAGTCAAAGGGGGAAGCACTTTTACGAGAGAACTGCAGGAAAGAGACCCCTAGTAATGGGATCCTCTGAAGATCCCCCGGAACTATCTCATGGGCAGAAGACCAGCTTTGGGGCATCTGACATCACCAGAGATACCAGGTCACAAGTAAGGCTTTCTCTGTTTTGTTTATTTTATTTTGTTTTGTTTGTGTTCTCCTCACCTCTCCTTTCTCTCCTGCTCCAACTCTGGTGGAGCCACAGGCAAGAGGGGAAGGATATAATTACAGCATCACACGATGTCCTGCCCACTGCAGCTTTCCCAGCCAGGATGAGTGAGCTTGGAGAAAGGGAGACACTATGAACTGGATGGGAGACTGCGGTTTATGCAGAGACTGGTCTACACTTTTAATACCAGAAAAATGACATTATTCATTAATCCCTGAAAATGACTTGATAAAGCCATGGGATCTACCCAAGACTTCATCCAGGAGTAGAGAAGAAAGTGTCAATAGATCTTGCTTAAAGGCAATAGTGTGAAAGAATAAAGCTGCTTTCTGCTGTACCCTTCTCAGTTGAGCTCAAACAAGAGCCTACATGGGTCCATGGGTTCCTCCCCACCGTGATGCCTGGTTTAGACTCTGAACCCTCACAGTCACATCCTGGGGACAAGCTTGGTGCAGTAATGCTAGCTACCGTGGCAGGGTTGGAATGACCTTAATCACAACACCCACAGCCACTGTCTGCCATTCCTTCTCAGGGCTAAGGCATTTTCTCCAGTCAATCAAAATTCAGTAAGGCCTTCTTACACCCACTGCCTAAGGCAAGGTGACCAGCTCCCC
>NW_012151951.1:6881284-6895172 GCF_000956105.1 Propithecus coquereli
TTCCATAACGTTTTAGTCACTTTTGATTTTCAAAAATGTCTTCATTTTGAAACATTTCAAGAATGTCTAAGAATAAGCCCTGTTCATTTTTAAATTTCGATTTCATGTATGATTCAAAGTGCTCCCCCTACCCTACTCCCTCCCCAAGTCCAACTCAAGCTCATGTCTTGGTGCTGGCAGCTTGTGGTGGAGGATGGGGCAGGCCTGGCTGTCACATGCCTCCTTATACTCCTTCTCCCCAGCCAGGGTAGGAAAGAGGAAGAGAGAAAACAGACATCTCCTTCCCCAACTGAGGGAGGTCTCAGCACCCTTACTGGGTGTCCAGAGCACAGTCTGTAGGATTCCTGAGGGCTGGTGGTCAGGCCAACCTGCCCTGCTAATGAGGGGCCTGTCCCCCAGCAGCACCCCTAGACCTCGGCAGCCATTGGTGAGATGCGATGTTTTGGGGCCATCATCCCCTGTGGGATTCATTCTCTGCCCCTCCAGGGCAAAGAGAAGTTCTGCTGCACTTTGTCTGCCAGTCCCCTCGCTAAGGCAATACCTTTCTCAATTCTCTTTTTTTTCCTGCTGTGGTATCACAGAGACAGATTAACAGGCCCACTGTTTAGGCAAGGATCCTACTGGGGGATAATACGCCAGTCTCTCTTTTTGCCACCCACCTCTCTTGTCTTTACAAACGTTCTCCGTTCTCCGAGAGCCTTTCTCCCTTCACTGCAGGGAGGGACAACACTCCCTATGACCCCTTTACACAGGAAGCGCTGGAGGGGAGAAGACACCGTCTCACCAGATACACTGCATCCCATTTCCCAAAGGCAGCCTCCCCTCTCCTAGATCTGTCCTTATATTAAGCATGAGGAGTAGCAGAAGAGCAAAGGCAGATGGAGGGGCAGAGAGGCAATGTTTGGCCAATTCTCTGAGATGGAATTTTTTTCAGTAAACTGTATGGTTAAAGGCTACTGCCAATTTTGCCAGTTCTCTGGATTTAGAATATTGGTGTATGTGGGCCCTTTTATTACTAACTTTGAAATCCTGGGACAATAGAAAAATTCTCAGTGACATCCTGATACAATAGTTTCCATGGAATATATATATATATGGTTTTCAATAACTCCAGAAACACCGCAAATGTTAAGGATGTTATGTTCTAAAACTTTTCCTTTTCTTGACTGAGAAATTTGGTGGTGGAGGACGAAGTGTCTGGTGAGGCCATAGTGTGTAGAAAATAAAGCCCAATAAACATGTAAGTTACATACATATATACATACATTCACACACATACATCTGAGTTAGCATGTCAAATACATCACACACTTGTGTTGAGAGCACTGGGGAACGTGTAAGATCCATTTATAAGGATTCACAACCATTTCTTCTGGGTTACAAAAATACAGGTTATTCGAAAAGATTCTCATGGTGTATAATATCCACTTCTTTCACTGGAAACCATTCTTTCTAGAACCGTATGCTCCTATTTTGTATTAATATTATTTTCACTTTCTGTTACTTTATGTCATTCTTTTTTCTCTAATTCGTTTATTCAACATTTATCAAATACCAGAATGTCTTTTCACATTCCTACTCTCCTCCTACACAGACTGGACGTGAATGATGGGTACCTTTCTGCTATCTTTTTGCAGGCCCTGCATGGATAAGTCTAGTATCTCTTTTTAGAAAGTGTGGGTACATCTTCTCCATCATCCTTAGCTTTGAGGTTTTAGCTGGAATTTGAAGGAAACAGCATATGTCCCATTTAACAGCCTATTATATTTGGAAAAGAGACTTGATAGTTCATTCCAAGAGTGAAGAATCATTTTATTTTCTCTCTGTTTCATTTGATCTTAGCTACCAGGTGTCCAAAAGTCCTTCAGAATTTTCATAATTTTCCTTAGAGGATGGGGAAGAAAAAGAAGCCAGAAACGGAAGATTAGTGTCAAAGATTCCCATCTTTGCTATGTCTAACTAACTTGAAATTATTTATAAGCTAATTATAGAGACTGGGAAAGAGGTAGACCTACCACTTTTCTCCTTTAATAGTTTTTGAATAGTTTGAACATCTAAAAAATAAATTTGGATAAAGAGGAGCAAAGGCTGTGCAGATGGTACTCAAGTGTATCATTTCTTTCCAAATTAAAAATACGGTGGGAAAGACAGGAAATGCAGTCTGCAAGGTACAGCTGCCCTTTATGCAATTGGCAAGTATTTATTAAGCATCTATTCTATGTCAGGTACGATGCCAGGCTTGTGCCCTACCGGCCAACTAAGATTCAGACATGGTCTTCAGATTTGTTCATTAAAATAGCCACATCCCTCACTCTTACAGATGGTGAATTTGCTGTTGTGTCAACGATGTAGCCTTCCTGCACTTCCTAGCAATGAACAGAAATCAAGACTCAAGCCGCGTTGCCCAGGAAGATCTGCAAATATGTTTGGCCAATCAGTATTCCTTGTCTGGATGTGCAGCTTATGGAGATTTTGAGGACAGCTTTAATATAGCTGTGAAGTTACACAGAACTTCGGGGTACTTTCACCTCACGACCTGCTAAGCCACCTCCTCTCTGACTTGGGGTCTTGCTGCATGAGCCATCTGAACGCAGTTCTCTTTGTTCAGCCAGAGTGGTGGCCAGGCCAGAAGGTTGGCTGGGGACACTGAAGATGGGAATCTTTTCACAAAGCTGAGAACTGATGAAGGGCTTCTGGCTCAAGAAAATTTATGCTCACATAAAAAGTTACAAACTCTCTTGGACTTCACTTAGAGTTCTTTTAATATTAGACTCATTTCCTCCTAATATACAGGAATGCAAAGAAATGGAGGATGAGTTGATTGGTACAGTCTAGGACTGAACTTCAGAATACAGAAAGAAAGAAAAAAAAATCTTAGCACTGCTAAGTTTGTATTTCATAGAAGAATTTAATAACCGTGTATAAAATAAGCGAAGCTCACAGATATCTATTTTATTTGCACCTATGATTCCCACTGTGATCAGATGTAACCAGATAATAAATTCAACTGACAGGCCAAAAAATTTTAAATATTGAAGAAAAACACTCATCTTTTTGTTGTTTTTTCCTTAGCCATATCACATCAGCATAGCTCTTCAGCCAAAGGCCCCTGAAGGCAGCTTTCTTCAAAGCTTGTCAGTACTGCTTCTTTGATTGAGTGGGCATTAGTTCAATTTAAAAATTGCAGTTAATTTACTAAGAAATCTTGAATGGGATGAAATCAGTCAGTAATTATTTACTGAGCATGACATATGCTAAGTAAACAGTAAATTAATACTCATAATATTTATTAATCTATCAGGTTATAACAATTATACTTAACTATGAATATATAATAATCTAATAATTATATTTTAATAATTATATAACAGTTTATTAATGATTTTAGTAATTACCAAAGTAATATAACACAGGATTCCTATCTTTAAGAAGCTTAGCATCTATTCCAAGAAATGTCAGTTTTTAACTTGCTACTTCTTACAGAAGGAGGCAAATTGGCTGTTTGAGAAATAGATATTTGGGTTTGGGTAATTATGACAAAAAGTCCACTTTTAGGCCAGGCTCATTCATAAGATATGTGAATGCACTCTACTGGCTTAATCTTTTCTAAGACTGATATCCTCTTTCCAGGTGAACTTTGTCTTCAAGCATCGCAAAGCACTGCATCAAATTCTAATTCTAGGATTCTAAGTCCTGGGTGAGGATGGGCCAGCATTGTTGACCTAAGTCCAAAGCACCTGAATTAGGAACAGGACCTAGTGTCCTCACTCCTGGATATGAAATTTGTCTTTACATGGGAGCAAGCGATATTTATGTAATCCTTATTAGTGCAGATGGCCGTTCCGACTCCAGCAGCCTGCGCATCATTGCAAGAACAGTTGCTTTAATCTCTAAAGAAAACACCAAATAAAATGCATTTTTTCAATCAAGGAAATAAAGTTCCATCAATGCATGTTGTCCAAGTGACAAAGTATTTCAGGCAGCTAAGTAATTGGTTTGTAATGTAGACATACACAGGAATGCGATTTACTTTTTATCATCCTTGGTCAGGTCATGAATTGAAACCACAGTAGGAACACAAGGCTGTCAGGGGCTACAGCAAAGGAGGAAAACAGGACTTGGCTGCTGGGAATATTCACACTCAGCCAAGAAAATATGCCAAATGAGGCTTAAAATGAAGTTTTCATGTCCGCATTTCACAATTTCAGACCAAGAGGGAAAACAATTCTTTCATTTCCCTACACCCACCTCCATCATACCTTAACCACTGGATGAAATATGCCCTAGTCACATGTGCACTGTCCCCTGCACTGGGTGATCTTTCAAATACCCAGGTGGGCAAGTAGAAGAGAATCTGAAGTGGGAATCTGAAGACCAGAGAACTGGTTTTTGTTCTGCTACTGTCCAGAGGTTGACATTGCACAAATTACAACCTCTCGGAGCTTCAGTGCTGTCATCTATTAAATGAAGATAATACAAGACCTGCCTATCTCATCCAGCTCTTATAAATCTTTTTCCCTTTCTCTTCATAGTCAAAAATTGAATAGTCACAATCTTGACTTCTTTACCCATTCCTTCGCCAACCCAAAACTGACTCTCCACTGAAATGCTCTACCTAAGAGCAGTGCTGTCAAATCTAACACATTCGCAAATGATTTTTAACCTTTCACTTAACCTCAGATAATTTTGACAATGTGCAACATCACTGTTTGAAAACTCTCACAGCACTTGGCTTTCATAACAAATCTCTCCATTTTCCCCTTCAATATTAGTGTTCTCCATGGCTTTGTCCTTGGCCTTTATTTTTTTCACTATCAGCATCTCAGGTTGATCTCATTCAGGCTATGGATTCAATTACTTTTTATGAGTCTATGCTCAGATTTGTCCATAGGATCACACTCTCCTGAGGTCCATCCTGCTATTGGAAATATCCTCTTAAATATCTTGTAGCTCTCAAAATTCAAAAACTCTAAAATCAAATTCACTTGGTTCAACTTTCCTGACCACACTTCAAACTGTTTCTCCTACTGTGTTCCCTTTGCCCATCCAAAATCTGGTACTCGTCCATGCCCTGTTTTCAAAAGTCTATTTCCAAAATAGTTCTCAAATACATCTTTTACCTAATATTGCTACTACCTTAGTCCGGGCCCTTTTCATGTCTTGTATAGACTATATCGCCAATGCCTACGAACTAATCTCCCTTCTGAGATGTCAGGTCCTTCTCAGGCATACTCCAAATGGGTGTCAAGTCGGTCTTTCTAAGCAACAAATCTGACCATCTCTCTATCTTACCTTTAAATCTTTAATGACTCCCACTACCCACAGATAAAATCCTAACTTTCGAGCACAGAATAGATGTCCCTTTATGTCCTGGCTCCTTTCCTCCTCACCAGTATCGGTTCCTTGATCTTCTTCATTCTCACCTTGATTACAGCCATTCGAAAACCCTCATCATCTCCATTTGCTGTATGGCAACTTGGAGAACTTGCACTAGGTTGCCCCCTTCTTCAATGTTTTCTCTTATTTTATGCTTATTTAAATTCATTCATCCCTCAAGACTCAGTTCCCATGTCTCCTTCCCTGTCAAATTGTCCTTGATTCTTCTCCCACTCCCATCTACCTCAGGTAGTTTAATTATCCTTGCAATATTTTGCACACATCTTTATTCTAACATGTCACCCCGTATTGCAGTTGTCTCATTATCTGGCCTTTTCTGAGGGCAGCAATCATGTCTTGCCTTTAATTGTAATATAACACCTATCACAGCAAGGCTTCAGTAATTCTTGGATCCGACCCTTACCATTTGCTTCAAATTCTCTAGCATTCACTTAATTTCCCCGGTTTATTCAGTCTATGGTGTACCACCTAGATCCTCCCTCTCTGCCTAGCCTCCTTGAATCGACAATCCAATTGGATGGTCTGCCCAGGTTTGATGTAGGTTGGCCCAAGGTTCAGCTCCATGCTCTGAGAGCGGGTAATGACAGGCGGTCTCAGGTTCGCAGGAGGAAAACCCAGATCCAGCACCCTGAGGGTCCACTGGTCAGGGGAGAAAGATGAAGAAGAGAAGGAGAGACTGGAAAAATTGGATATTCATTGTTTCATTATCTCATTTTCTAATAGCAACATTTTAGAAAATAACTATGTGCTAAGAGAACAGGTACTCTGCTGACAAGCATTATCGCACTGCTGGAAGAATAGGAAAACATTTAGTGAACTGGAATAGCTATAGGGAAAGAACAGCAAGATATGGTTTAAGAAAAAAGATGAACAAAATTTCTCTCATCCTGCATTCCTCTTTTGTCTATTGTGATGCAATTGAAGGGACAAGGATGTCTGAAGTCATATCAAATTCTCTTCTATTATTCAGCTTTGCTAGAATGGTGCTGGAATGCACACGAAGACAAATATCTAATTAAAATGCCAGACTTTTTATTGTCTATTCTTAGCTGTGAAAGACAACGAATGCTGTTAGGGCATTGTGTAGACTATTTTGTTTAATGTGAAAGTCAAAAGGCCAAAGATTTAAATAGCTAACCAGGAAATGTAATGGCTTAAATTATAAGAACACACTCACTGTATGCTTCCCCTCAATTTAAGGTTCAACAGTCTCAAACCAAATATGCTGAAATAAAGTGTGTAAATTTAAAACCCTTGCATTTTTCATTGGAGAAAAATAAATATAGGAGAGTCTTTAGAAAGTAATATATTCTTTAACAGTAGTATAAAATTAAGCATAAATCAGGTTTGACAATGGGAATTTGTTATAGGAACTCAGTACAATAGTTACATCTAGACGGTCCTTCCTCTGGATTATGGCTTTGAGGGCTGCTGGAAAATGAATATTAACCAGTGCTCTGCATGATAGGAAAAGCGTGGGTGTGATCATTTTCACTTCCAAACGCGAGGATCCTGAGATAACACAAGTCCCCTTCAGATTCCATGTTGAAGGCTGTTAATAGGATTTGCTTTTCTGTCCTCCAGTATTAGGAATCGTGCTTGTTCCTTCCAGCTAGGCCCCTAACTCCATTTATATTTAATAGATAGCAGAGAGAGCACATGGTGCCTGGAATCAGAAAGATCTGGACCTGAATGTTAGCTCTACATGTTACCAACAAGACCACTGTGTTAACTGTGCAAACTGTGAACTACTCAGCTCCGAGGGGCACCATCTCCTAGTTGATGATATGCTGGTGCCCTTGGAATTGGACAACACGCTAGCCTTAGTGTGATTTGACTTGTTTATCCTCTCAAAGCCTCATTTCCTTCATTTGTAGAATAGGGGTGTTAACAATAACACAGGCAGTCAGAGTATCCACCTAACTGAGTGACTGTGAAAACTAAAGGAGATAATGCATAAAAGAGGTTTAGGATAGGCCAAGGCACAGAGGAAGTGCTCTTAAATGTTAACAATTATGATGATAGTGCCTCATTTTTTTTGTAGGGTTAGTCTCAAACTTAGCCTTCTAAACCAAAACAGTATCGCAGCTTTTGTACTTCTGCTGGCCACCATAGTGTTTATGTAGCCAGAGTATAGATATTTGAATCAGTTGTATTGAAATCTTCCTTTGTCATATATTCACGTTAACAAACCTTAATAGCAACAAGGGTTAGAAATTTATAGGACTTATCATTATCTAAGGTGAGAAACCATTTGAGAGGTGAGAAAGAGAAAAATAAAAGTTAGTCTTTCTAGAGATATAGAATCATCTTATTTTGGAAGCCTAAGGCTAGGTTTGTTTTAATTCATACTTTCACTGGGTTTTTGCTTTTGACTATTTCTTTTACATGATGTCCATGATTTCCTGTGTTAGTCTGATGTGTGTCTAGAGAGAATCCGTTTAAAAACTATAAAATTAAGATATTGAGGCCGGGCGTGGTGGCTCACGCCTGTAATCCTAGCACTCTGGGAGGCCTAGGTGGGCGGATCGTTTGAGCTCAGGAGTTCGAGACCAGCCTGACCAAGAGCGAGACCCGTCTCTACTAAAAATAGAAAGAAATTGGCCAAACAACTAAAAATAGAAAAAATTAGCCGGGCATGGTGGTGCGTGCCTGTAGTCCCGGCTACACGGGAGGCTGAGGCAGGAGGATCGCTTGAGCCCAGGAGTCTGAGGTTGCTGTGAGCTAGGATGATGCCACAGCACTCTAGCCCAGATAAGAGAGTGAGACTCTGTCTCAAAAAAAAAAAAAAAAAAAAAGATATTGATTGTTTTCCTAAGAAGGAAGAAAGGTAGAAGCAAAGACTTAGCATGAGACAAATGAGGTAATGATTAAAGTAGACTCCACACTGACAGCCCATTCTGCTGAGGTTTCATAACAGAATTCAAATTATGTTCTTGGGAAAACATTTCCTCTTAACTTCAGCCACTTAGGGAAATGAATTTGTTGAGTTCCACCTCCCTCCACCCACACCCCCCAAAAAGCAGAATCATTTGAATGAAAATATAAACTTGTACCCAGAATCCTATGGCAGGTGGAAGACTTTATTAATGAATGTGATAGTTGATGATTCTTTATAACTATAATATACTTCTTTATTAAGAACAAAAGGACCTCTTTGTAAGACTGATGATAAAAATGGTAACTTTTCAGTTTACTTTATTGTGATGCACCTACTTATTGTCTGTTTTATCTTCCCCTCCATCCCCCTCGTTTTGCTTCTATCATTTTCCACAGCATAATCAAAAAGTTCTTTAAATTTAAAAATTACAGTTTCAACACAGAGAACTGGGCACGTTCTACAAACTCATTATACCCTTCACCAAAATAATGTACGTACGAATATATGTCATATGTCTACACACACACATCCCATGTATGTGTATAATGAGAACATAGGTAACCATGCTGAGAAATTCTCAGCAGACCAGAAACTATGGCCAATACCTGAAAGATTAAAAGCAGAGACTGGACTTGGGAGAAAACAATCTCCAGAATACATGTGGGATTCATGTGAGATTCCACCTGAGAGCTGGGCAAAATGCGCGGGACCCCAACCAAGGGAAAGTCCGAGAACTGGAAGATGAGAACGCCGAAGGGCACAACCGGAGAGGTCAGTTGAGTGCTCACTCTTCTCTCTAGCTTGAGCACCTCTTGAGACCAAATATGATCCTCTCTCCTCAGTTTCCTACTTCCATGCACATGCTGACATTTATCACTCCTCTCCGCCAAAGAGCAATCCTCCCCCAAATTGCAGTCCCAGGTCCATGTTCTCAAAGTTGACATCTTAAATCTCTAACTGGTCAGTATCATCACTGACCCATACCTGCACCTTCTGTCTGCCCACTCTTCTTCATCTTCCCCAAGAGTATTACCATTCCGCAATCTTCTTTTTTCAGGAGAAAATACAATAATTGTTAGCCTGTAAACTCTTCTTTAGTATACAATCAATGTCAGCAGTACTATATATCTAAAAATATGCAATACTTATAATAATCATACCATAAGATTAGAATATCATTTACTAAGCACTTTGTTCTGTGATATGCGTTACACACACACACACACACACACACACACACACACACACACATACATACACATACACACCCTTGCTGATCACCATATAAGATAGGTATTATTATCTCCAGTTCACACATGAGGAAACTGAGGCTCAGAGAGGTTTATTTTCCCAATCTTATAGCTAATCAAAGCCTGTGTGCTTAAACATGCCATGAAACTGGCAGTTGCACCCTCAAAGCCATTTTCTTTTAGAATTTCATTTTAAAATTCTATTTTTAGAACTTCATATTGCAATTTCTGTCAATATGTATTAAATCAGAGGAAGCACTAATGCAAACTATAATTGACACCATGTAACATTTTAAGCATGACTTGTCCCCTAAAATATTCTATTTGTTCTGTATACTCTTTCACGTGATTACCACTTGGAACCCACTTGTAAGGCTGACCAGAGCCTACAGATGTGAGATTAAAGATCATCTGCAGCTTCAACTCCACATGGAGGCTTTTTCTTATTTAGGTTTTACCTTCCAGGCATTTAGAATTACTGTTTTCACTCTCTGGTTTCCTCTCATGATGATCCAGTGGGTATTAATCTTTACAGAGAATGAACTCTAAAGCCAAATTAAAGTTAACTCCAGAAATTTTTCAACAGAGCTAGCAAGATGACGCTACTAGCATTTTTATGTTATAATTATCTTAATATTTTAAAAAGTCTTTGAACATACCAATATCCAAATAAAATACTATCTATAACCCTATTGAAATGTTGGCCCATGTGGCCCAGTCTCTGGACCACCTTGAGTTTAACAAACATTGCTCAATGGTCATCTTCTCTGAGTCAACTCATACCTAAAGCTCAGTTCTTTACATCCTAAGAAACCTTAGGGGAAGAAGTGGAAGAAGATGGTGCTCACCAACCTGCACCTACTCAGCTATCTCAGTACCAGCTAGAGGCTAAAAAAAAGGCAACATCCCAGAGATCACAGCAGACCTCACTGGTCTCCTCCCAAAGAGAACCTCCCCCATATGGGTATCAGAAAGGCTGGATACCTCGGTTATTAGAGGATTTTGGAGATAGAGGTGCTTTTCCAGAGATCCATGTGGCCCACTATCCACTGGATATGGAATGAAAGAAAAAAATGTCGAATTCACTGGCCATTCAGGTGGACCCTGAAGGAAAAATTAAGTATGATGCAATTGCTCGACAAGGGTAGTCAAAACACAAGATCATTTATAGCAAATACACTGACCTAGTACCAAAGGAGGTTATGAATGCAGATGGTCCAGACCTGCAAAGACCTGATGAAGAAGCTATTAAAGAGACAACAGAAAAGACAAGGGTAGCCTTAGAAAAATCTGTATAGCAGAAGGTTGCTACAACCATGCCAGTTTGGACAGCTGATAAACTGGCTCCTGCACAGTGTATCTGATGCACACCATCTCAGCAAGGAATGGCTTTCAACTCTGGACCTAAGCGGAGGGTTATTCTCGTGGTAGAAATGCACAAAGATCCAATGGAGTCTCCAAGGTTCAAGATCAATAAGAAAATTCCCCAGGGAACACCTCTCCTCCTGCACCTGTCATGCATTCTCCTAGCCGAAAGATGACTGTAAAGGAACAACAAGAGTGGAAGATTCCTCCTTGTATTTCTAACTGGAAAAATGCAAAGGGTTATACAATTCCATTAGATAAATGCCTGGCTGCTGATGAAAGAGGACTACAGACAGTACATAAATGAAAATTTTGCCAAACTGGCTGAAGCTCTCTGCATTGCTGATCAGAAGGCTCGTGAAGCTGTGGAAATGCATGCCCAAGTAGAGAGAAAAATGGCTCAGAAAGAAAAGGGGAAACGTGAAGAAAAACTTAGAGAAATGGCACAGAAAGCCAGGGAGTAGAGAGCTGTGATCAAGACCGATGTGGAAAAGGAGGATGGGAAGGCACGTTAGAGGGATGAAATCTGGCATGATCGGCGAAAAGAAAGCATGACTGGAATCTTTCCAGGGCAGCTCCTGATCAGAGGTCAAAACTTCAGAGAAATGAAAATCGGGATATCAGTGAAGTCATTGCTCTTGGTGTGCCCAATCCCCGGATTTCCAATGAAGTTCAGTATGACCAAAGGCTCTTCAACCAATCCAAGGGTATGGATGTGGATTTGCAAGTGGAGAAGATGAAATTCATAATGTTTATGATCAAGCCTGGAGAGATGGTAAAGATATGGCCCAGAGTATTTACAGGCCCAGTAAAAATCTGGACAAGGACTTGTATGGTGATGACCTAGAAGCCAGAATAAAGACCAACAGGTTAGTTCCCAACATGGAATTTTCTGGTTCAGACCATAAGCAGAGAGGCAGAGAAGGACCAGTTCAGTTTAAGGAAGATCCTTTTGGTTTGGACAAGTTTTTGGAAGAAGCCAAGCAGCACGGTGGCTCTAAAAGACCATCAGATAGCAGCCGCCTTAAGGAACATGAGCATGAAGGCAAGAAGAGGAGGAAGGAGTAGATGCATGTCTCTTCAAAGTGAATGAACTATTATCCATAACCCTAATGATGCAAGTCATACGGGGAATATTTTGTAAATGATCAGGATAAAAACCAAATCTGGGAGCCACATCCAAACTACTTTTTATTGCAGGAGAAAGAGGGGATAGAAAATTCTACTTTGAATTAGTTTTTTTAAAGAGTGGGTTGTGTTTGTGCTTCTCCCACCTTTTGGCATTTATAGAACATACTGCCCCACAAACAAAATTAAGACCACTTCCTTTTGTGTGACACTAGAAGTTTGGGGTTAATATTTTATGTACAAACAACTGCTTATGCATAAAGTTACCCCAACCATGATAAGTAGGAGGATATTCATATATTGGAACTGTCCTACCAAATGACTTTTCCCCCGCATTGTGCTGTTTTAATTTGGAGTGGGGAAAGTAAGCTCTTGCTTGGTGCAACTATTGTATCAAATAAAACCATTTAGACAAAAAAAAAAAAGAAAAGAAAAGGAAAGGAAAGGAAATCAAAGGAAAGGAAAGAAGAAAAGGAAAAGAAAAGAAAAGAAAAAGAAAAGAGAACGCTTAGAGTAGAAACACATCTCTGCTGCTGAATTCTGTTCATCCTTGAACTTTCTCTAACAATAACGCAAAGTACTTTCCTTCAGTCTCTGACACATTACTTTCCATTTCTGGAAAATAGCCTACCACTGATCCTAAATTCAGTCTATACGCCATATCCCCATGGGATCTGGGTCTGGCACGAGGAGTCGGTCAGCCAAGGTCTAAGTTATTCGGATCTGGCTTGGCTCCCTCTGAGGATTCACAGAGGTCTAACTGCTTGAGAAACTGGGTATCCGTAGGTATTGCAGTAAAACATAATTTTCATTGCATCATTTCTTAAAGGATTCCTTTAGATTTTCTAAATTTAGAGAAGTTGCATAGCACTACATAAGATTAGTTCTGCAGCTGGCACATCCATCCCCAAGTGAAACATCATTTACAACTCAGACTTCAGCACATCCACCAAGACATTTCTGGTGTTATCCCAGCTGGCAATCATGGCTCTTTTCCTTTCTACTATTATTGTAAAGTCTGTTAGTCGTGGTAATAAGGTGCTCTTGACTCAGGTGACAAAGCAATGACTTTAGCCTAAATTTCACCTGGAAACTGTACTTTCAGTCCATAATTGTAGACAAGAAGCTGTAATATTGTGGTTCATTCTCTGCACAGCATTATAAAGATTATCAAATGTTAACTGTGTTTTAAGACTCATAGCCAACAAACATATGAAAAAATGCTCAACATCTCTAATTATCAGGGAAATGCAAATCAGAACCACAATGAGATATCACTTATCTCCAGTGAGAATGGTCTTTATCAAAAAGACCCAAAACAATAAATGTTGGTGTGTATGCAGAGAGATAAGAACACTCCTACACTGCTGGTGGGACTGCAAACTAGTACAACCTCTGTGAAAAGTAATATGGAGATACTGCAAAGAGCTACAAGTAGAACTACCATTTGATCCAGTAATCCCATTACTGGGCATCTACTCAAAAGAACAACAGTCTATAAAAAAGACATTTGCACTAGAACGTTTGTAGCAGCACAATTCACAATTGCAAAGATGTGGAAACAACCCAAGTGTCCATCAATACATGAATGGATTAATAAAATATGGTATATGTATAGCATGGAGTTCTACTCAACCACAAAAAACAACAGTGATCTAGCACCTCTTGTATTATCCTGGATAGGGCTGGAACCCATTCTACTAAGTGAAGTATCCCAAGAATGGAAAAACAAGCACCACATGTACTCACCATCAAACTGGTATTAACTGATCAACACTTAAGTGCACATATAGGGACAACATTCATCGGGTGTCGGGCAGATGGGAGGGGGGAGGAGGGGATGGGTATATTCACACCTAACGGGTGC
>NW_012151951.1:6896652-6898739 GCF_000956105.1 Propithecus coquereli
AACACAACATCTGTTCACTCTCACCCAGCTCCACCAGAGAGGCTTTCCCAACCTCCTTTACAGCGAGTGGTGGTGGCCTTGTGACACTGTCTTGATGAATAAAATGCAAGCAGAGGTCTTGGTAGGCTAGGGGGTGGTTCTAGAAAACTTGAGATTTCTTAACAAAAGCACAGAAGTGACTGAAACCAACTCTTCCCACTTCTTCCTGCTTTCGACGCAGACCTGTTGCCTGAAAAGGCAGAAAACATTTTGTGTCCAAGATGCAAGGCTACAAGGATTGCAGAGAGGCTGGCCCTACCAGCATGCAGTCAG
Organism: Propithecus coquereli; assembly: GCF_000956105.1. Classification (NCBI taxonomy): domain Eukaryota; kingdom Metazoa; phylum Chordata; class Mammalia; order Primates; family Indriidae; genus Propithecus; species Propithecus coquereli. Next base: position 6,896,965 of record NW_012151951.1, read on the forward strand.
TGAACCAATCCCAGACTTCTTATGTTAGATAATTAAAAGTCTTTATTTTGCAAGTCACTGTTAGGTAGTCTTCTGCTTGCAGCTGAAAGCATTCTAACCATTTCAGTATTTCTCCTTTAACGAGAGAAAACATAATTCTATGTCTTATGAAATCTGATAATCTCTGCTCTTCGCTTTGAATCATTGGCTGTGGGAATGATGGGCTGACTCCTCTTCTCAGTAATAAAAGAGATTTTGCTGGAATTGCCCAGAGCAGGGTCATGCAGGACTTCTGCTTCTGCAGTCTCACCTCGTTACATCTCAGATATTCACAGTCCATCCTGTCACCTCTACCACTCCAGTCTCCTGGTTGATGTCTGTGGCCTATGAAGCCATGGAGGGTGCTTACCACTGCTAGAGTTTGGGGTGCCTACCGTAAGGAATGCTGATATCCATTCCAAGGAAATATCTTCAGATGTGCCCAAATCTGCCAACCCTCAAGGTATCAAAGTAGCAATTTGTTCTCCACAGAAATGGGAAGGATAACAATAATAGCTACAAGTTATTGAGCACTTATTATGTTCCAGACTAAATGATTTACAGAGCCCAGGTGCTGTGAGGGGAAGAGCAAAAGGAGAACTACTTCCTTCCCCTCCAGCCAGCATGCCACAAAAGCAACCACAGGACAATCAGCTTTCAACAGCTGCCAGACCCAGAGAGCCTGAAGTCATCTCATAAGACCTATTCAGTGAAACTTTCTGGCCTCCTCTCCCCTTTCCCACTCCAAGTTATGACTCCCTCTGGAGCAGTCAGAAATAGGAGTAGCCGGTGAAGGGGAGGGGAAAAAAAATCAAGGAGAAAAAAAAGGTCAACCACACCCTCTTCCAGGGAGGGTAGGAGCCCACTCACTACAGACTGAAGGACAGGAAGGAAACAGAAGTCTTTACCTTAGAATGAAGCTTTTTCTAATATATTGGACTGAACATTTTAAATTACTGAATCAGGGCAACTTAGAGATATCTGCTATTAGGTAACACGTGTTACCTAATAGTAATCAGAAAAGCTATGAGCCTGCCAAGTTTCATCCAGGGCATGGAAAAATCTTCCTCCAGCCTATTATTTTAAGAAACCAAGAGAGACAAAATAAATTGCATTTGGCGTTGTTGTCAACCTATCAAAACACAAATAACACATTGGTGCCCACATCTCCCTCTGAAACCTTAGGAAAAAACAGCTTCTTCAGCTTTTACCTAGGACCTCATTCCTCCACGGAATTTAAACAAATTCTATGGGAACCAAGACAGCCTATAACCCTTTCCACACTTCATCTGCAACTCATGCACCCACTAGTTCTCCCCCCAAATATAGCCAAAAACTGAAAATCTTCAGGCAAATTAATGCATACAGATTGGTATCTCATGGGCCTTCCCACCCATTCAGCAAACATGTAGTCATGTTTCAATCTCAGTGATGTCTCAGGGAAATATCGCTCCTACACTAGCAAACAGTTAACCTGGTTGTTCACAACAGGGATAGTACCACCCCATAGGGGAATTTCTGGAAATCTGTGGGGGCATTATTCTAACAGTATAGTTGTGTCCAAGAATTAACCTGTTGAAGAACATGATCTTTTGTTTTTTTATGTTATAGTTAGGATGTTATATTGATTTTTTTAATTATGTGTGTAAGTAGGTTATATTATCTATGAATCTCATCCAGATAGTAAAGATGATGGTAAAAACTATTTGTTATGAAAATGAGAACTGAGTCTGATATGACTGATAACAACAAGACTC
>NW_012151951.1:6909055-6916490 GCF_000956105.1 Propithecus coquereli
AAATTTTTTGAGACATGCTTTGTGTCCTAGAATATGGTCAATCTTAGAGAATGTCCCATGAGCTGATGAGAAGAGCGTGTATTCAGTGGGTTTTCGGTACAATGTCCTGTAAATGTCAGTCAAGCCCATTTGTTCTAGAGTTCTATTTAAGTCCATTATCTCTTTGTTAGTTTTCTGTTTGGAGGATCTGTCCTGTGCTGTCAGTGGGGTGTTGAAGTTTCCAACTATTATGGTGTTGCTGTCTATAAATTTGTTTAGATCAAGTAGAGTTTGCTTTATGAATCTGGGTGCACCTAAGTTGGGTGCATAAATATTTAGAATTGTTATGTCTTCTGTTGAACTGTACCCTTCACCATTATATAGTGACTCCCTTTGTCCTTCATTACTTTTATTGATTTAAAAACCAAGTTGTCTGAGATCAGAACTGCCACACCAGCCTTCTTTTGGCTTCCATTTACTTGAAATATTGATTTCCACCCCTTTACTTTGAGTCTAAATGCATCCTTGCAGGTTAGATGCGTTTCCTAGAGACAGCAGATGCTTGGCTTGTTTTTTTATCCATTCGGCCAGCCTATGTCTCTTGAGAAGGGAGTTCAAACCATTCATGTTTATTGAGAGAACCAATAAGGGGGGTGTTCATTCTGTTGCGTTGTATTTTGTTGCTTTGTTTTCTATCTTGAGCCATTGTGGAATCTAGCCTTTGATCTCTAACTTTTGAGTGGTTTCACATTCGAGAGTGTTTATTATGCTGATCCTTGTGTAATTCTGTTTTGGGTACTTCTTGGAGAGCTGGTCTTGTCTTGGTGAATTTCCTCAGTCTTTGCTTATCTTAGAATGTCTTTATTTCTCCTTCATATATGAAACTTAGTTTTGCAGGGTACAAGATTCTAGGCTGGGCATTATTCTGTTTCAGAAGAGTGAGAATGGGGACCCAGTCTCTTCTTGCTTGCAGGGTTTCCGTTGAGAAATCTGGAGTTATTCTGATGGGCTTTCCTTTGTATGTTACTTGTTTCTTTCTCCTTACAGCTCGTAGAAGGGCCTCTTTAGTGGCTATTTTGGTCAATCTGATGACTGCGTGACGTGGTGTCTTCCTATTTGCATTGAATCTACCTGGGGTCCGTTGAGCTTCTTGTACCTGTATATCTAGTTTTTTAGCAAGACCTGGAAAATTCTCCTCTATTAATTCTTCAAATAGCTTATCAAGCCCTTGAGTGTTTTCTTCTTCACCTTCTGGAACCCCTATCACCCTCAGGTTTGGTTTTTTCACATAATCCCACATTTCTTGTAGGCTTATTTCTTTTCTCTTAATTTTCTGCTCGATTTCTGTGACTGACTTATTTAATTGGAAGGAGTGTCTTCAATCTCTGAGATTCTTTCTTCTGTTTGATCTACCCTGTTCTTGAGGCTTTCCACGGTGTTTTGTAGTTCCCTGTATAAGTCCTTCATTTCCAGGAGATCGGTTTGATTTTTCTTTAATATTTCGATTTCTTTAGTGAATTTTTCTTCCAAGTCCTGGATTTTTTTGTGGTTTCTTTGTGTTGTTATCCATTTTTTCTTGGATATCATTCAGTTTTCTTACAATCCATGTTTGAAATTCTTCTTCTGTCATTTTAGTGTTCTGAGTTTGGTTAATGTCCATTGCTGGGGAGCTGTTGTTCCTCTTTGGGGGTGTGCTTTCCGTTTGAGTCTTCATACTTCCAGAGTTCTTTTGTTGGTTCCTTCTCATCTCGATCAGTTGTTCCTTCTTGCCTTTAGATTTTTGTTTGGATAATGACACTCCCTGTTTAGTCTCTGAGCCAGTAGGTGGTGTTTATGGGTGAGATTCGACCACACCCTTTATGATGAATCAGTAGATACAGTAAAAGGGTGTGCAGGATGACCTCCCTGTCAGTAGGTGGCACTTGCAGGGAGGAATGAGATACAGTGCTGTTTTTGGGTCCTGTAGCCAGCTCTTGTTCCTCTAGAGAGGCCCTCTTGTGCCTCGGGTGGTGGGCGGGGTACTGGGATTTCCAGGTGTGTCCTTATTCTCCATCTCAGTGGAGGGAGTGAGTCTGGGTGGGGCTGGGCTGGGCAAGACTGCCCCCAGGCTCCACAACTGCTGCTAGAAGGGCCAAAGGTCTACTGTTTGTTTCTGTGCAAAGCTGCTGAGAGCGGCTGAAATGGCTCCACTCAGCTGAAAGTCTGGGCTTGTGGGTGGGACTGTCCAAGACCCGCACTCTGGAGCAGGTCTCGCTCCCCTCTCCTCTCCCCCTCTCCGTGGCCTCTCCCAGGCCTCTGCCAGCAAGCGGGACCTCAGGCCGATGGATTTCCCCTGGCTGTGACATGGGCCAGAAGGTTTCCTACCCAGGATTGTAGCCTGAGCTGGGTGCACAGCCCTCTTTTGGGAGGAGAGTTGCCGCTCTGGCACGCTGATCTGCCCCTGAAGGCACACACTCCTCAGTAGGCTCTTTCACAGATCTCTCTTCTGTGCCCCGGGGCAGTGCGATCCTGACCTGGGTGTATGTGGTCTGGTCTGCAGGCCTGTGCCCTGGGCCCTGGAGGTCAATCCCTGACCCTGCCAGGGGGAGGGGTGCTGGTCCTGAATCACCTACAGGGTGCCCAGGCTGGATCGATTTCACTCCACCTCGGGATTTGCCCCACTCTCCTGGAGTCCCCAGGCAAGTAACACCTGGGAGGGCTGGCAGGTAGGCAACTCGCAGTCTGAGTACCCCTCAGTCTGCTGTAAGGCCCCAAAAGGAAAGGTCCCGTTCCTTGGAGATGCCTCCGTGTGATGGCTAAATTGTCTCTCTGGGCACCCACGAGTAGGGAGGGGGAAGGAGAGAACGGAGCACTATGGCATCTGCCCCTAGGCTCGGGTCTGCACCCGGGGAGGTGCCCCGAGGGGGCTGGGAGCCCGGCGCTAAGTCCGCAAGAGGCCACTGCTCACTGGCGGCAGCCGTCTCTGGGCTGGTGTCGGCAGGTCTCTCCAACTGCTCAGGAGCCCACCAGCAGTCCGAGATGCAAGGGAGGGGAAAGTTAACCTCTCCACCTACCCTTGTCGCTGGTCTCCAAGCCTCTCGGGACCTCTCTCCTTCCAGTTCTCCTCCACAACGTCTTCCCGTGGAGTCTCCTGTAGTTTCAGGCACCCTTCCTTCTGACCCTCACCCGATCTATGTTTCTCTGCTAGCTTATTTTTTTCTCTTTCTTCTAAAATTCGTCTTTTTTGCACAGACACTCTGACTGGAGGCTTTACTTGTCCGCCATCTTGGCTCCTCCCCTCTACCACCCGTTTGTTTGTTTTTGGAGACAGGGTCTCCTTCTGTTGCCCGGGTTAGAGTGTAATGGCATCATCACAGCTTGCTACAGCCTCAAACTCCTGGACTCAAGTGATCCTCCAGCCTCCGAAAGTGCTAGGATTACAGGTGTGAGCCACTGCACCCGGCTTGAAAATATTAAATAAATATTTTAACATGATTAAGTTTTTAAAGTTTAACTTCTCAAAACTTAAATCTCATTGAAGATGAAAAGCCCATTACTCTTCACATTTTCACTTTGCCCAACAGTATGTTGCTTATAATAGCTACTTAGCAAATATTTGCTAATTTGACTCTACCCTTATTTAATTAATAAACTGTGGGTAATGAAAGGAGGCCAGGTTGCAAAGGCCAAAATCATTAACTTTGTTTCTCAGCTCCAGACTTCACAGAAAACGTTTGGTTAAATTTGATGATTGTCTTGTTTAATTCAGAAGGACAGTCTTCATTGATACATTTAGATGTAAAACTGCCATCTTACTAAAGGGTTTCTATTTAACTATACATCTGTTCTTTTCTGTCCCTTCTTATCTACTTTTGTTACTACATATTCCCCATCTGTTATCTTAGTAGTGATAGACTATTTTTTAATTGTTCTGATAGTGGTTATCTAAGCAATTCTACCACATACCCTTGACCTTTTAAAGTTGAATGTTAATAGGTACCTTTGCCTTCTTCCCTGCAAAGACTTTGAACACTTTAACTCCATTTACCCCACATAACAGATTGCATTTTCCAAAAACGTATGCAACAGTATTTTCAGTTCTACATAATCCTCTGGTACTCATCACTCCCCCAGCAAAAGGGGGAATCTATTTCTCCTCCCATTGAAATTGGGCATATCTGTGATTGCCTCAACAATCAGACTACTGCAGACAAGGTGATGCTGCTGCCTGGCTTCCAGAATGTCCCTAGGGGAAAAGTGATATCAAACATTAGACTTACTTTGGATGATCATCTATCCTAGATTTTCACTGCCTTGTGAGATCTTCTATACCCTCAATAGGTGGATTTTGTTTGTTTTATTTACATTTTCCCAGATATTTTAGTTTTCCTCTATGGAAAAGTTAGCTCAAATCTCCTAATCCACAACCATCATAAGTAGACAGCTCTGGTCAAATCTTTAACACTGGAAACTAACTTTATAGAGAATGCATGTGTACCAAGCAGAGAAAATTCTGTTGGATACTAACTTTCATCCTTTCCCGTATTAATATTACATGTCTTTTTGTACTCATATAAAATACTGTTTTGACTTTTGGCCTGTTATTCAGTTATTTCTGCCTTAAATGTATGCATTTTGTAATTTTTGCTGACAGATTATTGAATTTAATATACTGTACAACATTATTAGTAAGGCCACTTGTTTTTTCAGCAGTTTAGAAGAAGCATCAAATTTCTCAAGCTGAACTTATGATAAATATAAGTGTCCTGGCACTAACATCAGGCTGAAATCCTTCAAATGATATTCTGAAAATCACAAGATTGAGTTCAACATCATACAACTTCTTGCATGCAATGGCAAAAAAGCCTATTAACACCAGATATCAAAGGGAATAAAACAAACTGAAGACAGATAATGGTATACAAGGAAGACCATTAATTTTTTTTTTTTTTCAGCAAATTATGGGTGTACATATGTTTAGGTTACGTGTGTTGCCCTTGGTTCCCCCCCCCACCGAAGTCCGTGTTTCAAATATGTCCATCCTTCGGGTAGTGCGCAAGGCAGTAAGGATGCAAAAGCATGTACATAATTATTATTAAAAACTATTAAATGCTAAACTTTAATCATTTTATACAAGAAAAATATTATATTAACTATGTCAGTCAGTAAGAACAAATTAGTTGGAAAAGGAGGCTTTTGATACTGTTCTCATCGAGTTATAGGACAAAGATGCCTTTGGTACTCAGTTCAGATTTCATTGTCTAATACAGAGAACTTACTGTGCCCAAAGTACATGTTAGGCTATGATCCACTCATTATTTTTAGAGTTGTTTACAGAATATAAAAGACACCTATAATTTTCTTGGCTTTTCATAATTTTACCTGATAAGAAGTTAAAGTAAAATTTTAAATATATCAAAATATTCAATTCATGCTTTCTTTCTGAAACATTTTAACATTTATATGATAAATCCTTTAAGTCCTACCTCAAATACCAACTTCTGTCATGAAACTTTCTCTATTTTTCCAGACATAAGCAATTTATGAACTCTAAAACTTCATTCATTCTCCCAATGGACTCTAACACATTTGTGTGTTTGTTGGTTGTATGAGTGAAATTTCTGTTATGACAGCAAATATACCTTAATTATCGTTTCATTCTCCACAGTGTCCCTCCATGTAAGAAACAATCAACAGTTTCTGCATGAATAAGTAAATTTTGCTAAGCTTAGTCAAGCTATTAAAATAAAGAGAACACAAAGAATTGTACAAAATAGAGGTTTTACAATATTCCACTCAATTTTTCCCTTAAGTTTGAAAATGCAGGATTATATTCAGGAGTTTACAAGCCTTTGCAAACTGTTATTTATTTATATGAGGGGGAGAAAAAAAGACAAGAAAAATACAGCCAAATGTTACTTAAATTTTGTTGTTACAGGGAAATGTCCTATATTTTAGTATCTAATGTATGCAAGGCTCATTTTATTCATTTAATTTTTATTATAACTGTATATTATAATTACTATGATTGTTTTCTAGGTGGGAAAATAAGGCTCAGAAGAGAAACTTACACTGGGCCACTGAGTTGAATGGTGTAAGTCCAGGTTTGATGATTCCTTCTAAAATACAGATGCTCCTTGAATTACTACGGGACGTCTTGGTAAACTCATTGCAAATTAAAAATATCAGAAGTCAAAAATTCATTTAATACACTTAACCTACTGAACATCACAGCTCAGCCTAGCCTACCTTAAATGTGCTTAGAACACTTAGGTTAGCCTACAATTGGGCATGATCATCTAACACCACCAGTGTTTGCGTTTCCCTGTCTTATAAAATTTTGAAACAATTTTCTTGAATCAGGATCCACATAATAATCATATGTAGTGATTAGTTGATATATGTCTTAAGTTTTTATTTATATATTCCCTATATATCCCCTTTGCTCCTTTCTTGAATGAACTAGGTCGTTTGTCCTGTAGAGTCTACTCATCATAATTTTTTATCACATCTCCACGATAGCTGACATGTTTCTCCATCTCTTATATTTCCTATAAATTGGCAGTTAGAGGTATTGCTTGATCAGATTCAGAGTTTTGTTTTGTTTTTGCAAGACTACCTCATAGGTAATGTTTATTTCCATCAGGAACTACTTACTCTCTGGTTGACTCCCCTTTTTATGATTTCAGTCATTAATGATCTTATTTGAAATCCATTAATTCGTTAGGGGTTGCAAAATGGTGATAATCCATTGTTCCTTATTCATTATTAGCTAAAATTCTTCTGTAGATAGAAAATTAAACTTCATCAACTATTGAACTACTTTGAGATACAATTCACATAGAAAACGCTTGTATTTATTTACCAGTTTTCAAAATAATAATTCCATTATTTAGCATCCTCCAAAGGTGACCATTAAGGTCATTGTTATATATTTTTTAACATCTGTATGAACACATGCATTTAAACATACAGTCATATGTCACATAATGATGGAATTATGTTCTAAGAAATGCATCCTTCAGCAATTTCGTTGTGCAAACATCACAGTGTACTTACACATATCTAGATGGTATAGCCTACCACACACCTACACTATATGATATAGCCTATTACTCCTAGACTAAAAACATGTACAGCATGTTACTGTACTGAATACTTTAGGCAACTATAACACAATGGTAAGTATTTGTGTATCTAAATATATCTAAACATAGCAAAGGTACAATAAAAATACAGTATAAAAGGTAAAAAATGGTACACGTGTATAGGACACTTACCATGAATGGTGCCTGTAGGACTGGAAATTGCTTTGGGTAAGTCAGTCAGTGAGTGGTTAGTGAATGTGAAGGCCTGGGACATTACTGTACATTACTGTAGATTTTATAAACACTATATACTTAGGCTACACTAAACTTATAAAAAAATTTTTCTTCAATAATAAACTTTATAAACTTTTAAATTGTTTTTAACTTTT
>NW_012151951.1:6918285-6922884 GCF_000956105.1 Propithecus coquereli
GTTCTCCCTGTATAAGTCTCTTACATCTTTCGTTAAATATATTCCTAGTTTTTTCCGTTTTTAAACATTTGTTCTTACGTTTTAAATTTTTTTGATAAAAACACAAAAGACACAAACACACACATGAGCCTAGGCCTACAGAGTCAGGATCATCAATATCTCTGTCTTCTACCTCTACATCCTGCCCCACTGGAAGGTCTTCAGCAGCAATAAGATGCATGGAGATGTCTTCTATGATAACAATGCCTTCCCCTGGAATACCTTCTAAAAGATCTGCCTCAGTCTGTTTTACAGTTAACCTTTTTTTATAGAAGTAGAAGTAGAATGATATTTTATCATTCTAAAATAACGATAAAAAGTATAGCATACTAAATACTAGGTAACAGGAATTTTTCGGCCCCATTATAATCTTATGTGACCACCATCTTACATGCAGTCTGTTGTTGACTGAAATGTCATTAAACTAATTGATGTACTTGACTCCACAGAAGTTATTATTCTTACTGATGCTCAAATTGTCCTAAGTTTGGTTAGTGGGAGCTTAATCAGGTAAGAGTCTGTGTTCTTTTTATACAACTCTATGTCTTTAATAGCTTCTGGCAGTACAAAATATCTCAGACATATCTTGTACATTTCCTCCCCTAGATCTTGAATTGGCTATTTTTTCAAAAAGTCTGGCTCCTTTTGGTGGGAAATAGAATTTAGAGACCACAATATGGCAACTAAGAGTGTTCATTGTTTCTTGGTAGCCATTTTTCTAGCCCTTACCAGTGGGGCAGGCTAGGAAGTACATGTATACACATGTACATGCATACACATGCACATGGACATGTACGTGTATAGAGAACATTGAACTAGATAATACTGAGCCATCACTCCTAGGAGAAATACAGAGTTAGGTTCTTGCCAAGCCTCTGTTTACGATATTTTTTGTCAATCAAGCAATATATAACCTATTGTGTTTCTGTTTAAAGACACTTTAATATATAGTGTTTATTCATTAACATCAAACTTAGAGCTATTAATAACATTATGACTCATGGATGAGCCAAGCATAGACTGCAAAAAGGATAATTGTTTACAGTAGGAGAGCTGAAACAAAAAGGCAAAGTGTTACCTTGTTTGACCTGAACTGGGAACCTATGTATCCAGTGACTCAAATATTGTGCCACTCTGAATATATCCATGACTAACCACAAAAGTGCTATGAGTATTGATTTGGGGGTTACAAATAAATTTTAGCAAGTGGATAATTCACAAATACAAATCTGTAAATAAAGAGGATCAATTGTATATGCATGTAAATATATGTATACGTATAGTGACAGTTATCATTGTATAGCCATACTGATGTATTTTAAGATAAAATGCATCATAAATTATATTTATATTCGGACTATGGGGCTTTTACTAAATTGCATGAATCTCATATCTGTATCTCCTTTCTTCCATGCTGAAAATCTCAGTTCTTAATGACAGTAACATAATTCCAGGGCCAGGATCCATGACAAACAAATACCAACTGGAAACCACAACAGGATCTCAATTGACTTTTCCTTTTGCCTCAGGCTCCCATATGACTCTGCATGTCACTGGCACTGCTTCTGCCTTTATCTAAAATTTTGGGTTTTTTGGATCAATTTTTTTAAAATATTGCATTAAAATATCTTGGTTACTGAGGTGGTTTTTTTGGTTTTTTTTTAGCCCCCTTATATTTTGTGCCTGAGGCAAATGCCTTCTTCCTCTCACCCTAGTCCTGGCCCTGAATAATTCCTCACTTAATTTATTCCACAGTTAACACCCACTAGTCTCCTTTTCTCCAAGGACCTGGACATGTGGACTCAATGATCGTGCCGGTTGTCAAGATGTTCATAGGCTCCCCTCCTCCATACGAAGTGATAATGGACCCTCTTTTAAATTGGAGCGGCCAGGTATGGTGGCTCACGACTGTAATCCTAGCACTCTGGGATGCTAAGGCAGGAGGATTACCTGAGGTCAGGAATTCAAGACCAGTCTGAGCAAAAGGAAGACCTCATCTCTACTAAAAATAGAAAAATTTAGCCAGGCATGGTGGTGTGCGCCTGTAGTCCCAGCTACTCAGGAAGCTGAAGCAGGAGGACCACTTGAGCCCAGGAGTTTGAGGTTGCTGTGAGCTAGGCTGATGCCACAGTACTCTAGCATGGCTGACAGAGTGAGATTCTGTCTCAAAAATAAATAAATGAATGAATAAAAAAATAAATCTGAGGTAACTCAGCAAATAAACAAAGTCCTACATGTAGAATAGACATTACAAGCATCCTGAAATTGATGCACAAAAGTGAGCTAGGATACTACCACTTGCCTTTCTTTGGATAAGGGTAGCCCTCAGAAGCAGGCTTAAGTTAAGCCCCTAAGAAATAGTTTATGGGCGACCCTTCCTAGCACCGTGAGGTAAGTATGGTAATATAACCATGAGTGAAAAATCAGAGTAAAGCAGTATGTCAAATGAGTGGATAAGGTGCTAACCATGACACGTGAGTTTGCCTCTTTCAAGTCTCTGCCCCAGCTGGAAGCAGAGAAATAAAAGGGACTCTGTGAAGTGCCTCTAACAACTCGCATCTCGTTGGAACTGTCAAAAGTGAAATTTGGGGTCCATCATACCAGAGTAAAGAGGCAGAAAAAAAAGGAAGAAAAAAAAAAAAAAGAAAAAAACCAGTCCCCCAGTGGAGGGGCCAGCATTTAGGCAATCCAAAGTATCTGTTTAAGAGAAAGGGAAAAACAAAAATGTTAATATTTTTGCTAACCTTTCTTTGATTATTTGTTCTGTCTATACGATAGAGAGACAACAACTCCTTAGTCAGGATTTTCCTGGGCTATCGCCTCTTCTGTTGATCTGTCTTATTGCTGGGTTTGTCCTCCTAAACCTTGTTCAGTGCTGTATATGATTTCTGAATTTACAGAAGCTGATCTTTTTGATCACCTACAGGGTACAATAGCTCTACACTCAGAGGTCCCTTGTTTCTTTTCTAACCCAGCCCTGTATCAGACATTGTGTACAAGGCAACAGTTCATTTTTCCTTGTCAATCCTCACTGTTGTAGTTGTTACTTATGATTTTTTTTTCTGCCTGATAATCTGCCATTTTCCAAAGCTCTGCAATGACATACATAAGTATAAACCTACCATCTGAAACATTGCCCCAATTCATCAGGAAGTAGCTCAAGGATTGTTGCCCCTCCTCCCATAAATATGGAAGGGTAAAATTGACAGGGGGGAATATATAACAGAGTAGTCACCCCTCCTCCCATAAATATAAAAGCATAAAATTGAGAGTGGGGAGTATGTAACAGAAGGAGTAGCCTGGGGGAAAAAAAACAGTAAAAATGTTTTCTATCTCTTTAAAACTTCTCCCATTCATTTTGGGAACTGAGACCTGCACCCCTGCCTCGGAGGTGGTAGGGAGGGGCAGGGGAATGTCTTTTGTTCTTTGTGCTGCAGGACATGGCTCAGCTAAACTGTTGGGATGGAGACCTGGCGCCTGGCCTGCAGAGGTCTGGGTGGGCTTCCCAGGTGGGCGGTGGTCACAGGTTTGTCTTCAGCAGAGATGGGACGATCGGAATCATTAACTGTAGTTAAATGATAATAGCCCAGAACTGAGGGCTCTCCCTGTAAAAGCTCTGTATTTCTGCTTGTGTACAGGAATTTGGACTTTGAGACCATAGTCTGCCATTTTCCTCATTTGCTGACAAAGTAATAAATGTCTTTTTCCTTCTCCTCAAAAAAAAAAAAAAGAGTGAATAGGAGTAGTAAAGGAAAATGACAGCAACCTACATCCTTGTCTCCATATCTGCCAGAAATGATACAGAACAAGAACAAATAAATTTACACAAAAATCATTCCCTCAGCCTAACAAGGAGATAACATATCCCAACTTCAAATTACTTATAAGTAAAAAAATTAAAAGCACCAAACCCAAGTGAGTGATCTTTCATATTCCTATCACAAGCCTTTGTAGCAAGCAAAGACAGTCCAAGGAAAACTATACAGAATAAATAACAGAGCTAGTTACAAGCATAAAATTGGTCTAAAATTTTCAGCAGAAATAGCAATTCTACCCTAAATGCAAAAATACAGAGAAAGTATCTTGGTAGATGAGAACACTCATTACAGGATAGTTTCAGGAGGGAAAAAGGCAATAAGAACAGGTGAGGTGCCCTTTAGGAACTAGATGGTGAAGGGGAGAAGAAGCAAAATGAGAAATTTCAGGGTCCTGCAAGACAAAAAACAAAAAAACAAAAAACTGGAGCATACACAATCCCTCCCACTGAAATAAAGAATAAAACAAAACAAAAAAAAAAAACTTTCCATTAAAGAAGCTCTACCTTTCTATACTGACAGGGAGAATGCTTTTCAACTAGGTATCTTTTAACTACCTAAATTCAAAAAAATGACTAGAAGGAAACTGAATAAATCTATATAATGATAGTATAAGAAATCAGAAACAATAAGTAACATACATAAACTGATGAAAATTCTCTACCAAAAAACAACCATTAAAGCATAAGAAAAGGGAGGCAGGGAGAAAAAAGAAAAAAAAACAAAAAGCAGAAGAAAACTGTAA
>NW_012151951.1:6925461-6927241 GCF_000956105.1 Propithecus coquereli
TTTTGTTGACTTTTTCTGTTATTTTTTAAGTTTCTACTTCATTTATTTCCTTTCTTCTACTAAATTTGGGCTTAGTTTGTTCTTCTTTTTCTAGTTCCCTGAGTTGTAAAGTTAGGTTGTATATTTGAGATCTTTCTTCTTTTTTGATGTAGATGTTTATTGCTATAAAATTCTTCTTAGAACTGCTTTGGCTGCTGCCCATAAGTTCTGGCATGTTGTGTTTCCATTTTCATTTACCTCAAGATATGTTTTAATAACCCTTTAAATTTCTTCTTTGACCCAATGGTTGTACAGGAGAATTTTATTTAATTTCACATATTCTAAATTGAAATTCTAATTATTAATTCCTGGTTTCATACTACTGAGATTAGAAAAGATACTGGATGTGATTTCAATCATCTTAAATTTGTTGCCTTGTTTTATGATTTAAAATGATCTATCCTGGAGAAAGTTCCCTGTGTGCCTGAAAAGAATGTGTATTATGTTTGTTGAATATAATGTTCTGTATATATCTATTAGATCAATTTGGTCTAAAGTATAATTCAATTCCAACTTTTCCTTATTGATTTTTTAGCAGATCTGTCCATTTTGAAAGTGGGTATTGAAGTCCCTAACTATTATTGTATTGCAGTCTATCTCTCCTCTCAGATCTATTAATATTTCCTTTTATATAAGTATTCTGAAGTTGAGTGCATATATAATTGTTATATCTTCTTGATAAATTGACCCTTTTATCATTATGTAATGACCTGTTTCTTTTCACATTTTTTGACTTAAAATCTATTTTATGTAAGTATAGCTACCCCAGTTCTGTTGGTTTCCATTTGCATGGAATATATTTTCCCACCATTTACCTTTAATCTATGTACATCTTTAAAGGTGAAGTATCTTGTAATCAGCATATAATGGGGTCTTTTAAAAAATATCCATTCAGCCATTCTATGTCTTTAATTAGAGATTTTAATTCATTTATATTCAAGATGATTACTGATAGGTAAGGACTTACTATTTCCATTTTGTTGTTTTTTGGTTGTTGTTTTATAGATCCTTTGTTTCTTTCTTCCTCTCTTGCTGTCTTCCTTTGTAATAGATAATTTTTTCTCTAGCGGTATGCTTTGATTCCTTACTTTTTATCTTTTGTGTATCTCCTGTAGGTTTTTGCTTTGTGGTTACCATGGGGCTTAAATAAAACATATAGCTATAACAGGTTATTTTAAGCTGATCACTTAACTTTGAGCATATGTTAAAAAAATACACTTTCACTTCTTCCATTTTGTTTTTTAATATCACAATTTATATCTTTTTATATTACATATTACTTAACAGATCATTATAGTTATTATGTTAATAGTTTTGTCTTTTAATCTTCTTAATAAAGAGATATTAATAAGTGATTTACACACCACTACTATAATATTCAGGCATTCTCTGGCATTTTCTAGATAACTCATTTATTTTGTGTAATGTTCATTGTCTGTTTTCTCTTGATAGAATTTAAACTCCTCAAAGGCGGAGAGTTTTGTTTTTATTCACTAATGTATCCTCTCCATATAGAACAGTGACTGGCATATTAAAGACATTCAAATATTTGTCGAATAAATGAGCGAACTTTAAAAAATGGTACTTAGGATGATTTTCATGATGGGATTACCTTGGGACTGAGTGCAGCAGAGAAAAGGTAAGGTTTGAAAATGGGCATTTTAACATTCAGAGGTTGAGTAGATGAAGAGGAACCAGC
This sequence comes from Propithecus coquereli, assembly GCF_000956105.1. Classification (NCBI taxonomy): domain Eukaryota; kingdom Metazoa; phylum Chordata; class Mammalia; order Primates; family Indriidae; genus Propithecus; species Propithecus coquereli. Next base: position 6,927,200 of record NW_012151951.1, read on the forward strand.
AAAGGCAACAGAGAATAGAACTACTAAGGAAGAAAAAGAAAT
>NW_012151951.1:6927291-6928582 GCF_000956105.1 Propithecus coquereli
GAATCCCTGAAGAAAAAAAATTAAAACAATCAAACAGAACTAATATTTAAAATTCTAATCCATAAAAAATTATCAGAAATAAAAAATATCTAAATAAACATTTTGAAAAGCATCTTCAGATAAGTGAAAAAGTGAACTTAAGAGTGTCGACTCCACAACATATCTCAGTAAAACTATTTAGACTTAAAAATTTTCTTTAATTGTCAAGGATTCATAGCTACATGATCAAATAATTTACAAGGGCCAAAGAATTAGACTGGCATCAGACTTCTCAAAAAAAAAAAAAAATAATATATATATACACACAGGGCAAGACAACAATGCAACAGCATTTTTTCTTTATTACCTCCCAAATATCTTTGTTTAGACTGAAATTCTCATTAGACACAATCAAAACTTATGAAACCTAGGTACAAGTACTAGAAAATTATCTTAAGTATTAGAGATTTAATTTAAAAACTATGAGCACTAAAGCACAGATAAACTATAATTACAGAATGAAATAGCATTTTCAAAAAACTGAAAGAAAATGTGAATCAAGATTTTATATTCAGCCAAGCTGTCCTTCAAGAATCAACACTATAGAAAAACTGCTTCAAACATTTAAAAACTTAGAGAATTATGTGCCCCTATGCCATTCATGAGGAATCTACTAATGAATGGGCTTCATTCAACCTAAAGATGACTAAAACTTTTCAGAAAAATAAAATGATGCTAAACATTTACTATGTTTAATAGAAGCTTTAAGATTAAACCAATAGGAAAGATGAGTATGCAAAACCAATATACAAATGTTATATGTTGTGACCAGGTACAAATAAGGCAACCAAACAATGGGAGCAAAAGAAGAAAGTAGAATAAGGGTATTAATTTCTGTATAGGAAATAAGTGTATGAATTAAGGAGTATTTAAACTTGACAAGCCACGCAGTAAATATATGTAAGAAAATAGGGAATATAAATTTGACTGGTGAGGAGAAAAGAAAAGGGAAAGGAAAGGTGAAAGGAAGAAGAAAAGGAGAGAAGAAAGAAAATAGGGGATAAAAACAAATACAAAGGTAATAACCATGAGAACAAATATTTAAATCCTCTTAAATATAAATAAATTTTTTAATAAAATGGCAAAGAATACAAACTACATAGAGAAATAAACATAGCAAATATAGTAATTATAAAACTTTATGACAGACTAGGAACCAAACATTCAGTCAAATAAATATTCATAGACTTGATTCACCCATTGAGCCTATTTCAATTTGGCTCAGAAAGCTAGGACCAACAGTATATAAAAA
>NW_012151951.1:6941247-6942405 GCF_000956105.1 Propithecus coquereli
ATTATTCTAGATTATTTCCTTCATGATCTTCTTCTTGTGCTGTTAGCTATAGAAATTAATTATAAATGTGAGTATCCATGTACAGAAAGATAAGAAAGAGACTTACAATGCTTAGAGGTAGGGCAGTATAGCAATATAGAAATACACTGGACTAAGGGTCAAATTCTGCGTCAAAGTCTAGCTCCACTAGACGGTGTGGTAAGATCTTGGACAGATCATATAATCTCTCAGATGTAAGTTCTTCATCTTAACAAATATACCATGGGGACCCACTATGCACAAGCAAATCCCATATGATGTACGGGATACAAAGATAACTAACATACAGCTATTTGTCTTCAGAGATCTTAGAATAGAACATGGAGCTGTGGTGGGAGCCAGAATAACAACCGAGCTATACAGAGGACTGTCTTATAAAGCAGAATAAGGTAAATGCTAAAGCAGACCATTTGGAGACTCAAAAAAAGAAAAAATTCTATTTGTTAGTTAAATCAGAAGAAGCTTCATGGAAAAAGGAATCTCCTATCAACAGGGAAGGGAAATAAAGGGGCCAACAGGAAGAGTAGATCATATAAGACACAAGAGAAAGGGGGCAAATGTAGATGTATTTCAAGAGTTCAAATAAGCAATGTAGTTCAAGAACACCTGGCTGATAAAAGTTGACCTAAAATTGTCTCTATAAAACATTAAGTTTTGTCTTATGTGTACCATATAGGATTGATTCTTGTTCTGTTACTGAAGTAGCTGTTAATGGAAGAGACCATCCCAATAATCTCTTCTTGCTCTCTGAACAACTGCTTAGGTAGGAGTCCAAAGGGAATTCTTGGGCCCACAGGTTATTTCTTGAAAAACAGATTTTGAAGAAAACGGCTCAGTGACATAATGCTGACTGGGGAAATTTTCTTTTTAACCTCAAAACAGTATCATAAACCAAAAGGCATAGGCATAATATGTGAAGGGAAGGCAGTCTCCCAATTAAACTTACACAACTTGAAAAAATGGATATTTTACTTCCTTTTCCTTAGAACCAAGATTTTTTAAAAAATAAATCCAGAGTCATAGAGCCTTCAGTTATAAAGCTCTACTGAATAACAACAGAATTTTTCAGAGCAGTGGAAAAAAAAATTCTTTCTAGTTAACTCTGAAAAAAGATTCTGA
>NW_012151951.1:6942455-6944293 GCF_000956105.1 Propithecus coquereli
AAAAAAAAAAAAAAAAGAAGTGCTTAAAGAAGGGAAAATGATCAAGTATGTCACAGATAATGCTGATAGACAAAGATGAGCACTGAGCATTAATTACTGGATTTGCCAATGTGGAAGGTCACTGATGATCTTGACCTGAACAGTTTAGTAGAATGATGAGGATGAAGCCTAACTGCACTGAGACTAGGAGAAGAATGGAGAGAGAAAAAAAAGAGTTTTTAAAATGAGTTTTCTTGTCAACTGGAGAAATGGCTAGAGGGGATGTGATGACAGGGTTTGCTGTTTATATATTATAAAATGGTTTTTGTATGCCAATAAAAATAATCCATAAAGAGGAGAAAAAACAATACAGATAGAGAAGGGGCAATTGAGTAAGTGAGAGGCAATAAAATCCAGCATATAAATGAGTGTATTGGCCCTAGATAAAAACAACCAAATAATTTATCTATAGTTAGGAAGAGGAAATAGGATACATGGAATAAATGAAGTATATTGATAGATGTGGTAGAAATTCCCTCTTATTTGCTTCTATTAATATTTTCTCAGTAAAATAGGAAGTAAGGTCATCAGCTGAGAGGACATATAAAAATAGTCCTTTGGCACTGCACTCAAATAAACTTGGCATATATCTTAGAACTTGTCATACTGTGCTGTAAATATTTATGTACATGTCTATTTCTCCACTAAACTGTAAAATAATTTAGGGTAGGGCAAGTACTTTTTATTTTTGTACTACCAGTATACAACACAGTGCTCTACAAATATTCATTAAATCACTGCTTGAATAAATGAATGTTACAAAATCCTTTAAGATTTTGGAGCAAAGCCAAGAGTTTGAAAACAGCAATAAAATACTGTCAAACATCTGTTTGATATATATACTTAAATGTAATTTGCAAATATTGAAAACCTGAAACCATTAAACTTCAAGTTACCTGTGAAATTAGAAAAACTATAGACAGAACATAAACATTTCACTTTTTAACATATTAAGGAAGTAATGAGATGCTAATATTAAAAATAAATGTATAGGGTTATGAATAACTCTGGAGTATGTTTCACACTGATTCTTGATATTAAACATTTCATGACAAAATGTCAAGATTCAGCTTTCAAAAAACCAACATCTTTGAGAAAAAGTTATTATAACAATATCTTCCATATAAAAAAAAGTAGAAGCACTCTTATACCATATCCGTATTTTAAAAGTATAGTGTTTTCTCTTGACACCAAGTATTGAGAACAAATAATAATTAAGTACCTGGGATCAGTGAGGGACAAGAGAATGTGTTCCTGACATTTATAATATTCTCATTACTTAAGATTTCGTGATAATCAATATAACTCAAAAATAATGATTTGGCTAAAAATTTTAACTTTCATACGAACCCTAAACAACCCTAAGCTATGTAATTTGAAACAATTAGTTTTGGGACCACCAAAATTCAAAGACACTATTTAAAACTCCAGAAATAAAAACAAACTTGAATTGTGAATATTTTATATTTTTACTATCATTTAATTTTTTAATACTTTTGAGACATTCTTTTTCTTTTAACAAAAAGAACAGTAGTGATACTATATGCTACTGGTAGAAAATTAAGATCTCTTCTATAAAATCCTATGAAAAGAAATTTCGATTATTACTAAATACACCAAATCTTGTTCTAAAAAATGCAAAAGAAGCCAGGCAATAGACTTAACCTTGAAGCAGACCCATTTCTCTCTGAACCAAGGATTTTCTATGCTTCCTAAATACCCCTTCAGAAAAGCCCTTCTCTCAATTAACTGAATAGTTCAGACACGAAGAAGTAGGTGCAGGACAGGAATGTGAGCAG
>NW_012151951.1:6959633-6963102 GCF_000956105.1 Propithecus coquereli
GATCTGTTTCTCTGGTCTATTTCCATCAACTTCACACCACACTGCAAAGAAATCAAGACTCAGCAAAAGTAAACAAGATTGGCAGAAAAGGGAAAGCCAAGAAAAACATGAATTAAAAAAAATCAAAATGAAATACAACTATGTGAATCTCTATTATAAGAATTTACTCAATGAAAACAACATCACCCCACCCCCAATGATGCAGGCAAAATACTTTATGAGATTCCTAAGGACATAAGACTTCTAAATGAATTATGATGAGGTCCTTTCAGAAGTAATAATAATGTTAAAAAGCTTACTATTTTTCACTTCATGTTCAGGAATACTTCTATCATTTTAAAAAGACACTGGAAAGCTTGTTAACCTAAAAAGTGACCTCCTTTGGAATTATTCTTGCACTCAAATTCTCTTCACAATTCCATCCATATAATTATAGAATCCTAAAGTTAAGAGGGACCTTAAGAGGTCATTTGGTTCATTCTCCATCTACTGTGACTCTCAAATAGTCTCAGAGACAAGACTATGTGATGCCTTAGTAAAGGGAATTGTTGCTATCTTTGAAACACTTTAAGTTGAATATACAATTGCCATTCTCACTAGGATCGGTATCTGTTTCTTATTTTCCATATTGGTTAAGTTAAAATACTAAGATCTCCTGGTTATTGAATTCAAGTACTCATCTAGGTTTTAAAAAATAAATAATAGGTATTAGATGGTTCACCAGTAAGAAAACTACATATACAGTGTAGCAAATGGGAAATAATATATTTCTTCTAAACTTTCTGCTTTCAAATATTAGGTCATTAAATATGAAATGTCCAATTTTCAATAAAAAAGTTTAGTTTATTATATCTCAAACAAGAAGCAGTGCAATTAATCAAAGTATGCGCCTAAAGTATCCACACGCTTTTGCCATATTAATGGTAGCTTGTTTATGCCAGCAGCAAAGAAGCCTGCAGAGTGAGTGGCAATGAAATTGTGAAAGGCGTTTTCTACAACTTGTTGAGAATTGAATATTTTTCCTTGCAAGAAGTGGACCACTTTTCTGGAAGAAGTGGTAGTCAGTTGGTGCAAGGTCTGACGAATACAGTGGATGACAGAGAGTTTCCAAGTCCAGCCTCTGTAGTTTGAGCAGCATTGTTTCTGTGACATGTGGTCTAGTGTTGTCATGCAAGAGGATTGGCCTATCTCTATTGACCAATCTCAGCTACTTAATCACAAGTATCTCCATCATTTCATACAACTGGTTGCAGTAGACATCCGCTGTAATCGATTGACCAGGTTTCATGAAGCTGTAGTGGATAATACCAGCGCTGGACCACCAAACAGACACCATCAGCTTTTTTTGACAAATATTCAGCTTTGGACTGTGTTTCAGCACTTCATCTTTATCTAACCATTGTGGCCAAGGTCTGTGATTGTCAAAAAGAATCTATTTTTTATCATATGTAAAAATATGGTATAGAAATGATTTGCCTTTATGTGGTGACAGCAAAGAAAAGCAAGCTTCGAGACTATTTCTCTTCTGACACTCATTTAATTTATGTGGCACCCATCTATCCAGCTTTTTTACCTTGCTGATTTGTTTAAAATGGTTCAATATTGTTCAAATGGTAATGTCAAACCTTGTTGCTAATTCACACATAGGTTGAGATGGATTCACTTTCACTACAGCTTTCAGCTCATCATTATCCACCTTGGTCTCAGGTCACCCACATGGCTCATTTTCAAGATTAAAATCACCAGAATGAAACGTCTGGAACCACTGATGTACTATGCATTCATTAGCCACATCCCTCCCAAACACTTCGTTGATATTTCAACCTGTCTGCACAGCGGAACTGTCAGTTCCACAACGGAACTCATAGTCAAAAATAACACAAATTTTTGACTTATCCATAGTTTCACAAAAATTGCTGTAAAAAAATTTGGAAGATAATCACAAGCCAAAAACCATGTGTTTGAAAGAATGAGGATGTACCTTCACAATAAAAATAAAACAAGAAGTGTCAAAGTGAAAACATCAGAGATACCGACTGTCAAACTTAGTACTTAAGGAAATCGGACATTTCATAATTAATGACCTAAATTTCCCCCCCCCAACTACCATTAAAATTGTGTTCTGAAAGACTATTTAAATTTTGATATCAGAAGTGAAAAACCCAGGCATAAAAGATGCATGTACATTAAGTACCTTATTCTACAGGAGCATAAGGGAGAGAAGTAAATAGGACATTTAGAGGTTTTGGTTTTTGTTTTGTTTTGTGTTTTAGCATGCTCTCTGGCCCACTTTACCATCAAGGGAAGAGAAAATGTACACGATGTTTTACCCCTGAATTAAAACTCTGTATCTTCAATAACGCAATGAAATTTGAACCTTTCGGCTGGGATACAATAAGTGTAATAAGGAATCCTATCACTCACATGACATATAATAGGAGCTTGGCTTTCCAAAAGAAGCAATGAGGGAGAAATATTCTAGTGACATCTACTAGAACAGAGGCTGGCAAACTTTTTTCTGCAAAAGGGCCACGTAATAAAATATTTTAGGCATCATAGTTCATACAGTCTCTGTTGGGACTACTCAACTCTGCCCTCGTAGCATGAAAGCAGCCATAAACAATACATAAACAAAGGGGTGTGGCTGTGTTCCAATAAAACTTCGTTTACAAAAATAGGCAGAAGACTGGATTTAGCAGGCAGGCTTGAGTTATCAACCCCAGCACTAGAATATAATCTCCATAAATGCAGGGATGTTTTCTATTTTTCCTACTATGTACAAGAAGCACTTAGAACAATTCCTGCTAAATAGCAGATACTCAAATATTTGTAGAATAAATTACCTTTTGACTAAAAAAACAAAAAGGAAACTACACTATTAAATCTCTACTCCATTTAATTTTTATTTCTAGAAAAGAGAAAAATCATTACAGAAGTACTAAACTTATGTGTAACTTATATCTGAAAGTTGATCTGCAAATCAGGCTTAAACTATGAAACATGATTAGGCAAGTCTCCAAAAGAAACCACAATCTAACTCAACTACTATTTCATAGGAACATAACAGGGGACCTTTGTATAAGAAAAAGAAAATGCATTCCAAATTCCAAATGGAACCTCTAAGAAAATGTTTCTCTCAGTGTAACTCTAGTAACAAGAAGGCCCCTCTCACCACCTATCCCACAGGGGCTGAGGAGCCCACCAGAGGAGTTATCATGGCAGATTCTAACAGCTGACATAGACAATTATGGCAGTGGGCTGAAGGTCAGGAAGAAATTCATTTGAACAAATAAAAACCCTCTACACATAAGCATTTTCTAGACCAGCTAGAATGAAAATAACAAGTTCTTTATTTGTGGAATTAGATAACTTCACCTTTAGTCACTCAGCCAAATGGTCTCTTTCTCAACTAAGATGTGGAAATTAATGAAGATCCTGAACACTAGGGTAATTTTTTTATATTAGAAAA
>NW_012151951.1:6973072-6973902 GCF_000956105.1 Propithecus coquereli
ATTTTTGGCACTGTAATTTGCTCTAAGTTAAATCATCTGATTATATACATACACACAAATATATATATTACATATAATATTATATATATATAAAATCATGTGATAATGTCTTGATTTTATCCTTCATTCTTGAAGGATATTTTCACTGGATATAGAATTCGGGGTTGACAGTTGTCTTCTTTCATTACATGAAAAATACTGTGTTACTTCCTTCTCATCTACGTGGTTTCTGGTGAGAAATATGCTGTCAATCAAATTGTATCTTCCTTACAGTATATTACTAATCATTTGTTGGGCATTTTTATGATGGCTGTTTTAAAATCTGTGTCAGATAATTGTAACAACTTTGTTATCTTGGTGTTGGCATCTATTGATTATCTTTTTCATTCAAGTTGAGATTTTCTTTATGACAAGTAATTTTCAATTGAAATTTGGACATTTTGATAATTATGAGACTGGATGTTATATAAGCCTCTGTTTTACATGGCTTTTCCTAACACTGATACAGCAGAGGAAAGAGAAACACTATCTCACTAATGCCAGGTAGGGACAGAGGTTCAAGTTCCCTACTCAGCCTCTGTTGACACCCATAAAGGGAGGGGCTCCTCATTACTGCTGGGCAGGGAATGGGAGTTGTAGGTTCCCACTAGGCCTCCACTGATTACTATTCTGGCTGGGACGAAGAGACATGCCTGTGTCAGCTCCCCACATGGTCTCCATTCATAGTAACCTAATGTTACATGCATAAGTGAAAAACAAAACCAAATAGGAAAATGCACAAATTCAGTTTTGTAACAGTTTTTTAGATTGTCTCTATTTTGTTGATTATT
>NW_012151951.1:6973952-6979863 GCF_000956105.1 Propithecus coquereli
ACCTTAAAATAGATGGGAGCCATATCACCCACTTCCTTTGGGAGAGGAATGCATTCATAAACCATGTGATACTGTTTCTTGGTGCTCATATTAGTTTCTAAAAAGATGCAGTCCAATCCTTTATTTTCAAACATCTTTACCAATGATTTTCTGAACATCTAAAGAAAGAAAAAAAACTAAATAAATAAAACAGATTTAAAATCAAGCACTTTTAAGAGATTTGAGATATGAAAACAATAAAAAGTACAACATTCCTTTAAAATACAACAGATAGTAATGTCTGATCTCCACGGTGTTACCTTATAACTATACTTTCTAAGTGTTTTTTTAAACTAACATCCACTCTGTATGTATTAGAAATGGTTCCAGTAAACTAAAATGAGAAAAGGAGACAAAAATCAAATTTAGGTAATAAAATATGCAGAACTGACAGTAAAATCATCGGAAAACATCCATAAGCCAAAAGAGGTACTCTGAGTGGATGAGCATCCTAGAATTCAGAAACAGACAACAAGAGAATTCACTTTCAATTCTTTCCCTATGCTCATGGCATCTTCCTTTGTTGGTTTCCTTATATGTTTGCTGATCCCTCACTTATAACCTTGTATTCAGGCGGTCCTCTATTTTCACATATAATGCAGTCCTGTCAAGTGCATGAAAGCCAAAAACACTAAAGTTGAAAAGTGAGGAGAGTTTCCTTTTCCCAAGGAACTAAGTGTTGTTATACAATCCCTTCTATATGTACATATGTAGGTATGTATTTCACACTCCTAGACCTCAGCGACAGCTGTTTGTAGAGGGTGGTTGAACGGAGCTGAATGGTCCAGGATGTTTGCATGCATTCACATGGCACCCAGGGTAGAGAGAGAAAGGAGCAGGGTACAGGCTGGGAGCCAGAGAATTTCTGAGAATTCTAAATACAAAGTTGGCCTTGTAAGGTATTGTGCAAATATATTTGTCTAAGTAGAAAGAGAAACAAATTTTATTTAGATTTGTCAGCTTGATTTATAACTTTTTAATATTTTAATTAAACTTCTTTCATTTTGAGGTAATTTTAGATCACAGGCAGTTATAGGAAATCAGTTTCCCCCAATGGTAACATCTTATAAAACTATAGAACAACCAGGATATTGACAATGATACACTTAAGGTTCAGAGAAATTCCACCACCACCCACAAAGACCTTTCCTGTTACTCTTTGACTACTTTTTAGAGACAGGATCTCACTATGTTACCAAGACTGAAGTACAGCGCCTATTCATGGTTGCAATCAGAGCGCACTACAGCCTTGAACTCCTGGGCTCAAGCAGTCCTCCTGCCTCAGCCTCCTGAGTAGCTGGGACTACAGGTGCACACCATAATGCCTGGCTCTGGTTACCCTTTTATAGACACGATCACTTCACACCTCCCTGGTCCCATACTTCCTCCCCCACCTTAAACCCTAGCAATCACTAATGTGCTCTCCATTTCTTTAATTTTGTCATTTCAAGAATGTTATATAAATAGAACCATGTAATTCTGGGGGCTTGTTTTTTTTCAATCAGCATAATTCCCTGGAGATCCATGAAAGTTATTACATGTATCAATAGTTCATTCTTTTTTATTGTTGAGTAGTTTTCCTGACATGGATGTACCAAAATATGTTTAACCTTTCACCTTTACAGGATATCTGGGGTATTTCCAGTTTTGGGCTATTACAAATGAAGCTGCTATGAACATTTGCACAAAAGTTTTTGTGTGAACATAACTCTATTTCTCTAGAAATAAATGCCAAGGAGTGTAACAGTTGAGTCCTAAGGTAGTTGCACATTTCGCATTTTAAGAAACTGCCAATCTCTTTTCCAAAGTGGCTATACTGTTTTATTAATACATTTCCACCAGCAATGTAGGAGCAATTCTGTTTTTCCACATCCTCACCAGCATCTGGTGTTGTCAATATTTTTTATTTTCCATTTTGATAGGTATATAATGATTTATCATTGTGGTCTTAATTTGCATTTCCTAATAGTTATTGTTATTAAATCTTTTTTATACATTTATTTGCCATCTCTATATCTTCTTCGGTGAAATGTCTCTTCACATCTTTTATCCATTTTCTAATTGGACTGTTTGCTTTTTACTGTTAAGTTCTGATACTCTAGATTTTTATATAGTATTTATATATTCTGGATACAATTTCTTTGTCAGATACGTGGTTTGCAAATATTTTCTCCCAGTCTGTAATTTGTTTTTTCATCCTCATATCAGGGTCTTTTGAAAAACAAAAGTTTTTAATTTCACAAAGCTCGGTTTATCAATTTTTGTTTCTGAGGATTATACTTTTAGTGTCAAATCTAAGAGCTCTCTATGTACCCAAGACTGTAAAGATTTTACCTCATTTTTTTCTAAAAGTTTTATAGTCTTATACTTTACATTAAAGTCTGTGTTCCATTTTGAATTAATATTTGTATAAAGTTTGAAATTTAAGCTGATGCTCAGGTTTATTTTACCTATGATGTTCAATTGCTTCAGCATCATTCATTAAAAAGGCTACCCATTCTCTGTTGAATTGATTTCACATCTTTTGTCAAATTCAGTTGAGAATATTTGGTTGGGTCTATTTCTGGGTCCTCTATTGAATTGAATTCTGTTCCATTGATCTAGATGTTTATTCCTTCCATCAATACCAAAGAGTCAATACCAAAGAGTAGCTATATCATAAGTCTTACAATCAGGTAAGACTGGTTCCTGCCACTTTATTCTTCTTTTTCAAAATTGTTTTTTTTTTCATTCCTTTGCCTTCCCCACATAAAGTTTAGAAGAATCTTCTCCATACCTACAAAAAATCTTGCTGGGATTTTGATAAAAAAGGTGTTAAACCAGTATATTAATTTTATGAAACTGTCATCTTTACTATGTTGACTCTCCTAATCCATGAGCATGGGGTCTCCACATTTATTTTGATCTTTTAAAATTTCTTTCATCAGTGTTTTGTAGTTTTTGGTATACAAATTCTGGACATCTTCTGTTGGATTTCCACCTAAGTACAGTGCATTCTCATATTTGTGGATTCCATATTGTCAAATCTGCCTTATTACTAAAATTAATTTGTAACCACAAAATCAATTCTCATGGCATTTTTTAGATCATTCGCAGACAAGTACAGAGCAGTGAAAATTTACATTCCCAACTGAGGTTGAACGAAGCAATGGTCGACCTTGTTTCAGCTCTTACACTGTAAACAAGTGTCCTTCTCAAGGTCTATTTAGTGTCATATTTCCACATATTTGTGCTTTTTGTTGTTGATTTCCCTTTTTCCCCCAAGCATAGTACTGAAGAATAATTAGTTTTCCTAAGCACAAGAAGATACTGATGTGCCTCATGGAGAAGATACGTGTGTCAGATAAGCTACATACAGGCAGTTTTTAACCTTTGTTCTCAGAGTTTTTATCTTGATTCTGAGAGTTTTTAATCATAAATGGGTATGAATTTTGTCAAGTGCTTTCCCTTTATTGATTGATATGATCATGGTGGATTAACTGATTAATTTTCCAATACTGAACCAGTCTTACATAATCGGTATAAGCCCCACTTGGTTATAGTGTATAATTCTTTTTATGTATTGCCAAACTCCATTTGCTAATATTTTGTTAAGAATTTTTGTATCTATATTCATGAGGAACATTGAGCCGTATTTTCTTGTTTATTTTTAACTGTCTTGTGTTATCACGATAATATTAACTTTATAAAATGAATTGGGAAGTATTCCTTCCTCTTCTGTTTTCTAGAAGAGATTATATATGATTGGCATCAATTCTTTAAAAGTTGGTAAAATGTTCCAATGAAACCATCTGTGCTTGGAGACATTTTTGAGGGAAGTTTTAACACATTGACTGCCACACTAGAAAAAAAATTTTTTTTCCCCTGGGGCCACAGTGTTTTATTAAAACAAAATGATACTTTCTAATTTGTTATTGTTTTCTGTGCGTGAGTTATATGCAATGCAATCCACATTTTTAGAATTAAATTGACAATATTAATTGTAACAATAAGAACATCAACAAGTAAGATTTTCACAACCACCTGCAAGGTTTTGCTTCATGAGGCCCTGGGCTCAAAACTAGCCTGAGTTAAATACAACTCACATGGCAGTCAACGTGTTAAATTACGAATTCTATTTCCTTAATAGTTATAATGTTGTTCAAATTGCCTATTTCATATTGGGCAAGTTGTAACAGTCTGTGCATTTTAAGGAACTGGTCCACTATATCTAAGCTGTCAAACTTATTTGTACAGAGTTTTTCATATTTATTCCCTTATTATCCTTTGATGTCTACAAAGTCTATAGTGATATCCTGTTTCATTCTTAATACTGGTAACTTGTGTCTTCTCAGTTCTTTTCTTTATCAGTCTTACTGGAAGTTTGTTAGTTTTATTTATCTTTTTTAAAACCCCATCTTTTTGTTTCATTGATTTTGTTTTCAATTTCATTGATTTCCATTCTTTTGCTTGCTTTGAGTTGACTTTGCACTTCCTTTTCTAGGTTCTTGAGGCAAGATTTTTCCTTTTTTCTAATAAAAGTATTTAGTGCTATAAATTTTTCTCTCAACACTCCTTTAGCTGTGTCGCACAAATTTTAACATGTCATTTCATCTTAACTCAGTTGAGTATTTTTAAAAATTACCCTTGAAACTTCTCTTTGAAGTCTATTGAAATGTATTTAATTTGTAAGTATTTAGAAAATTTCCTATTATCTTTCTGTTATTGATTTTTAGCTTGATTCCACCATGGCCAGAAAATAAACTGTATGGCTTCAATTATTTTAAATTTATTGTGGTCCTTTTTATGGCAGGATATAGTCTACCTTGACATGTGTTCTGGAAAAAAATGTGTTTCTAATATTGTTGACTGGAGTGTTCTATGAATACTAATTAGATTCTGATTAACGGTTACAGTGGGCTGAATAATGGCCCCCAAAGATATCCAGGTCCTAATCGCTAGAACGCATCAATACTGCCATATATGGTACAAGGGACTTTTCAGATATAATTAAATTAACAATCTTGAGATAGGGAGATTATCCTGGATTACCTGAGTATATCCTAAATGTAAGTAAAAGCTTCCTTATAAGAGGCGGGCAGAGGGAGTTCTGACTAGAGAAGAGAAGAAGGCAATGTGCTGACAGACGCAGAGATCAGAGTGACGTAGCCACAAGCCAAGAAATGCCAACAGCCACAAGAAACCAGAAGAGGCAAAGAATGGATTCTCTCCCAGAGTCTCCAGAAGGAACCAGTCCTGCCAAAACTTTGATTTTAGCCCTGTAATACTCATTAGGAATTCTGACCTCCAGAATTGTAAGACAATACACTCCTGTTGTTTTAAGCTACCAACTCTGTGGTAATTTGTTACAGCAGCAATAGGAAAACTAGTACAATTGTGTTTTTAAGTTCTTATATATCCTTGCTGGTTTTCTGTCTGGCTATTCTATCAATTGCTAAAAGGGGGGTGTTGAAGTCTCCAACTATATTTATGAATTTGTCTGTTTCTCCTTTCAGTTCTATCAGTTTTTGCTTCACATATTTTGTACCTCTGTGTTGGTACACACACACTTAGGACTGCTATTTCTTTTTGGTGGATTGACCCCTTTCATCATTACGTAACGTCCCTCCTACTTTGGTAGTTTTCTCTGCTCTAAAGTCTACTTTATCTGGTAAAACACAGCCATTTATGCTTTCTTTTGATTAATGTATGCATGATATATATTTTTCCATCCTTTTACATTATTCTACTTGTGATATAATATTTGAAGTGAGTTTCTTGTAGACAGTATATAGTTGGAATATATAATACCCTCTACCACACTCTATCTTTTAAACATGGATATGCTTATAATTTTGTAATTTAACATAGTTATTGGTATAGTAGAGATATT
>NW_012151951.1:6981388-6983342 GCF_000956105.1 Propithecus coquereli
GCTTCAGAGAGATATGGAGATCTCATGTTACAAGGATGTCATGAAAGTCTTATATTCCTAGCATAGAAAACATTTCATTCTTTGGATAATTTCCACTATTTTCCACGTTTCTAACCTGTCATTATTCATCTAATTGCTCATTCTTCATTTAGTCAACACATCTGGACTAAAATTCCTTGTAATGAGTTTAAGTAAACAATACTGCAAAATGTTACAGTTCTTAATTTGTATCAAGTCACATTACAAAAAATCAAGTAAATATGAATAAATAATTTTGAAATTAAAATTGTTTTCCTTAAAAATATTAAAGCTATGTAGGCCTGCTTATATAATATTAATGCTATAATTTATTCAGGTTTTTAAAATACAGCATGTTTAAACATAAAGTTATCAAGTTATCCAAAGATAAATGTTAGAAGACAGGACAGTATATACACATTAATTCTACTGCCTCCACAGACTAACACTTCAAAAATGACATTAAAACAATTTTTAAAAAGGCATAAACTACTTGAACAGAAAGAATGAGAGAAGACACAATGGAAATCAGATTACTCCATAATATCTTACTTAAATGCTAGAAAGTTGATTGATACTACCTTGAGGAGCAGGGGGGTTAGCAGGAGCTGCAAAAATGAAACCCATGCTGTACTGCAGAACCCCCAGACTGCTCAGGAATTACTTATGGAAGTAGAGGTGAAAGTGTGGCTAAAAATAGATGACTTAGATGAAAGCCTTTGAAAAAGCAATTAACATGCCAGATCCCCTCATCAGCAGAACACTACAGGATTATCCTCTGGAGAAGGTAAAACAAGGTAGCTGAGCTGGGAAACCCTGACACAGCTGAGAGTATACAGTCTGAAAACAGGGGTGTTATAGGAAAGGCTACTTAATGTTCTTAAATGTTCAACCTTCTGCCACCCCTACCCTTCTTCCTCTACTCAGCTCCCAGAACACTGGCAAGCAGATTAAGACGGCCTAGGCAGGATATTGAAAGAGTCTTTTGTGGAGGGTCTGTCTAGCTCCAAGAAAAGGACCTAAAAGTACAAACACTGGATGTTTCCCAGTGTAATGGCCCCAACACATCACTCCACAGTGAAGCCCACTGTAGACAAGCATCGAGGACCCACCTCCCTCCCTCTCCTACAGTGTCTGACTATAGCATATATTCAAGAAAATTTGTCAAAGTGTTAAGAATAAATTTAAAGGGGACCAAGTTTCACTATATATTTAACAAAACTAATAATTTGGATATTACTCATTTGAAATTTGTCATTATTCAAGTGTGTTCTGCTGAAACTTACCTTTGCATTTTCTATTAAATAGAAGGTCTAAAATTAACTTTAAGTATTACCAGATAATGGTGATAAAAACCACTCAAAAGAAATGACTCCTGTACTTGCAAACAATATTTTGTGCTAAGTCAAATCAATTTTTTTAATATATCCAATAAAGGAGGTGAATAATCACCAGAGCAGAATTTGAGTTGTTGTACATATTTGAAAGCTAAAAAAAAAAAAATGAAACTTCTTTAAGCTAGGATTCAGATATTTCATTAGTTACTATCCTACAGTAATTTGTAACTTCTAACAAGTTTTTTCTTTTATCACACAAAGGGTATGTTATAATGCCATTATTTACATAAAACAATTTAGCTTTTCCTCCCTCTCTCAGTTTTCCACAAAATCTGCTAAACTACTATATAACCTGCACTAGAATATACCACACCTTTTGGCAGAATTAACAAATGATTTTATCTCTGCATTTCTCACAGTAACTAAAATATCATATTCATGTACTCGATATCTGTCGAACTGAATAAATTTCTTCTTTATCCACTTCAATTTTTTTTACCAAGTAGCTTAATTGCTTATAGAAATATAAAACATACACACTAGATTCTTGTAATTACTTAAAATATTTTTGGCACTGTAATTTGCTCTAAGTTAAATCA
>NW_012151951.1:6991077-6993068 GCF_000956105.1 Propithecus coquereli
TAGAAAACTCAGTATTGTTAAGATACCAATTTTTCCCAAGTTGATCTATAGATTCAATGCCATCCCAATCAAAATCTCAGCAAGCTATTTTGTAGATATCAAAAAACTGATTTTAAAGTTTATATGAAAAGGCAAAAGACCCAGACTAGCCAAGTTGGAGGACTCACACCACCTGACTTTAAAACTTACTATAAAGCTTACAAATAACCAAGACAGTGTGGTACTGGTAAAAGAATAGACACACAGACCAACAGAACAGAATACAGAGCCCAGAAACAGGCCCACAAATACGTCAACTGATCTGTGATGAAGGAGCAAAGGCAATTCAATAAAGGATAGTCTTTTCAACAAATGGTGCTTGGAACAATAGGACATCTATGTGCAAAAACACGAATCTAGAGACATCTTACATCTTTCACAAAATTAACTCTAAATGTAAAATGCAAAACTACTAAACTTCTAGAAGAAATCATATGAGAAAATCTAGGTGACCCTGGGTTTGATGAGTTTTAGATACAATATCAAAAGCATAATCTATTAAAGAAAAAAATGATAACTCAAACTTTATGAAAAATTAAACACGTCTATTCTCCAAAAGACACTGTTAAAAGAATGAAAGCACAAGCCACTGACTGGAATAAAATATTTTCAAAACAAATATCTGGTAAAAGATTTGTATCTAAATTATACAAAAAAAAAAAAATGAGCAAAAGATTTCAACAGATACCTCACCAAAGAAGACATACAGATGGCAAATAAGCATATGAAAAGATGCTCAATATCTTCATCATTAAAACATTACAAATTAAAACAACAATGAAATACTACTATAAGATTACTAAAAATCCAAGAAAACGAAAATACCAGATGCTGGCAAAAATGCAGAATAATAGGAGTTCTCATTCATTGCTATTTGGAATGAATAACTGGTAGACACTTTGAAAGACAGTTTGGTGGGTTCTTGCAAAGGTGAAGTACCATGAAATCCAGCTAGTATTAATATTTATCCAACTAATTTGAAAACTTGTATGTACACAAAAACCTGCATACAGATGTTTATAGTAGCTTTATTTACAATTGTCAAAAACTGAAAGCAATCAGGAGGTCCTTAAAAAGGTGAACGGATAAACAAACTGATACAGCTATACAATGAAAAATTACTCAGCCATAAAAAGAAATGAGCTATTAAGCCATGAAAAGGCATGGAAGAACCTTAAATGCATTTTATTAAGTGAAAGAAGCCAGTCTAAACAGACCATATCAAGCATCATTCCAATTGTGTAACATTCTGGAAAGGGCTGAAGAGACAACAAAAAGATCAGTAGTTGCCAGGAGTTCAGGGAAAACAAGGATGGCTGAATTAAGTGTAGCCCTGGGGATCTTTAGGGCAGTGAAACTATTCTTTTAATATTTTAATGATGGATATATAACATTATATATTTATCAAAATTCATAGTATTTTACAGCATAAAGAATGAACCTACATGTACGCCAACTGAAAAAAATTATTTAGGAAACTGAAGGTTCCTAGTAAGGAGTGCAGACTGTGACAAGAAAATTAGAAAGGAAATAACCTCACTGAAGACAGTGGGCAGCAAAAGGGGCTGATCTAAGTAATTCTGGAAATGAGTGGAGTCTATAGACTAAAAGCAAAAGGAACCAGCCATAACCACTCTACTCTGGTTTAAAAAGTTGTTTCCTATAGGGCTACAGGTTAGCAATTCTGATAATGCTATACAATTGAACTGGAACGAACAATTGCATAAATGGATGGCAGAGTGGGAATTGATAGATAAGCAAGAAGAGGCCAGAATAATTCATGTGGTAATGGATTAGAGTTGAAGATACAGTATGAACTCATGTTTAGCTTGATACAGATGCAGGTGACTGCAAACAGAAATATTGGTATATATGTGCATCTACACAGGCTAGTATACACATATATTTCTTTAATGTGTCTTCTGAGAGGGACTAAAAGAAATGACATCCAA
>NW_012151951.1:6993118-6995074 GCF_000956105.1 Propithecus coquereli
AGCTTAATTGCTTATAGAAATATAAAACATACACACTAGATTCTTGTAATTACTTAAAATATTTTTGGCACTGTAATTTGCTCTAAGTTAAATCAGTTTTTTTATATGTATAAATTTTTAAAAAGCATTGCAGAAAAATTCTAAAATAATTCTGAAAACCAAATTTCCATACTTTCCACCTTAAATTACCTACTGGTACTGGTATCTACTACCAGGAAAAACCAAAGTTTCACATGAAAAATACTTGTCCACATTCTTACCCATTCTTGGCCATGGATGTAATGAAACAATCAGCCCTTCTAACTTTCACAGCATAAACTTAAAAAGCACAGGGTGTAAGAGACTAAATTTCATGAAATGCCATCAAAATATCTCCCCTTCTGACATCATTATCAGCATGCTGCAGAGACTACTATATGTAGCCTCTTTTGAAGTTATAACTTATAATTTTCACAATTTCTAACTAGGGCTCCCTATAATCCTTATTCAGTTGTCAGGCATTAGAAAAACCAAGTGTTTTCTTTCTTTCGTGGTCATTACTTGGTCTTGAAATCATTCAGCAACAATTTCTCTCATGTTGTGCCTTTCACTCTGTCAAAGAAATCAGTAACAAAAACAAATCCCCGAATCCAAAAGTTGGGCCAGGTTATGAAGGGAAAAAAGCAGAAATTAAAGCCAGTAACAAAATTACCACAAAACCACAGCAGCAGAGAAGGCCAATTCCATTACAGGAAAATATGGCAACTGCTGAATATAAACCTCTGACTCAAAATTTCTTTTTATTATCTGAAAATCTCTTTCTTTTTGGCTGAAATTTATTAGCTTACTGTGATAAGAATGACTCGCTCATACTACACAAAGCACTGTAGAAATCTTAAGACTGATATTTTAAGTAAAAATAATTATTGCTTTGTCACAGTTTATTTAGTAGACAAAAGTTTTCAAAATCTGCAGTACATAAGGAAAATAAAATGATAGAACCATCATGATCCACAACTATGAAAACGCAAGTCTTTAAGTTCAGAAACTAAAATCATTGAATGAAGGTATAAAATTGGCTGGAATTTATCACAATAGTTTGCGACAACTGCTCATGAGCTCTATAATGATAACGAAAATTATCGGGCTGACCTGAATTTCGTCCCAGATGTCTTCATCCAGCAAAGTAGCTGCTCTATGGTGCTGCAAAGGGACTATCAGACAGTGCCCCTCAGTGAGAGATCGGAAGTTGGGTAAACATAAATAAACCTATGGGGAAAAATTCAAAGGTGAAACGTTACTACTATTGAGTCTTGGTTGTAACAGATGAGCTCCTAGTAGGGAAAAATGGCTAATATTTAATAAAGTATACTTGCTTATAAAAATGTTTTTTATTTTAATATTTTTAAAGATATTTAGTATTTTTAAATATTGTAAAAGCCATAACGATGGCTTTTAATAAACTGGAAATTTAGAGTACACAAATCTCAATTCTCACTGTTATTCATCAAAGATTAAGATTAGCCAAGGAAGGGCAGAATGAATGATACTTTATCCTTAATCTGAAGGAGCTCTATTTTTTGAAAACCTTTGAAACAACACAATTTTCACAAGAATAAAAAGGCACATGGCCTGGTAATGGTAGAGTAGTCCAGCTGATGATGCCTATTAATCAGGCATTCCTTCTCTCATTAAGCTAAGAAAAGAGAATTAACCCAGCTAAGAAGGAAAGGAAATGACCTCAGAATGGCTTTACTGCTCTGTTTATTTGCATTCACATAAAAGCTGGTGCTATTTTTCCATTATACGCAAACTGTCTTTAACCAAAAAAAAAGGCTAACTAAAATGTATGCAGTGAACAAAAAGGTTTCATGAGGAGCATAAATAATATTCTGCAAAGAGATTTCATCTTATTTTCTACTATATTTTGTTAGGTTTTAACTAGAAATATTTTGCATGGGAGAACATTATTTATTT
>NW_012151951.1:6995544-6999422 GCF_000956105.1 Propithecus coquereli
AGCCATTTATTTATTTATCGATAATTACTGAGGGCCTATTATATGCCAGGAACTATGCCATATGCTAGAGAATCAACAATGAGCAGGAACATAAGGATATAAGGAGCTTTTTGGGGTGCTATAGACCAAATGTCTGTGTTCCCCCAAAATTCATATGTTAAATCCTAACACGCAATGTAATGGTATGTGGAAGCAAAGACTGGGAAATGATTAGATCATGAGGGCAGAGGCCTCATGAGTGGGGTTAGTTTCCTTACAAAAGAGGCCCCAGAGAGCATGCTTCCACCATGTGGAAGGGACACAGCAAGAAAATGGCTATTTATGCACTAGGACATGGGCCCTCACCAGATACTGAATCTGCTAGTGCCTTGATCCCGGACTTGCCAGCCTCCAGAACTGTGAGAAATAACTTTCTGTTGTTGATAAGCCACCCAATCTACAGTATTTATGCTATAGCAGCCCAAACTAAGACATGAGGGGAAAAACAAATAAACAAGTAAAATGTATAGCATGTCAGATGGTGATAAGAGCTTCTAAGAAAATAAAGCAGGAAAAGAGTATAGATAGTGTCCAAAGAGAAGTTTAGCGAGCCCCACTTCAGAGTCACCTATTGGGATGACATTTAAGATAATATCTGAAGAAGAGAGGGGCATAAGCAGGAAGTCCTCCAGGCAGAGGAAAAAGCATGGGAGGAAGGAGCATACAGGTGTGTTCCCTGATAGTCAGGCAGCCAGTGTAGCTAAGCTGAGAGGACGAGAGGAAGGATGGGAGATATGAGGTCAGAGACAGAACTGGGCCTGTATGGCCTTGTGGGCCACAATAAGGAGTCTGGCTTTTGTCTGAAAGCGAGATCTGACTAATATTGACTTAAATTTTAAAAGATCACTCTGGCTACTATACATAGAAGGAGACAAGAAGCAGGAAGATCCATCAGGAAACTATTACAAGAGTCTAGTAAAATTCAGACAGGAATATATTTTGAAATACAGTCAACAGGATTTAGAGACAGACAGTAAGCAGGGTATGAGGGAAAGAATGAATTCAAGTGTTACCCCAATTTCTAATCTAAGCAACTGGAGGATGAAGGAGACAGGTATTAAAAGCAGAAGACTATGAGAGGGGTAGGTGTTAGCTGAGGGTAAAGGTGGAGGTGGGGATTAGACATTCAGTTTGAGGTATCTATTAGATATTCAAGTGGAAAAGCAAGTTAAATAAATGAACCTAGAATTCCGGGAGAGATTTAACATATAAATTTGCCAGTGACATATAAATGGTAGATAGCCATGAAATTAGATGAGATCGCTTAAGACAAAGATATCTTCATTATAGCATTTTAAGAGGGTGTAAGTAAAAATTTTGAAAAAGTCTTCTGGAATAGATTGATAGCGCAAATGCAGCAAGCTATTCAGTCCTGCACATACCCACACCCTTTACAATATTACTGTGCAGCTCCTCCCTTCAAGAGGTGGAACTGAGATCTGGCCTTGTGACTCACAAGGGCCAAAAGAATATGGTGGAAATGATGGTTGTCAGTTCCAAGTCTCTGCCTCAAGAGGCCCGGTGTACTTCTGCTCATTCTCTTGGAATGAGCCTAGCCCACTGGAAGATAAGAAACCATACAAAACAGAATGAGCCACCCCAGCTGAGATCACCCTAGACCAGATGCCAGCTGATCCAGCAGCTAACTGCAGGCACAAACACAGCCCAGCTGAAACCAGCCCAAATTGCCTACCCACAGAATCATGACATAAACAAGTGACTGTGGTCTTAGCCACTAAATTTTACTGTAGTTTATGTATGAATACCATTACATCTCCTTTTCCCCCATTTAAAGGTATAAATGGAAGAGGTAATTCTCAGCTATGATATATAAAGTCTTTACACTCCTGATGTATGAAGTCCAGTGAAAGTAGCATCCACTTCAGACAACTTGTAGTTCCAAGAATAAACCATGTTGTCCTCTATCTCCTAAATCCTGAAATGTATCCTATTCTACCATTAAACCACAGCACAAGGCATACTTCTTCCGGAAAACCTTCCTTCATACTGATACTCCAGGGTAATTGAAATAGTCTTTTGTGTTCCCATAACACTCCTGCACATATATCACTGCAGTAAGATTGATCTGTTTATGTGTTTGCCTACTCCCCATAAAAGTGTAAACAACTTGAAAAGATTTTAGCCACATTTATATTTCTAGGACCTAACAATGCCTGACATGCACTAGATGCTCAATAAATACCTAATGAATGAATGAATTACTAAATAATTTTGTTTCTTTTTCTAAATCAAATCAAAAGCAGATGACTGGACTCATTTAAAAATATTAAAGAATAAACACAAATCTTATTTAAGTTATAAACATAATATTTCTTTGGCTCATTCTATGAAATACTTATCCAAGGACTGCTAACCTACTTTGGAAAAAAAAGATCAAATAGTTTGTTGAAAATACTAACAACCATATCATAAAAAGTACAGCACTCACCTATGACATGATTATCTATGTGGAAAATCACAAAGAATCAACCAAAAAACTCTTGGAACTGAAAAGTGACTATAGCTAGATAATAGGATACAAGGTTAATATATAAAAGTAACTACTTTCCTATACACCATCAACGAACAGCTGAAATTTGAAGTTAAAAATACAATACCATTTACAATAGCACCCCAAAAATGTAATACTTAGGTATAAATTTAGCAAAACATGTACAGGATCCAGGTATGAAAAACTATAAAACTCTGATGAAAGAAATCAAGAAAGATCTAAATAAATGGAGAAATATTGTATTTGTGGATTAGAAAACTCAGTATTGTTAAGATACCAATTTTTCCCAAGTTGATCTATAGATTCAATGCCATCCCAATCAAAATCTCAGCAAGCTATTTTGTAGATATCAAAAAACTGATTTTAAAGTTTATATGAAAAGGCAAAAGACCCAGACTAGCCAAGTTGGAGGACTCACACCACCTGACTTTAAAACTTACTATAAAGCTTACAAATAACCAAGACAGTGTGGTACTGGTAAAAGAATAGACACACAGACCAACAGAACAGAATACAGAGCCCAGAAACAGGCCCACAAATACGTCAACTGATCTGTGATGAAGGAGCAAAGGCAATTCAATAAAGGATAGTCTTTTCAACAAATGGTGCTTGGAACAATAGGACATCTATGTGCAAAAACACGAATCTAGAGACATCTTACATCTTTCACAAAATTAACTCTAAATGTAAAATGCAAAACTACTAAACTTCTAGAAGAAATCATATGAGAAAATCTAGGTGACCCTGGGTTTGATGAGTTTTAGATACAATATCAAAAGCATAATCTATTAAAGAAAAAAATGATAACTCAAACTTTATGAAAAATTAAACACGTCTATTCTCCAAAAGACACTGTTAAAAGAATGAAAGCACAAGCCACTGACTGGAATAAAATATTTTCAAAACAAATATCTGGTAAAAGATTTGTATCTAAATTATACAAAAAAAAAAAAATGAGCAAAAGATTTCAACAGATACCTCACCAAAGAAGACATACAGATGGCAAATAAGCATATGAAAAGATGCTCAATATCTTCATCATTAAAACATTACAAATTAAAACAACAATGAAATACTACTATAAGATTACTAAAAATCCAAGAAAACGAAAATACCAGATGCTGGCAAAAATGCAGAATAATAGGAGTTCTCATTCATTGCTATTTGGAATGAATAACTGGTAGACACTTTGAAAGACAGTTTGGTGGGTTCTTGCAAAGGTGAAGTACCATGAAATCCAGCTAGTATTAATATTTATCCAACTAATTTGAAAACTTGTATGTACACAAAAACCTGCATACAGATGTTTATAGTAGCTTTATTTACA
>NW_012151951.1:7000612-7019582 GCF_000956105.1 Propithecus coquereli
TCTCAATGGCCAAACCTGGAATGAACTAAGCAACAAAATAAAGTAGCATAGGATTATAACACAAAATATAAAATAAGTATCTATGAATCCCTATTGACATAAATAAATATTTGAATAAATAGAGGGAGAAGAGACAAATCTCCCATGCAGAAAAATTTCAAATAATTTATGGAGGAGGAGGAGCGTAACTCTCTCTCTACCCCTTAAGTGTGGGCTGTACATAGTGACTTTCTTCCAGAGAGTATAGTACGGGGAGAAGGAAGGGGAGTCAGGGAGATTAACTTTACAATAGAGAAACCTGAAAAACACTAACTCAGCCATGTGATCAAGGTCAACACCAACAGTGATACATCATGTTGATAGTATGACTGATACAATATCATAAAAATGGCACTTTACTTCTGTGATCTTCCTTCCAAAAACCAAAATCCTAGTTTTATCACGAGGAAAACATACGAAGAATTCCAATAGAGAATACTTGACCAGTGCTCTTGAAAACTGTCAGGGTTATAGAAAACAAGGAAAGTCCAAAAAACTGTCCCAGCCAAGAGGAGCCTAAGAAGGCATGACTACTAAATGTCACGTGCCACGCATCCTGGATGGGATCCTGGAAGAAAAATAAGACACTAAGGAAATCTAAATAAACTATTCAGTAACAACATCAGTAACTGATTAACTAAGTGTAACAAATGTACTACACTAGTGTAAGATGCTAATAATAAAGGAAACTGAGTGCAGGGTATATGGAACTCTATGTTCTATGTGCCATCTTCTCAATTTTTCTGTAAATATAAAACTGTTCTAAAAAAAGTTTGTTTTTGTTTTTTTTAAGTATAATGTTAAGACAAGGAGGTGGATGGATCACTTTTATTAAAAAAAAAAAAGGAAGGAGAAGGCAGGGTTGGTTGGCAGCTCAGAAAGTTATTAACTGACTAATGAGTGCTGATATAGTTTCATTAATATATTTGAATTTAAGATGTTACTTTAAATATTAGACATATAAGCTGAGTAAGAATTATTGAATTACTTTGAAATATTGCTATTTCAGCTTAAGGGCAAAGCAACTCCTTAGAAACTCATAATTGTATATGATTAACTTACAGGGAACTAAAGGGAATGATTTGTTGTTAGTTATTAGCTACAGTGGATGAGACAGGCAGTCAGATATTTCAGGAAATTGATAAAATTCCTCCTGATCAGTATTTCAAATATTTCTACTTTGAAATATTCACAGATCATAGGCTGAAGGTAGAGGGTAGTTTTTAGAGTAAAGATAGTAGAATAAAGCATAGGTGGAGAAAGGAGAGATTCAAATGATTTCAAAGCCTTCAGAATTAAAAGCCTAGTCCCAGAAAGAAGAAACAGAGCAGCCAACTCTCAGTAAACTGAAAGCAAAGAGAATAATTTAATGCCATTAGAAATGACTAACTGGAAAAGGTAAATACCTCACAACAGAAGAGGAAAACAGAAGAAAGGGGAAAGGAATGTATGAGATAATAGCAAGAGGTGAAGAAATAGAAATGTCTGTTTATTGGCCAACAGTTTCCTCTGGCCAGTGAATAGAAATGCCTACTTTGGAACGCACCCTATAAAGCAGGAAGCTATGAAATGGTTTGTACGCTTAATACCTCTGTCCCTCCCTGGACTCAATCTGTCTTCAGTCCCCTAGGGAAAATGAAAAAAAACCCTAAACTTCTTCTAAGGCATTGCAGGAAAAATTTAAGTGTTACCTGATGTTTAATTTATTCTTACATTTTTAAAGGTATGAATCAGACTAAAGGGGAATGAAATATTTATACATAAGGCAATAATTATAAAACTTTAAATGTTTATGTGAAAGTCAGGAAAAGAATTTAGAAAAATTAATACAAGTAATTGGTTAAGGTGGGTTTTTAAAAATTGGTTAAATTGTGAATGGAATTTTTACATTTACTTTTTTGATAAAGTATGGAGGAAAAGAAAAGAGAAGAAAACGAAGGCTAAGAAAATAAAGTAAAAGAAACCAAAATCCAAACTGATAAACTATCTCAATGACCTAAAGATATTAAAGACTAGGGGTGTGTGGGTGTGTGTGTAAGTATACATACACAACAAACAATATAGACATGTAAATGTATATTCTCCAAACTATTAATATTAGTTCCTGAAACCAGCATTCACTCATTCAACCTCTTCTACCTTTTCTCACTCCCGCCACTCCAGCCTTTTCTGTTCCATCAATGCCAAGCTCATTTCCTCCTTAGGCTTTTCCTTCACTGATGCTCCTTCCCAAAACATTGTTTACTCATTTCTTCATGTTACTTGCTCCTTCTCATCTTACATATCTTTACTACAATACCTCAGCTTATCAAAAATAATACTCCCATCATTTTATCCCATTCCTTACTTTATTTGCTTTATGACAATTAACATTCTCTTAAATCAGTACAGTTATTACTTTGTTTATTTTCTGTCCTATTTCACTAGAATATAAGCTCCAAAAGTCAGTATCTGATTTTCTACTTTCCCCTAGTGACTAAGTAGGGTCTGGTACATATCAGGTATACAAAAAATATTTACATAATGTAAGAATTAAATCAGTAAATATTTATTGAAATAAATGACTATTATGTACTACAAACAGGGCTAGATGCTTGGTATACAATGGTGATTAAAAGTTATCTCTGTCTTCATGGAGCTTAAAAACTATTAGGGGAGAGACCCAATAAACAAGTAACTCAAAGAAAACATAATAAGCTTCTTCAAACTGTGAGATTTTCTAAGAAGAAACAAATAAGTTCTATGAGAAAGTAAGCAAAGATTAATAAATTTTATATTTCTTACCTTAACACCTATTGCAACAATAAGGTGCTTGGGAAATTGAGAGCTGTCAAAACAATATAGACATTTTTCCATTTGTGCAGCAAGACTCTGATGCTCAGCAATAGCTTTTTTCCTCTGGTTCTCTTCTTCTTCACCAAGACATTTTCTCTCAGCTGCTTTGGAGACAAACATGTCATCCAGAGTATAATAGTCTCCATCTGTTTTTCCCATAAACTGAAAAACCAAAATAAAAGTAGTGGGGAGTAGAAGGTAGTGGTTAAGATTTTATTGTACTGTAGTATCCTAAAATCACATCTGTAAGTTCTAGGATAAAATTCATACATTAAAAGAAAAGAAAAAGAAAACATGATTAAATTTAGGCTTGACCATTAAGTTTAAGTTTAAACTGGGAGAAAAACCTCAAATGAAATACAACCTATTTCAACTTGACTGATGAGAAATAAAGAAAAGAAATATATCCTACTGTAGCAACTCTCAGCTGACATATTCTATTTCTAAAAGTTGTTTTTCTATTAAATCAGGCACCACTGTAATGCTAAAAAGTCAGCATTTAAATAGATATGCTGAATGGATCATAGATTTAGCTATTAGCCAAGCCTATTGGGAAGAAAAAAAAAGAAAAGCAAGATAAGAAAACCAATGGAATTCCACTGAATCATATTAAAATCTTATCAGGTAACATGGCATCAGAATCAAATTCTTTCACTTCCAGATGACTTAAGTCCCTTAAGTTGATTTGTGACTTGTTATCCTTGTTCCTTACAAAATATTTGAGCATTAAAACTAACATATTAGAGATATAATAAGTTTTCATGGCACAAGAATGAGTCATTCTTTCATAAGCATTTATTTCTTCAAGGAAGAAAAAAACCATCAGCACGGCCTAGGAAAAGAGAAGAAATCACTGATGTTGAATCACAGAAAAAAGAAAACTTCATCTCAGACACCGAAAATGGAAGTGGATATTTCAGAACCCATAAATAGCATAAGAGATTTGACCTGTCAGCAACCAAAATCTAGGACACTTTTTAGTTCCATACTCTCTTACTATCTAAGCAATAATAAATAAAAATAAAATTAACATTAGCTTTGACAAATAAGTGGCAATGTTTTTCATTAGAATATTTCCATGTCTAAAAAAACTGGCAACATTATAAGTAATTTCTGCCATTCTTGTCTTACAATATACATAATTTAACATTAAACTACTGAGATACATGAGTGCTTTCTTTTTTCATTTTAATCTGTATGATACCTTTAAGAAGACTATTCAACAAAGATTTCTTTTTTTTCCTGAGAAAATCGGTATGGTGATTTTAAGTTTACTTTTCCAGTGTTTCTATCTTTAGTGTTATTGATAATGCATATTATGTGATTATACATAAAAATCCTGATTCCTCCCTGAAGTCCTTACCAGAAGAGAGAAAATGACAGGAATTAGAGGCAGGACTCAAGATTGTTCTCCAATATGATGTTGGCTTATGTGTAATTACATTCTATATATTCAATATTTAAAGTAAGGCATGAATTACAGACAAATGATTTTTTTAAAGGTGCTATAAAAACACTGCTAGTTTTATTCAGGCAACCTAATAATATACTCATGCCATTTTTTTAAGCATCTGAGCTTTCAATTACACACTAAAATATAAAAGAATATCACTATTTTTGAAATTTAAAAACATATATATCCAATCCTTGATTCTGTGCATTACAAATTAAACACACATTCCAGGAAACCTTCCCCATGATCCCACTAACCCTGTGACCACCCTTCTATCTAATAAAATCTGAATATGACTATTTCTCCACAGCTCAGTCAGTGTTGTAAACACTCGGAAATTTTTGAAAAATGTGGTCTCTACCACAACAAGTGGAGAAGGTTGACAAAAAAGGACAAGATAAATAGGAGATGAAAGATTGTGCTTCCCCCTGTCTGAAGTTCAACACATCATTTTATTCATCATTTTTTTGTGCTTGATTTTAAAATACTGTTACAAAATCAAAACTACAGACATCAATGAGAACAGAAAATATCCGAATTTTTTAAACAATTTAGTACAACAGTGCAAAGCGGGTTTCTGGAGTTCCATGCACTTGACTTCAAGTCTCAAATATGTGATTCCAGAAAACAAATATTTACTGAATGCTATTACATGCTAAGGACTATACTAGATAGAATACAGCGGTCAGCAAAAGCAGATACAATCCCAATGGTATGGAACTTACAGAATAGTGGGAAAGACATTAACTAAAGCAGCGGTCCCCAACCTTTTTGGCACCAGAGACTAGTTTCATGGAAGACAATTTTTCCACAGACGATGGGGGGGTCCAGAGGAATGGCGAGCGACTGATGGGGAGCGGCTATAAATACAGACGAAGCTTCCCTCACATACCTGCTTTCTGGCCACCCACTGCTTGCCTCCTGCTGTGTGCCGCTTACCTCCTGCTGTGCAGCTGGGTTCCTAATAGGCCATGGACTGGAACCAATCCAAGACCTGGGGGCTGGGGATCACAGAACTAACTGATTACTCAAAGAACTGTCAAGTTAGAGCTGTGGTAGCAATTTGAGATGCTAATAGAGGGAGTAACCCAGTCAGAGGTGAAGGCTTTCTTGAAAGAGCAATAATAAAGGTGGGATCTGTATGAATCTTCTGTTTAATCAACTAGATACAAGGGAGTAAAAGGTGGCAAAGAATAGCAGAAACAGCATATGCAGAGCCTGTGGCAGGAGAAAGTACAGTACACTTGAGAAACTGAACAAAAGTCAGCATGGCTAGAACAAAGGAAGCAAAGCAAAACAGAGTGTGATTTGAGATAAGGCTAAAGAGGTAATGACCAGATCATTCAAGGTCTTGTTAGGCAACATTAAAGAATGTGGTCTTTAACCTAACAGCAATGAAATATCATTTGAAATGTTTTCATCTAGGGACTAGAGGATCAGATGTATATTTTAGGAAGAAAAATTACTCTGGCTTCAGTGAGATAGAGTTAAGAAAGAATTGTAAGAAGGTAAGGAATGCCAGCAAACCAGTTAGGAGCAATAGAAATTTGGTAGCAACAGAAATGAAGAGGAGTAGATTGACTGGGAAAAGGGAGGGGACAAGATCGGTGACGGATTTGATGTGGGAATGAGGGAGAGAGATCACTCTTCCTCATCTGATGACTTCTAGCTTTCTGATCTAGGCTAGATAGTAGTATTACAAATGACATAGGAAACACTGAAAACAAACTGGATTCGTTAATGGGATATGTGATCCTAGGCAAGCTACTGATTATCTCTGAACATCAATTTTTTTAATTAAATGGAATTGATAATATCAATACTGACAGATAATTATAAGTATTAATGTATATAAAGTACCTGACACATAGGAAGTCTTCAAAAAACTGTAATTATTATTATTTTCTCCCAGATTCTCCCAAGACTGTGTTCTCAAATGAGGGCAATTTTGCCCTGCCCCCCATTTGGGACATCTGGCAATTTCTGGAGACATTTTTGGTTATCATAACTTGGGGTAAGAGGGGCTGCTACTGGTAATTACGTGCTACAGGCCAGGGATACTGCTTATCATTCTACAGTGCACAGACATCCTCCCACAGCAAAGAATTAGCCAGCCCAAGATGTTAATAGTGCCGAGGTTGTGAAACCAGGTTCCAGAGGGATTCTGATTCTGATTACTGCCAACAAGAAAAAGTTCTTTTGTATTCACTGATGATAACAACTATCTGCATGAGTTAGGGGGTCAAACTGATTTAGTATTGATATTCTGTTTAATCAGTTTCCAAATTCAAGTATGGTAATGAAAGAAGTTAGTAAATTAACCTAAATTTTAAATATACAAAAATATTAATGTCTTCTAACCATGAAAGCGAATTTATTTTCTCATTTTGATGTTTGAATTAAAAAAAAACTGAAATACTACAAATTAAACTAGCATCTTATAGTCAGATACTCACATTCTTACATAAAAACTCTACAAAAACTGAAGCCTTTTTTTAGTGCCATTATGTAGGAACATTGGTTTGCAACAAATCTGTCTAATTAGTATTGCATTATTACACAAGGATTACCAACGAAAAAAAATAGACTGCAGTCTAATTCTTACAAAAGCATTGCAAGTCTTATGTCAATGTTTTTAAATCAAAATTTTAACCAAAACTGTGAAACTATCCTTCAAACTCAAAGCCCTTGAGTTCATTGGAAAGAGATGATTTAGTTGATTAAATATAAGTTTTACATAATTTTAAACTCTATTTTTCTTTAAAAAAAAAATGAATAAACTATTGAACCAATATACTCAATTGTCAACAATTTAAACTTTGGCCAAAGTCTGAAAGAACTGACCAAAAATCCTCATAAAATCTCGCCATAGTCAAGAACTGATCACAACTGATACCACTTCACACCCAATAGGATAGCTATTATCAAAAACAAAACAAAACAAAAAACCCAAAAAATAAGTACTGGCAAGAATGTGAAGATTCCAGAACCCTTGTGCATTGCTGGAGGGAGTGGAAAATTGTGCAAACTGTGGAAGAAACTTTGGTGGTTCCTCAAAAAGTAAAATATAGAATTACCATTTGATCCAGCAATTCCACTTCTAGAAATATATTGAAAAGACTCAAAAGCAGAGACTTGTACACCAATGTTCACAGCAGCAGTATTTACAATAGCCAAAATATGGAAACAGGCCAAACATGCATAAACGAATGAATAGATTCAAAAAAATGAGTTATATACATACGATGGAATTATTCAGCTTTAAAAAGCAATGAAATTGTGAAACATGCTAAGTGAAATAAGTTAGATACAAAAGAATAAGTACTGTATGATTCTACTTATTATGAGTGACCTAGAATAGACAAATTCACCTAGACAGAAAGAGATTACCAGGGGTCGGGGGAGAGGGAGGCAAGGAGGAAGGTGGAAAGGGGAGTTATTGTTTAATGAGTATAAAGCTTCTGCTTGAGATGATCAAAAAAGTTCTGGAAACAGTGGTGATGGTTGCAAAATGTTGTCAATGTACATAGTACCACTGAATTGTACACTTAAAAACGGTTAAAAGGGTAACTTTTATGTTACGTATGTCGTACCACAAAAAAAAAAAAAAAAAAAAATCAGGATCTGAACTAAAGAATGTTAAATAAATTTTTCTGGTGTTCTCATCTCCCTACCACTCCCCTCACGCTCAGAAAAACAAAAACTACTTTGTTAAGCAGCTTAGACTGGACTCAAGCCTACAACTTTTAGAAAACAAATAAACTAAATCAACATTTATCTTATTTAGTTCCATATAAAAGCAAAATATTACTTCTATTATTTTATGACATTCAAATTTCAAATTCCTATTAGGAGATATCACATGAACATATATATATCTTGGATTAGCTTCTCTCAAAGCTAATCTCATTCCATATCTATGAAAGTCTATAAAAATGAAAATGACTACCGTGAGAACTAAAATGCTCAAAGGGTGCTGCAATAAGTTGGTAATTTTCAATATTCTTTATCTCATTCTACTCATACCTTTAAGAAAAGTATATCACTTAATCTCTCAAAATTTGTTATCAATATTACAGTTTACTGAAAATTTTGAAGTAGAGGATTTCAAGTGTATATTATTATGGGAATATGTAATATATATTTTAAGATTATTTCCAGCAGAAAATATATTAAGCCTTAAGTATTAGAAACACAGAAAAAAATGAAACTGTCAATAGAAACACAAATATCTTTTATTAGACAATAAAATCATCTTGTTTTCTCATAATTTAAGGTAAAAGCCTAATTACTTTGGGTCCTTTTTTCTCCCTTACCATTACTCTCCTGTACCTTCTGTCATTCCTCTCCTCCAGCCCATTTTTAATGCTCTATCAGTACAAAAAGGATAAAATTACTGCCCACAGTGCTAACAAAATTAATGAGGAAAGATGTATATAGATCTCATGAAAATGTGCCGAGTTTACGTTGCCAAGGAAACACTGACGTCTTAAATTTTAAATGGAAGAGTTTATATTTAAAGAATGTTGGAGTCAATAGAATGTATTTTAAGAAAGAGCAAATCATATAGAGCTTATTATTCCCAGATATCCATAAATGAACCATGGAAATTGGACAAGAACAATTAAATTTAGGTAACAATCAACAACTATCCGTTAACATGAGTCATTTGAATGGCAGTACTGTTTTAAGCTGGACTGAAAGTTAAAAGATGAGGCTTCTGGTGCTGGCTTTTTCAGCTCATTAGCTGTGGAAACTAGGAAAGTTACTTAGCCTTGTGTAAGCCATTTAATTCTTTTAGAGCTTCAGTTTCCTTATTTGTAAAATGTGGAAGGTTACACAAGATTTAGTAAGGTCCTTTTCCAGAATCTAAAATTCTTTGGTTCCATGATTTTACAGGAAGAAACTACTTTACCAAAAAGAAGTTACTATATATCTACTATCTTCTAGAAAATCATAATAAACGCGCTGGCACATATATACTAAGAAATTAGACCATATACCCTTCTTTTTCAGGATATTTTTGATTGTTCCCCTTTTTTCATTAATTATGTAGTACATATTCAGAAGAAAATGAGAAATATAGAAAGGATTTTAATAATCCAACAACCATAATTCCTCTATTCAAATATAATCAAGTTAACATTTGACATGAGATAACCTTCTTGACCTGGTTATAAGAAAGAGATGCCACTAAAGATCTAATGGTAAAATACAACTGGAAAGAACATGAACATAAATAATCTGAATTTCAGAATTACAAGAAAAGGACAGGCAGTAAAAGTTAAATGAATAAACATAAGACAGTAATGAAAAGTAAAATATATATCAACAGGATAGACGTGAAAACTGACCACACATAGTATCAGACTTCCTATCCAACATGAAACCTTTCCTGTCACTCCAGTTTAGATTAGGTTACACTGGTGTTACTCCCAAAAAACTTTTCACTTGTCTGTCATTATACTTTGCATATCCACAATTACTGAATTTATTTTTCATAGTTATTTATTTAATGCTTCTTTTTCCTCACTAGCCTAACAAGCTCCATAAAGTCAAAGATCATGTCTTCTTCATGGGCCAGTATGTCCCCAGTAGAACACCTCACACATAGAATGAGATCCATTAACATTTGTTGACTAAATAAATAAATAAACAGTCTTGTATCAATAGTTGAACAACTATTCCTGACTGGCTACTTTTGCCAAGGCCTAAGATCCATTTTAAGGTCAACCACTAAGTAAGGGAAGTACAGGCTGAGTATCCCTTACGTGAAATGCATGGAACCAAGAGTATCTCAGATTTCAGATTTTTTTGGATTTTGAAATATTTGTACATACATAATGAAACACCTTGGGGATGGGACCCAAGTCTAAACACAAAATTCATTTATGTTTTGTATACACTTTATACATTACCTGAAGGTAACTTTACACAGTATGTTTAATAATTTTGTGCATGAAACCAAGTTTGTGTACATCAAACATCAGAAAGCAAAGGTGTCACTATCTCAGCCACCCATGTTGGCACTCAAAAAGTTTTGAATTTTTGAATTATGGATGCTCAACTTGTACCCAAATTCAAAGACATTTGCATTAAAAATATATATTCTTTAGATATCCTAGTCCAGAGATTGATAAACTACACTCAAGGCCAAACCAAGCCAGCCACCTGTTTTTGTAAATCAAGTTTTGTTGGAATATAGTCATATCCATTCATATACATAGGGTCTACAGCTACTTTTGTGCCACAACAGCAGAGCTGGTAGTTCCAAGAGAAAACCAAAAATATTCACTATCTGGTCCTTTACAGAAAGTCTGCCAACCTCTGTCCTAGACTTATGCCTGCCAACTAATATTAAAAAGAACACAGGGTAATCAGCCTTTGTAGTCATTTACAAAAGTATATAACATCTAAAGTATATACCAAAAATACTACTATCTCTAAAAATGCAACGGCTTGAATACTTTAGCTTATAAGCTTTTAAGAGTGAAAGAATTAAGCACAGTATTTATAGAAATGGTCAATACACCAAATACTTTTTTTTTATAAGCTTTTAGTATTACTTCAAATTTTTAGCAAAGCTGATTTTAATTACTTAACATACAAAACAAACTGCTACTATGCTGTGATTAGGAAGGATAACCTAAAAATCACAATGCAAAATCAGCATTTCCAAAGCAACCTATACTTCCATTAGCTCCACAACATATAAGTAGGGACTGGCATTGTTTTGTGTAATTAAAAAACTTTATCCTTTTTAATGAGCAACTGCCAAATATGATTCAAGACTATTCTCTTCCTTCAGCTTTCATACACAAATCAATCTTCAGCCAAAAAAAAAAAAGACATAAAAAGTTAACACAACTGATTGCAGGAAGAGGAAAGAGCTGGAGCTTACTGCATTTCCTTAGTTACTCCAACCAAATTAACATCTCCATTAAAATAATACAAAGAAAATAATTTGCTTGGATAAAAATAAAACCCTTGTCAAAATGTTAATACAACATTACTATAAATTCAACAATATATAAAATTTGTCAACACTTTTTTTAAAAATCTGGTTTGAATGTATATCAGTTGCATACTCAATAGTCTATCCAGTTTGTAGGTTTACTTAATGCTATCAATTCTAGCTGATTTCTGCTGAAATTATTATAAGTAATATCTAATTATAGGTAATATCTAAATCATATAAAATACAAAAACATAAGCATTTACTTATAAACAGTATACAAACTGAATGGAAGGTAGGCACTTATTGCATGCCTAATGTCTATGCTAGGAAGGCTTCTCATAAATAAGTTTTAATAAGAATAGTTTCATATAACTATTTAATCCAAAACATGTCATTTTATAAAATTGAGGTATTATTTTATAAGTCAAAACTTTATGTTGTAGCTAATACAGACTGGGAATGGAATTTTTAAGGGCTAAATACTATTGGTTAATTTTTATAGTATTCTAGCTTCAATAATGTTCTAGCCTAGTAAAGTTGAATTTTAAAAAATCAAAGATGTAAAATGTTTAGGGAAACAGATGAATAAAGATTCAATTATCAGCTAATATTAAAAACAATCCTATATAAAACAGTAGTCTCTCCTCGTCTGTGGTTTCACTTTCCAGTTTCAGTTATCCGCAGTCAACCATGGTCCAAAAATATTAAATGGAAAATTCTGGAAATAAACAATTCATAAAGTTTAAATTGTGTACCATTCTGAGTAGCATGATGAATCTCGTGCTGTTTCTCTCCTGTCCTGCCTGGGACATAAATCATCCCATTGTCCAGCATACCCAAGCTGTATATGCTACCCACTTGTTACTCACTCAGTAGCCATCTCAGTTATCTGATTGACTGTCATGGTATCACAGTGCTTATGTTCAAGCAACCGTTATTTTACTTAATAACTGGCCCTGAATCAACACAGTATTCTGTAACACTGTGTGGAATACTAGGTTGGACCCTTTTTAATCCTTTGTGTACATTTTGTAAGAATAAAGACTTTTGAGATGAAAAGCAAAAAATAAATAAACTAAATAAAATAATTGGCCCTAAAGCACATGAATAGTGATGCTGGCATATTGTTATAATTGTTCTATTTTTATGATTAGTTGTGCCTAATTTATAAATTAAAATTTATGATAGGTATGTAAGTATAGGAAAAGAACACAGTATATATAGGGTTTGCAACTAGTTTCAGGCATTCACTGGGGTCCTTGGAACATATCCCCCATAAATAAGGAGGAACTACTATATAAATATTATTATAAGACCCCATGATGTACAAATTAAACAAAAGAAAAACATAAAAACATGCTCTATTATTTGTATCCTCAAAGCAATAAGCAATGGTGGTGAAATATTAACATGAAAAATAAAAAACAAGTCATGATCATTGTATTATGAATCATTGAAATAAAGTCCCTAGCCAAACATGGCAGAAGAAAAATACACAACCACAAACCTCAGATGGACCCTTGGCATTGCCTGGCAATCCTACTTTACTTCACTCACGGGTTCTCCCAAAGGCCATTTCTTACCTTCTTCTCAAACCTCTTAACACCCCTTCTCTATCATCATTCTTAGCTGACGACCTTAGTCTTTTCACTAACTGAAGCAATAAGAAAACCCTTTTCATTTTTCCACTACCAAATTTATGAACGTACTTGCATCTGCATACTAATACTCTGCCTTTCCTCTTGTTATAATTGATGGACAGTAATCAGCTCCTTCCTAAGGCCAACTCTTGTCACATTCAGTTTTGAACCTAAAATAATCAGGCTTTTCTCTGGGGCTCTTGGAACATATCCCCCACAAATAATGGGGGACTACTATATAAATATTATTATAAGACCTCATAATGTACAAATTAAACAAAAGAAAAACATATAAACATGCTCTATTATTATTGGTCCTTATTGGACCAAAAAAAAAAAAACCACACACTTATCAAAGTCACCAGAAACCTCCACATTACCAAATGCAATGGTCATTTCCCCATCTTTAATGATCTTACTCAACCTCTCAGAAGCATCGACACAGTTATTCATAACCTTTCTGTCTTCTGAAACGCTCAGTTTTCCTTCTACCTCACTGGCTGCACCTTCTTGGTCTCATTTGCTAAATCATTTCTGTCCTGTTCTAGACAGTACTCCAGGGCACAGTCTTCAGACTTTCCCCATTAGTAACTTCTTAAGTCCCATGGCTTAAATACTATTTAAGTGCTAACAGCATCCAAATCTATATGGGAGAACCAACAACTACCCAGAACTCCAGGGGCAGTCACCCCACACCACCATGTGAATGTCTAATGGGCATTTCGTACTTCATATGTCATAATAGTACTCTTGATTTCCCACCCCACACAAAATTTGTCCCTCCCCCAGTTTTTCCCATTTCAATATATGGCACCAGCATTGCCCCAAATCCTAACACTTCTCACCAGTTTTACCACCGTAATCCAAAACTCTATCTGAACTAACGTAGTGCCCTCCCTCCTAAGTGATCTCCTGGCTTCCACTCTTGCCTCTCAACACAAAAGAGCAGCCAGAAAAATCCTGTCAAAATAGAAATCAAATCATGACACATCCCTATGACAAACCTTCAAATAGTTCCCGTCATTAAACAAAAGCAGAAGTTCTCACACCATGGCCTATAAGATCCTACCCAATCTGATTCTGCTATGTCTCTTACCTCATCGTCTACCTCTCTTTACCTATCTCCATCTACTACTCCCCAGTCACACTTGTCTTCTTGCTGTCTCTCGATGTCCTTCAAGCTTGTCTCTGCTTCAGATCCTTTGCATTTGCTGTGTCTTTTACTTGGAATATTCTTCTGTCACATATTCACAGGGACCGCTCTCTCACTTTGTTCAGAGAGTACTGAAACATCACCTCCACAGAAAGACCTTACCTCAACACTCTACTAAAAACATCACTTCATCCCCTTCTACTTTGTTTCATTTTCTACAAAAATATGTTCTATTTTGTAATATACTATTTATGTTATGTAATCTTTTATATTATGTAGTTGTTCATTGTCACATCCACTAGAAATATTACATAAATTCCTTGAGGGCATGAACTTTGACTTGATTGCTTCTCTGTATCCCCTACCTAAAATGGTATCTGGCACAAAGTAGGTGTTCAATAACAACTGTCGAATTAATAAATGACTATTACAATTTTTAATAAGGATTTTTCTCGTGTATGAACTTGAATGGACTATGATAGGATTAGCAAAACTATATTTAATTCAGACTTCATATAAAGTACCATCATTTCTAAAAAGGAAACTCTCATAAAAATATGTTCTCTTCCTTTCTGCATTAAATTTCCAGACCCTAGAAAATTTCTAGCATTTTCCCCAAAATTAACAGAGGAAAAATTATCCTAATGGGCTAAATTTAAGATTGTATGTAATTCTTTTTTTTTTTTTTTTCGAGACAGAGTCTCACTCTGTTGCCCCGGCTAGAGTGCCGTGGCGTCAGTCTAGCTCACAGCAACCTCAAACTCCTAGGCTCAA
Organism: Propithecus coquereli; assembly: GCF_000956105.1. Taxonomy (NCBI): domain Eukaryota; kingdom Metazoa; phylum Chordata; class Mammalia; order Primates; family Indriidae; genus Propithecus; species Propithecus coquereli. The sequence continues at coordinate 7,015,465 of NW_012151951.1, forward strand.
GCGATCCTACTGCCTCAGCCTCCTGAGTAGCTGGGATTACAGGCATGCGCCACCATGCCCGGCTAATTTTTTCTATATATTTTTAGTTGTCCAGTTAATTTCTTTCTATTTTTGGTAGAGACAGGGTCTCACTCTTGCTCAGGCTGGTCTCGGACTTCTAAGCTCAAACGATCCGCCCGCCTCGGCCTCCCAGAGTGCTAGGATTACAGGCATGACCCACCGCGCCCGACCGATTGTATGTAATTCTTGGTGAAGAATTTAAACTAAATGTATTTTATTGCCTCCTCCACAAAACACATACATATACAGATAGCTTAGTTATCTTTATTTTAGTTCTCATTAATTTTTGACGAGGTAATATATTCACAGTTAAAAAATTAAGGACTGTAAGTCTGAAAAGATATACAGTGAAGGTCTCCCCATCCTATGCCTACCTCTTTCAGATATCCAGTTCAAACTCCCACTACCCAAAAGCAACCACTGGTATTATAAAGCAGAGTCTGGCAATTTTTTTCTGTAACAGCCAGACAGTAAGTATTTGCAGCTTTGTGGGCCATACCCTCTCACAACTACTCAACTCGGCTATTACAGAGCAAAAGCAGCCTTAGATAATATGTAAACGCATGTGTATAGTTGTGCTTCAATAAAACTTGATTTGCAAATATAGGTGGTAAGCTCAATTTTTCCCATGGGTTGGGGTCACAGTTTGCCAAAATCTGTTACAGAGCTAAGTTTAAATACAATGTCTCTTTTATAAAAAATTTTAATAGTAGTGTTTGGAAAGGACTACAATGGAAGAGACTGCAACAAAGCTATTTGAAACAAAAATTCATCCTACTATCCATAATGATGTGTTAAAATAATATATATTTTCATATAAATAAGATTTAAGATTATTCTCCATAATCCATAATGTATTACTCCAAATGTTTTCTTCTACCTCCGCATGGAATAATTAAGAATTGGAGGAACACTAAGACAAGACAGATTGTCATTTCTGAAGGACAGTATTGAAAAAAATATAAATAAATGCATTTAAAAAGATAATACAGACTGACAACCTAACCAGCAGCATATTGCTAATCATTAAACTCTGGCCTAAAACTTTCTCTTAAATGGTAGTAGATCAAATTTATAATTAAAATCTTCATAGAATACATTAAAGAAGTAAACCAGAGTCTATATTTAAAAACAAACACAATTTCAAACATGTATTTCTCAATCAGATTGATTTCAAAATTCCTGTTCTTAATGCGTATTACGAAGGATTTAATTTACTAAAAGAAACCAAGATTAGAGAGAACCAAGTCTCTCTGCAAGGTAGATCACTGTTAAAGAATCAGCTTCCCAAAATTTAAATGTATCCTAGGAATATATCTTACCTTAGATGCCATTCTCATAAAAAGTTTGTTTTGACTTTCTGCTGTTCCCATCTTTTCATTTTTGACTAAATCATTTAGGCTTAGATTTTCTTCATCCTGAAAGTATCTGACCCTTTCTTTTTCCTCATGGGTTGAAACCTGTGACAAAATTAACATTATTAATTTAGAGAAAACGTGAGTCTCTGAAGTATTTTTTAACAGATTACCTATAAATCTGATACTAAATGCAAAAATTCCATTATGTATCACAACCTTTCCTTCCAGTTTATCCCTATTCTACCTGCTTCCATATGAAAGAACTTCCATTAGAATAACACTCCCTACTTTTTCTGTCCCTTTACTCTCCATTTCCCCAGGGATAAAGGCATGACCTTATCTGGTTTCCAAGTTTTGAGGAAAGAGCAAAACTACGCTCTTCCTTCTTCTCTCTTTTTTGCTCTTCTCTTCCTTGTAGTTAAAATTCCTTACCACTGTTGAGGGAAGACTGTAGTTATCCAGAGATAAAATAAGTATATCAAAAACAGAGGTAAAGTATGACCAAATCCACTGCTATGGACTTCGTGTTTGTGTCACCCCAGAATTCATATGTTGAAATCCCAATGTGAAATTATTAGGAGGTGGGGGTCTTCAGGAAGTAATTAGGAGATGAGGGTGAAGCCCTCATGGAGGGATCAGTAACCCTATTAAAAGACATGACAGCTTGTTCTCTCTCTCTCTGCTCTCTGACATATGAGGATACAACAAGAAGACCACCTTCTACAAATCAGGAAGCACGACCTCACCAGAAACTGAATCTACCAGCACTCTGATCTTGGACTTCTTAGTCTCCAGAACCATAGGAAATAAATTTATGTTGTTTAAGCCATCCAGTCTACAGTATGCTGTTATAGCGTCCCTAACTAAGTCACCCACTTCTAATTATTAAACACTTGTTCCATAAACAGCTTTATCAAAAACAGCTGATATTCTAATCTCCATCTAATTCAGTCCTGGATTTTTTCCTTTTAGTTGGTTCCTTATCCAGGTGTGGAATAAAAAAGTGCTATTCATTTCCTCACTAATCAAATCTCTCCAATGCTGCTCTCACATTCCCTTAACCAAATAAAACCTAGTCTTTGACTCCTCTGAGATCTTTGGAAACAGGGTCCCACTATTTTTCCCAACACTATTATTCTTGTCTTCACTAGCTTAAACCTCATGTTCCATGACTTCAATCACTCCCTGGGTCCAGACACTTAATTTCCAGCTCTCTTATCCTTTCATTATACCCAAAGAGCAAACCCTAACCCTGAATAAACATGTCTGTCTTCTTTACTCCTACATCTAGATAGCTCAGTAGGTACACAGCATGCAAGTCTAAAAGGGCCCTCAATGCCTTCTGGCAATGCATTTATAGATACCTATTCATTTCTGTCATTTCATATCTCCTACCACTTCCTCTCCAATCCCCAAATTCCTCTCATTACATTAGAAGAGTTATCCATCCCACTTCTATTTGTTGAGTGAATTAATTAGTATAGTATCTCTAGCATCACAAGCACTCAATGGGCAAGTAATAAACATTTGATATAAAAACTCCAAATGAACAATTCTTTTGTGTACCCAATTATCATGAGTATGATCTTTCAAAACAAAAAACCTAACTTGTTAGGGAAAACTGAATATTTGTTTTTGCCATCTCAAGAGCCTCAAGGTAGTGCTAAAAACTAATTGCTAGAGCTGGAAGATGGAAAAGAAAATTAGATTTCTAAAGGATCACAGTACCTATCTAATTAAGACATTATTGTGTATGAATACTCCATCGCTAGGTCTCAAATTAGCTGTCTAGCACGAGAAACAGGTCTGGTAGACCAAGGTTTTCCCTAAGAGCTACGGTAAGTATACAAAAAGAAGCTAAAAACATCAAAGAAATGTGCACCAAAATTAGCATTGCCTTAACATTCAATATTCACAATTATTTGAAAAAATGCAGTTGAATTAGATTCCATTTTGTAAAAGGCAAAATGATATAAATAAGAATAAAATTAGTAACATAGTTGGCCAGGCATGGTGGTGCACACCGGTAAACCCAGCACTTTGGAGGCTGAGGCAGGAGGATTCCTTTGAGTCCAGGAATTCAGAGTTATAGTGAGCTATGATGACACCACTGCACTCCAGTCTGGGAGACAGGGTGAGAACCTGTCTCAAAAAACAAAAAAAAAGTAACATAATTTACTACCCTCCAGTGTTTCCACTAGAAAGCTACATTTCAGAAAATATTTTGTAGTCTGATGCAAAGAAAGTCCCAGGAGGAATTAATTCTGAATTAATAAATAAAGACATATGTTAAACATACCATCTGTCTCTTCCTTCTTCCTCCTTTTGATTCCAGAGATTTTCCTGGTGTGTTCACAGGCCATACTCTTCCAGACTGATCTGTTCTGACAAGGATCACGTCTTGCTGGTCGTCATTCTATAAAAAGATTCAGAGATAACTTTTGAACTTATTGTGAAGAGTATTGAACGTTTATATTTAATAACCAAAAAAACAAAAAAGATTCAAGTTTTTACATAATATTATGGATTGTCTTAAGTCTTCTGGATTTTCATTACCTACTATAACCATAAATTGACCATAATCTTTTCAGAAGATGGGTGGAAAAAATACTCAAAGTTTATTTTATTATTTTTTAAAAAAGTAATCACAGAAGAAAAATTCAAATAAAGTTTTCATCTAGACAATATTAAAATATGAGA
>NW_012151951.1:7019742-7020964 GCF_000956105.1 Propithecus coquereli
ATGAGGTGATGATGAACCTGCTTCTGTCTTATAAATGAAAACAACACCTCAGAAAAGGAAAAAGTAATAAAACATGAGAAGTCAGGGTCCCTGGGAAACTCATGTGGCAGACTTTCCTCACCCCTCAGACTGTCAGTTGACCTGACTTTTATATGTGACCTTGCTTAAGCCATTTATATTTTGGTCTCTGTTAACAATTAACTGCCATGTGAGTTGTAGTTAACTCACGCTAGTTTTGAGCCCGGGGCCTCATGATCCATATGTAACTCACACATCTCTTCGCCTTAGGAGCCACGTGAACTATTTTTCAAGTTGCATATAACTCATATACAGAAAACAATTTTAAAAAAACCATATTTGGGCCGGGTGCAGTGGCTCAGGCCTGTAATCCTAGCACTCTGGGAGGCCGAGGAGGGCGGATTGTTTGAGCCCAGGAGTTCGAGACCAGTCTGAGCAAGAGCGAGACCCTGTCTCTACTAAAAATAGAAAGAAATTAATCGGACAACTAAAAATATATAGAAAAAAAATTAGCCAGGCATGGTGGCACATGCCTGTAATCCCAGCTACTCGGGAGGCTGAGGCAGAAGGATGACTTGAGCCCAGGAATTTGAGGTTGCTGTGAGCTAGGCTGACGCCACGGCACTCACTCTATCCCGGGGAAAAGAGTGAGACTCTGTCTCAAAAAAAAAAAAAAAAAAAAATTTCAATTCCATTTAATGGAGATTAGTTCCCTTGTTGAAATGGAAGAAAAAAATACATACCTATTATTGATCTTACATTCACCTACAATACTAAATAGATAATACAGATGATCACCACTTTTCTTCCTCAATGAATAAATTAACAAAGTAATATTTTAAAGGATCTTTCTATTCATTCTCTTACGGGACAATAGAGATGTGCAATACATTATAATCTGACTTCTAACTTTTATCGCACTGCTAAAGGGGATCTCCCTAAGGACTTTCAAATCACTAAATCCAATAAATATTTACTAAATTATTATTTTCCTTGATTTCAAAGCATTTGGTTCTGTTTGTTATATTTTCCAGCCTGAAATTCTTCTTATTCCAGTTTTAAACTTTCTATTCTCTCATGGCTCTGCTTTCACCTCTGATTCATTCATTCATTCATTCATTCATTTGTTTTTTGTTCATTCAGTCATCAAATATTTTTGAAGGTGTCTATCTTAGTAGTCAAAAGAAATACAGTCTCTGCCTTC
>NW_012151951.1:7024259-7027144 GCF_000956105.1 Propithecus coquereli
AGAGAAATAGAGAAGTAAGGCCAGAAGAAACAGCTAAAAACCCAAAATGGCCACCTCTGGGATTGGGATAAGGTCTGGAAAGAGCTCAAGGCATTATTATTACTTAATATAGGTAGGCCTTTTAGCAGTACTTATATGTAACACACTGATTAAAAACACTTTGATTCAAAGCTGGTATTAAAAAGTCTAAATGTCTGAAAGCCTTTTCTAGCATTTTGGAAATAAAGCAAAAGTCTTCTACTAGATCAGATTTTCCTATCAGTGGTCCACAAAACTTCTAGAGGGTCATGATGGTATTCTCCAAGTTTGTTATCATTGAAGGCCATATAGCATGTTGCAACTTTTATCTTTTAAAATTTCAATAAATAAGCTGTTATTATCATTCTTAGTATTTCATGACATTTGAATAATATCTACTGTATCTCTAATTACATCCACAGTCATATTCAAATGAGAGTATGTCGTTCACTACACACAGGCACCTGGCCAAGGCAGTGGGTAGACTGAATACCAAGCCACATTCCAATTACCAAGATGTATGTCCTAGCTCAAGGCTGTTTTTTAATTTGTACAAAGTATTGACAGCACTGTATCTGCCCAAAAGAGCCATCTTTTCCCAATTCCATGAAGGTACCACAGGGGTTCAAGGCAGCCCTAGTTATGTCCCCTTTTTAAAATTCTTCATACTATTTATCTGTGTCATCCTTTTTTTTTTTCTTGATCAGCCATCTTAGAGGTTTGCCTACTTTATTAGTTTTTTTCAAAGAATGAATTCTTGGGTTCTTGATCATTTCTATATATTTTTGGTTTGCTATTTCAGGAATTTCAGCTTTTACCTATCCTGCATATCTCACATCTACTCTTTGATATGTTTTCTTTTATCTCTTTTGTGTTGAGCTATTGGCTGATGCCACAGCTATTATAATTGGTAATTATTATTACTAAATTAATAATTATATTATTAATTATGACTTAATTTTCATACTTAATTCAAAGAATCACACATGGATGATTCATTGAGTATTTCTGAGTAGAGAAGAACAAAGAGAATACTATAAATTTTTCTATGATTCATTATGATATAATTTCAAGTGTTTTTCTTTTCTTTTTGGTGTTTGGTGTCACTCAACTTATTTTATTTTTCTCTTCCTCATAAATCTTTATTAGCAACTGTCTACTGCAATTATTCTAGTTAGAATTTCTTTGGTACCTATATACTTATACACTATACCATGAAATTGAAAACATTTTTAGTTTTCCTAAAAGCACATTAAATTTGACTTCTAACTATCTTCAACAATTTGTTACGCATTCTACAATATGGTTAAAGTAATTTTGAAATACATACAAGGATAAAATTTACTTTGAGGTTGATTTGTTTCACTTAAAATGTCTTCCCTTTAAACTGCAAATACACAATATAAATAAGTGACATCATCTTTCCAGTCCCCCCCCAAAAAAAATCTGAAAAGAGAACATATAAGAATCAAACTCTTCAAGAGAACATATAGGTCTCAAATGCTGCTGCATACAGGTTCACTGTTTTTCATACAAAGTAACATTTCATTTTCTCCTTAAATTTAATTGTATAACAGAAAAAGGAATGAAATGCTAACAATAGATTTAGTGAGGGAAAAAAAACTAATGAGCATGTGGGAGAATAGAAGCAAACTGTTGGAGGAGAGAGGTTGGTTATTCTTCCTTCTCTAAGGAAACCAATTATAGCTTCAGTATCTGTTGGAGAGCCCTGTTTAAAATTTGAGACAGTACACAAGATAATTCTTCATCCCAAAATTTGACCATTAATAAATATACAATCATAACTATCCAAAATAACTACAAATTTCTATAAATCATTACACTTGAGAAAATACTCTTCATAGAACACTTTTAAACATTTACCTCAGAAAGCATTAAGAATTAAATTTGGCCTATAGTCATTATGAGTGGGTGTTTTCCATTCAATGACTGATACCTATAGGTCAACACTCCCACCTATGAATAATACCATGATAAATATATTTTTTGTGTCACACAATTAAGTCTTACAGATAGTAGTCATAGAGAATAGCTTTTCCTTTGGTAAAGTTACAGAAATGATGATAGGATGCAAAAATAATGGCTATAGCCTCAGAACATTTTCTGGATGGGCCCTCTTTGCCACCTCCGTATTTCTATACTTTCCCTTTAAAAAAACCATCAAAGGACTGTAATTATATATTCGTATAATTAATCTTGTTTATATGTTTTCTTTCCAGAGAGATTGCTTCCCAAAGGAATATATGATATCTGGGTTAAGATCTCAAGGATGAAGAGGAGGTAACTCAGGGAAGAATGGAGAGGAAGAATATTCTAGGCAAAGAAAAGACTGTGCAAAGGCACTGAGGCAGGAAGGAAAGCAGTTACTTCAGAGTTCAAGATAAGAGATGATGGTCATCTCAGATAGTGCGGTAGATATGAAAAACAAACAGCAGATTTAATATTTAGAAGGTAAAATTGACACTATTTCATGAATTTTACATGAGATGTGAGAAGAGAGAATGGATATAAGATTCTACGTGCTAAACTATGAGTTTGCACTTATATATTATCTATAAAATTGTTTTTGCTTTAATTCATTTAGCTTAAATTGTTTGCTCCTATAGGAATAATCTATTTAAAGAAATAAGCCCTCTAATAATGCATACGATATTATTTCTAACTACACCACACAGAAATGAGGGACACATTAGGGAGGGTAAAAAAACAAGCTGAACTGTATAAAAATAGGTACCTCTACAGACCCATCCTGCTTTGCTGGGGGAGAAATTAGCTAAATGACTAAAAGGAAATAATATTTTTGTGTACCTACTCTTGTGTCAGGAAAGGCTATACCTTAAGTAAAG
>NW_012151951.1:7038437-7041235 GCF_000956105.1 Propithecus coquereli
ACTAGAAAATTTTAAAAAAATAACACAACCCTGATTCTAAACCACAGTCTAAATAGTACTAAATAGTGAAATAAAGGCCAAGCATTTTAACGTAAGTATACAAGGCCTTCAAATTCTGGCCCTAGACTTTTCTAGCTCCTCATAGTTTTTGTAAATTTACTATACATTTTACTTCTGCATGGAACAATTATCCCTTCTTGCTCAACTAGGAAATTAGGGATTTAGTGGCCGCTAATGCTCTGTTATCAAATAATTTCAGGCACATTTATATTGCTAGACCGTAATCTTTTTAGTAACTATTTGTCTACTTATAATTATCAGTCTTTGCAGGACAAAGACCAAGTTATACACTACTTGGTATCTATAGGACCTGTCACAGTGTCAAACAACAATAAGAATTCAAAAATGTCTGATAAATGACATCAACAAGCTGGTGCCTCCGACAGATTAATTATACTCCCAAAGCTAACTCACTTTCCACCTTAGTCGCCTCTTTGCTCCCATTGTCTACTTTTCCGTTCCTTGGGCTGCCAACAGAAAAGACTAAGTTGTGTCATTCTGGGAACCCAAGACAGAATGCATTTTAACAATCTACTTGGTATTAAAACCCAAGATAGAAATGAGAAGTTCACTCTACACAGAAAATATGCAAAAACATTTTCATTATCCATGTGATTTAGTAATTGCTCTCCAAAGAAAGCAGAAACACTTCTTGATATAACTAGAAAGCATTTATAAAATCTGTCCATTTTCATAAGAATGCCAAATGCTCCAGGTTTCTAAATTATCCCCACCAACTGCAGTTTGCTGTGTAGGACTTCATATTTTAAAACATCAAAACTGATTATTTATTATAAACATTTTATATGGACATTTTAATTAACAAATCTCAAAATGTTCTGGGACCATTCACTCATTATCCATAAAATAGCCTTCTGGCTGACAAAAATCATGGATTCTCACTTTAAAGGAAGAAAGGAGAAAACAAAACACTTTATATAAAGTTATAAAATCAATTTGCTAACATAGCCAGCATTAACCTTCCCTATTGGCATCCATACTACACATAATGTAATAAATAATTTTCTCCCACAAAGTATACATCACTTTTATAGTAACAAAGAACTGTATTTGCCAACAAAACACACTTCAGAGTTTAGTCATTCTAAATTTCCATTTAACCCAACAGATATTTAAAACTTAACTGTGTTTCCCACCTTTCCAGACCAAAGACCACTCTGCACACTGCTTTGTTATCTGTAGAATCTAGCATAGTGTCAAACAACATTGAGTACTCAATAAATGCTTGATAAAAGGAATTAAGAAGCCAGTGCCTCACACAGACTAACTATACTCCCAAAGCTAACCCACTTTTCCCTCTACTTTCCTCTTCCTCCTTTTCTACTTTCTGTTCCTTAGGCCTGCCAATACAAATTATACTAAGTTTTCTACTTTGGGTACCCAAGATAGAAATATTGAGGAGTCCAGAAATATTAAGTTCCCAATTTGCTAACATATTAATGCAGAATATAGGGCTTATTTAAGAATCTGTGTAAGTGTCAACAAACTCTGGTCCACAGGCCAAATCCAGTCTGCTGCTTGTTTTTGGTCATCCCACAAGCTAAGAATGGTTTTTACATTATTAAATGGTTGGCGGAAAGTCAAAATGATAATATTTTATGACAAATGGAAATTATATGCAATTCTAATTTTAGTGTACATAAATACAGTTTTATTAGAATATAGCCATACTCATTCACTTATGTATTATCTATGGCTGCTTTTATGATACAACAGCGGTTGAGTAGTTGCAACACAGATCATACAGTCCCCAAAGTCTAAAATATTTACTATTTGGTCTCTACAGAAAAGTCTGCCAATCCCTGAACTACATTATTCTTCAGCTTAGACAACTACTTCAAAATCATTTTATTGATTTTTTTTTTCTGCCTAAGAAAGGCCAATATAAAAACTTGCAATTGCTTGGCAATATTACAAAAGATCTACGTTGGTAACATCTAAAGAATGAAAGAATGAGACCTGGTGCTCTTTTTTTTTCTTTGCTTTTCTTATATCTAGTGATATTTCTGATTCCTTTTTTTTTTTTTTAAGAGATAGGGTTTCATTCTTTTTAAGAGACAGCTGTTGCCCCAGGCTGGAGTGCAGTGGCGCAATCACAGCTCACTGCAACCTCAAACTCCAGGGCTCAAAGGGATCCTCCTGCCTCGGGCCTCCCAAAGTGCCAGGACTACAGCCATGAGCCACTGCACCTGGCCAATATTTTGTTACAATATCTAAGCTTGACTTTCATCTCAGTCTACAATGTCAAAACAAAAAATATCAGTATAACCCGCCACTGTTAAAAAACTAGACAATGGGACAAATACATGAAAAAACTATTTTCAGACACTGAACTCCTGAAGGAGTGTGATCTCTGAGAGAAGGGAAACAAGTGAGATGAGCCCTAGGATTGCCACAGCTTTCAACCAAGAGGCAATTTACAGGCTACAGTGCAGGAAAGGGGAACCTACACAGAGCTCAGTTTCCTTGCTGACTAAATTGGGATATATTTTAACAAGCTGTTAGAAGAGAAGATCTAGCAAAGAAAATAGAACAAACCAAAAAAAAAAAAAATTAAGGAAATATTTATGCCAAGTAAGAACAAATTTATTTACATAAAAGGCAATCATAGTATACTATTTGGCTTATCAGTATCTACTTACAGGATCAAGAGATAACTTTAATTAGAAATACAGAAGTGCAATGTACATTATTTCAGATGACAGTTACACTAAAAA
>NW_012151951.1:7044355-7047372 GCF_000956105.1 Propithecus coquereli
ATTGAGAATGCAAGTACCTTCTACAAAGAAAGAATTGAAAAGTATTTGTTGAATGAAGGTCAAACCTCATGGCTTTGAAATTAAAGGCAAATCACAAAAATTTTTTAGTCTTGTAATTAATTTTTTGCTGTTTTATTATGTTTTGGGAAATCAACTGCAGAGATTGGGATGCTGAAACATAAAAGAAAATCAGTCTAGGAGTTCATATATTCTAAGAATCACAGCAGTGACAGTATAGCGAATGTACGATGTACTCAAAAATCAGATCCAAAAGACAATGTTAAGGCAATAATCAAGTATGGTCAAATGCTACTGAAAACACTTTAAATCACCACTCAAGTACTTGACTTTATATACAAAATGATTATTTTATCTGTTTAATTATTTATTAGTTAATGTTTCTCTATGACCCTCTAAGGCCCTTAGTTAATTCCTTAATTTCTTTCAAGAGAATGTCTACAAACCCTCTCTACATAGCTGCCCAGGGACCATAATAATGCATTTCTCCTCTATATCAGCTGTGTAAACAAAATTTTAAAGCCACTGCACCATTATGTAATGATTATTTCATTCTTTACTGCAAATGATGAGCTGAATTTCCTATACTATTTTTTTTAACATACACAGCTGAATTCCCTTAGATTAAATGTGTCCATGATGTGATTCCATTGAAGCATTATTAACAGGCAGAAGTTATAAAAGGGGAGATTTGGATCTAATATATTAAAGAATTAGGATTAAATTTTTCCTGATATAAAATTGGCAATCTCCAAACTCAGTGGACTCATCATCACTCAGTGTCCAAGCACAGGTTAGATGGAGAAGCTATGTAGCTGGGTTATTATTTAAATAAGGAAGCTCACTTGTGGGAGAGTGAAACTAAATTATTTCAAAAATCATGGATCATTTTTAAGATTTATAAGAAAAAACTACAAAGAAGAAAATAAATTAAGACATGCATATAACAAATCTTTCAGGAATTCTTGGTTGTCTGCAATATGCCAAGAATTACTCTAGGTAATATACATGAACTGAAAGAATAACTCTTGTCCTAAATACTAAATAATTCACTCTCTAAAGGAGAAGAGAAATAAGCAAACCAATAATTACAAGCGCTGGTAGTTTTTCACTAAAGCCAAAATGATATTCAGAGATATTTGAAACAAATGATTTACCTTGTTCCTGTAACTTAACATTTCTACCAAACAAGCTAAGCAATGAAAGAATTCCTTCTTGTTCAAGCGTTCTATGAATGGGGTTTTGTTTTTTCTGAAAGGGCAAAATTTCCATCATAAGTATTGCAGGATTTTCCTCTAGAATATCATCAAATTTCTGTGTAGTAGTAAACAATTTTGTATTCTACTCTCATTTCTTAACAAAATTACTTAATACTTTGAAAGGTAGATAAGTCAAGGTGGTGGCCCTGACAGAATACATTGCTTTAGTGACAGTAGAGAGTTCTTTCAGAATTGTTGGCAGAGGTTTGTTTTATTTATATATATATATATATGTATCTGGTAAAGCTTGAACCAGATGTGCAAGTGTCCTGTCTCTGCAAAGAAGATGAAAATATGTCTTTCTACTCAAAGAATCCTTAGGAAAAAACCTTCCCATTGGAAGCTTCAGAGGAGTATTCAGTTTCCAAAAGAGGCTAACAAACAGAAGTTCTACTTCGTATAATACTTTGAACTCTACTTTGAATACTAATCTACTGAGTTATAAGGTCTACTGCTGAAAGCTGGGAGGAGCTAGAAATTATAAAGACACCAGTAACATCAGAGCTGTGTACTTAAGAGATGATATAGCCTGTCAATTACTCTATGGTACCCTTAAAACAGTAGAAGAAATGTTATTTAACAGACTACCTGTTTCATTTTTTTTTCTTCTGTTCCAAGCCACAAACTAGCTCAACTATTTCCAGAACACATAAATTCATCAAGGTTTCTCTATGTCGCTCCTTTTGCTCATCTAAGATACTTCAAAAACCAATTTCATGTTAAGCAACTACATAGGATAATGGAAAAAACATTTCAGTTTAGGTGAATTTAAGTAATGAAATCTAATGGAATATGGCAAATCTGAGCCAAAAGATGAGAAAACAGTCAGTTCACTTGACAGGGCCAGGAAAGCTTGACCATAAAAGGTGACACAAAAATCTCAAGCTCAGGTCCAGTCTTATTGGTTGGGATCCCATATAGAGATATCAAATTTCTGATCAATTATTCCAAATCTGTTAGATAGCCTAAAAGCTAATTTCCCTTAGTTGAGTAAGATAGCCTAAAATAGTTAATTTCCCTTAATTGGGTAAATAAGTTCACAGCCCTGAGATTAAAAAATAAATCAAACTTAACCTATTATATTGAGTTTAGGTAAAAACATAGTAATAGCTCTGTACGCTTTTTTTTTAGTATGAAAATTTATTTCACTTTAACACAAAAACACATTTTTTTTATTTATTTATTTATTTTTTTTTTATTTATTATTCCAGGGTTTTGTGAGGGTACAAACATTGTAGTTACACTTTATGTCTTTGCCTCACCCAGATGCGGGTTAAAGGCATGCCCTTCCCTCCCTTTAGTGCTCCCCGTGTCCTTTAGTTGTAGATTTTTAATGGCATTTTCGCATTTTTTCATAATGACCCCTTCATTTTAACTTTGTTAAAATTTGTGTATGTTTCATCATCTTTTGAAGGTATTTGAAACCCTTAAGTAAATAAGCTATATAAAACTAATAACAGTTCAAAATTTTAAGGGAATTTAATTACCTAACCATGGCAATGGTTAATGGTATTAAGGAATTTTAATCTGCTACATTTCTTAAGTTTATTGAGTGATTTACTAAATTTCTCAATAATATTTAATGCTTAAGGAAGAACAGGTTAATTAACAAAGTCATATATGAATTAAAATACGAATACTAAGTATTCCTTGCTACTCACAGACATTTAATACCCCTTCAGACATTTTAAAAAAAACACTATCAAAAGCACTGGCTTTTTTATTCTAGTACATATGATG
>NW_012151951.1:7048507-7049647 GCF_000956105.1 Propithecus coquereli
AAGTCTTTTAAGGTTTCAAAAGTGAAAAAGGTTGTAACTGTTGGAGAGGATTAGAAAAAAGCTTTAATGAAGGAGGTAAAAATAAACACTGAAAAATGGATAAGCTTCACGAAGGTGATATCTGGCACAAATAATAAATAGCATATGTAAATGTCAAAGAGACACACAGGTTATGTGTAAGACAGCGTTGGAGGTAGGGCTAAAAATGGGGCCACACCATAGAAGGCTATACTGCAGAAGATCTGGTACTTAATATAGTTAGCATTAAGAAACCACTTAAAGCTTTAGTGTACAAAATTATTATGACCACGAGGACATTTGAAAAACTTAATTTGGCAAAAGTGTGTAAGACAGACTGCACAGTATACCTAATTTTAGTTACCCTCCTTTAGTCCCTACTTTTTAATCCTTGTAATTTCTCATTCTCATTTCCTTAATCTGTGCAAGAAATTTTGAATTATCCACTTTTTAAAAATATTAGCTACCATAACTTAGTGAAAACAATCAATTTCATAAACATACTCTTTATACTATTATCTAAGTCACTAATGATGTTAGCCTGAAAAAAATTCTATGGAACTTGATTTCATACATCTTAATCTTTTCTCATACTGACAATAAATTATGTAAATTAATCTTTGAGAAGAGACCTTTACAATCAATTATAAATTTCATTATATCTTAAACCTGATTCTCCAAACCAACTGTTTCTTTGCTGTTCAGCAGCAAAGAAGAGGTATCATGTAAACACAAGTACTTTCATGGGTTTAAATCCTTTCTCTCCACTTAGTTATACATCTGGACAAGTTACTTAACCCTCCATACCGTTTCTTGATCTATAAAACTGGAATAATGACATGGACTACCTCAAAGGCTGTTTGAAAACCGAACAAGTTAATTTATCTAACCCCAACACTATAATGTATCCAACTCAGCCCTTCACGTTCTATCTACATTTATGCCCATGATGAATTCACACAGTACCACGAACTTAAATATCATCTATATGCTAATAACTCCCAAATTTCTATCTCCAGCCCAGGCTTCTCCCAACCCCCAACTATCCAACTGCCTACTTGACAACCACTTATACTGGTTCCACTTCTAAAAGACATCCAAACTCTATATACCCATAAAAGA
>NW_012151951.1:7049697-7050967 GCF_000956105.1 Propithecus coquereli
TATTTATACATACACAAAACACAATCACTTCTAACCATCTCCTTACCTACTATCTTGGTCAAAGCCACCATAATTCCTTATCTGCGCTACTACAAAAGCCAGCCTACACTCCAGCTTCTGCCCCTATTCTTCTTCAACCTGTTCTTAATAGAGAAGCAATGGTCCAGTCAAAATTTATTTTCTGCTCAAAACCTTTTAATAGCTTCTCATCTCAGTCAGGATAAAAGCTTACTTCCTTATTATGGCTTTCAAAGCTTTACATGATCCAGCCTCCCGCACTTTCTCTAACCTGGATCTCCTACTTGCCTCTCTCATTTATTCCATTCCAGCAACACTGGTCTCCATGCTGTTCTTCCTACACATCAGACATGTTCCCATCTTTGGGCTTTTACATTTTATGTTCCCTACGCCTGGAGTGCTCTTCACTCGGATACACAATCACAACTTCACTTACTTTAAGTCTTTACATCAATGCCAATTTTTCAATGAGAATTGACCTGTGGGCCCCAAGCCACCAATCTACCTGTCACCCTAAATCTCCACTACCCTGCCACAGGATGTATAACTTTCTAATATGCAGTATAATTTATTTATTTATTAGTTTTATCATTTATTGTCCTTTCAGTTATTCTAGAGTCTTTAGCACTGGTACAGTGAAGACTGTGCTACCTGGCTGAGGAATAGTCATGTCCCTATAGTCATTTAGAATGAAGACTACCTGTTATCCAGAAGACTTTTCTTACAAAGATAATTTTTTAACCAACCAAATCAGAGGGGAAAAAAACGTGTCTGAGTCAGGAATCCCCTGAAGTCCAGCCACAGTGTTAAAATCCTTTAATAAAAAAATGACAAGTGCCAGGAAAGAAGTAAAGATAGAAGGTACTAACAAGTATACAAATATATATGAAAAGATAAATGCCTTAGAGAATACTTTTAAAATCCTTGAGGTTTCTTACAAAGCTAAACATACTCTTACCACAAGATCCAGCAATCACACTCTTTGGTATTTACCCAAAGGAGTTGAAAACTTATGTCCACATAAAAACCTGCACAAAGATGTTTATAGCAGCTTTATTCATAATTGCAAAAACTTGGAAACAACCAAGATGTCCTTCAATAGGTGAATGAATAAATAAAATGTGGTACCTACAGACCATAGAATATTATTCAGCACTAAAAGGAAATGAGCTATCAAACCTTGAAAAGACATGGAGGAAGCTTAAATGCACATTACTAAGTGAAAGAAGCAAATCTGAAAAGGCTACATACT
>NW_012151951.1:7063332-7065099 GCF_000956105.1 Propithecus coquereli
GACGCAAAGGCACATTACCATCAAATTGTTCAAATGTATTGATAAAAGAGACCATTTTTAAAGCAGCCATAGGAAAAAAAATGATATTATTTGTGCATGTAGATACAAAGATCAATATGATAGCAGATTTCTATCTTAAGAGAGTAGAAAAAGAAAAGCAAATTAAACCCAAACCAAGCAGAATACAATAAATAATAAAAAGCAGAATGAAATAAATAAAATAGAAAACAGAAACCACATAAAGAAATTCAATGAAACCAAAAGCTAATTAAGACAATAAAATTGAGAAACCTGTAGCCTAATCAAAAAAAAAGATATAAATTACCAATAAAGAGAGTGGATACGCTAGGATTCCTATAATCCCAGCACTTTGGGAGGCCAAGGCAGGAGGATTGCTTGAGGACAGGAGTTTGAGATCAGCCTAGGTAACACAGTGAGACCTGATCTCTACAAAAAATACAAAAATTATCCAGGAATGGTGGCACACACCTGTACTCCCAGCTACTTGGAAGACTAAGGCAAGAGGATCACTTGAGCCTAGGAGTTTGAGGGTGTAGTGAGCTATGATCACACAGCTACTCTACAGCCTGGGCAACAGAGTGAGACCTTATCTCTAAAAACAAAGAGAGAGGTAACATCATTACACATTCTAAGCACTTTACAAAAAGATACCCAATGGCAAATAAGTACATAAAGAGATGTTCAACATCAGTAGTCATTAGTTATGAGGGGAATACAAATTAAAACCACAATGAGATACACTGCACATCCACTAGAATAGCCAAAATTAAGACTTACCACTCCAAGTTCTTGCAAGAATGTAGAAAAATTGGAACTCTTAAACACTGTTGGTGGCAATATAAAATGGTACAACCACTTTGGAAGACAGTTTGGCAGTTTCTTAATATTTAAACAGTTACCGTATGATCTAGCTATTGCTCTCCTAGATACTTATCCAAGCAAAAGGAAAGCATGTGTCAATACAAAGACTTGAACATGAATGTTCAGAGAAGTGTTGTTTGTAATAGACAAAACTCGGAAATATAAATGTTTACCAACAGGAGAATGGAAAAACAAATTGTGGTATCCGCCAATAGCATATTATCCAATTTTAGGAATGAACTATTGATATATGCAACACGAATAAAGCTCACAATAATTAAGCTGAGTGAAAGGGGCCAGACCAAAAGAAGAGTGCATAATGTATGATCACATTTATATCAAACTCTAGAAAACGCAAATTACAGTTGACTCTTGAACAACACGAGTTTGAACTGCATGGGTCCACTTATATGTGGATTTTTTTCAACCAAACACAAATCAAAAGTACAGCATTGACAGGATTCAAAACCCACTTATATGGAGGACAGACTTTTCGT
Source organism: Propithecus coquereli (assembly GCF_000956105.1). NCBI lineage: Eukaryota > Metazoa > Chordata > Mammalia > Primates > Indriidae > Propithecus > Propithecus coquereli. The sequence continues at coordinate 7,064,712 of NW_012151951.1, forward strand.
AAATGTGAGTTCTGCAGGGCCAACTGCAGGGCCTTGAATATGTATGGATTTCAGTATACGCAGGGGTCCTGGAACCAGTCCCCCACATATACCAAGGGACAACTGTAGCCTATAATGAAAGAAAACAGATATGTGGTTGTCCGGGGATAAGGGGTAGAGTGTAGAAGCACGAGAAGGCCAGGAGGGAGAGATTATGAAAGGGCACCAAGAAACTTGTAGGGGTGATAGTTTAATGAGAATATGCACATTTCAAAACTTACCAAAATGTACACTTCATATATCTGCAGTTCATGATATAATTATACCTTAAAGTTTAAAAAAAAAACAAACCCTCAAAAGGGAGTAATAAAGAAAATTTAAAAGCAGACTGCAATCCCTGAATGTGCCA
>NW_012151951.1:7065149-7066984 GCF_000956105.1 Propithecus coquereli
CTGGCCTATACAAAGCATCTAACACAGTATCAAGCACAAACACATTTCCTTAAAATTTGAATAAATGACTGAACCATCTTTTTTTAAAGGCTCATTATTTTTAGGGTTCCCAGGTAAAGTGATTTAAGTAAGTAATAAGCACTCTTAATAATATGACTAAAAATGGGGAAAAAACAGTGACATCTTTATCTCCTTCAAATATGCTCAATAAGTTAGAAATGCAAGAATAAAGCAAATAGCTGGGATGAATGGCTGCTCAGGCAAAAAAAAAAAGAAAATAGTGAAGCAAAAAAGAAATTTAAAAGCACGCAGTTCCCTAAGGTCTTAAATTTCAGAAATGTGAGAGAGAAAGTAGATTACTTATTTAGAAGTGGGTAGATAGTACTGCTCCTAGAAATGTTCAAGAATTTCTTTAAGAAATCAATAAGCAGCAGTCATTTCCAGTGTGCTACATCCACACTGCTGAGGAACTTCTAAAAGTACTCACAAGAATTTCAGTAGTTAATCACTATTCTCCAAAAGAACAACATCTAATAGTCTTACCATATTCCCCATCATCTCTGCCTTGATAATCTTGGCTCCCAACTTGTTCTTCTCATCGACACTCAGGATGTGAATGGGCTCATCTTCTGGACTACTGGTGGACCAGGATAGACTAAGATAGATTAAGATCATATGAAATATAGGTACAATGCAAGCACCAATATTAAGATCCAAACATTATTTTAACTGACCTCAACAAAGCATTCAGCACCAATAGGAGATCATGATTCTAACACATAAAAATTAAACTCACTGTTATACTAACATAGCAACAGTTTAAGGTGGTGCTCTGTTACAATGTCATAATCACCTATGGCAATTATAGTAACTGATCAAAATCTCAGTAACAGTGAGATAAATAATATTTATCAACTATTCTTCATTATTTAATATTGCCATACTCATAATTCTAAAAAGGAAACAAATAATTCTATACATCTTGGGAAACTCTTCTCATTCAATGTGACAAGTTATTGATAATCTAAGAAACTATAATCAAGAAATGATATATTTAACTGCATTCAAAGAATAAAAACAATGATGATGTGCTCGTTTGCAAAGTCAGTCCAGAACATACCATATAGTCAAATAGCATGAACTAGTTTAAAATTGAGATCATGTGCCAAACCTATACTATGGAAGTCTCACACAAAAAGAGAGAAAACTCCAGCCAAGGTCAGATTCCCCCACTTCACTGCCTTAAGAAAGAATTCAAAGATACAGTGCAGAAAGAGTGAACCCGGGCAGAGCCTGAAGGATTCCTGAGCGAAGGCGACGTACTTTAGAGTTTACTGAACAAATATCAGAGAGGAAAGCTGATAGTGAGAAAATCTCAGAGAACTGCAGAGGGTTCTCCTTGAGTATTCAATAAGAAACTGCCCCATAGTCAGGGAAAGAACTACCCCAAAGGATTAGAGGTACGGTATTCAGCACTCCTGGGAACGGTGTCAAGTCCCACTAGCCAGACTAGGAAAGCTCATAATTCAGAAAGCATTGGGTAGAGTATCAAAGGTCTTGTTTCATTAGTGAGAAATAATAAGCCCTAGACTAAATGCTGCTCTGGTCCACCTAACATATGTTAAAATAGAAGTCAAAAGGATCAAATGGTTGCCAATTAACTTAACCCATGTTAAGAATGTCCCAGAAAAAAGCTCAAGAATATTTATAAAAATTCAAAAATATGTAGCACTTAACAAGGTAAAATTTGTAATACTTAGTATCCACTCAACAATAATCAGACAGGCAAATAAGCAGAAAAATATAATCCATAATTAGAAGAAAACACTATCAGT
>NW_012151951.1:7077059-7077395 GCF_000956105.1 Propithecus coquereli
TTTTGAGGAAGAAGTAATTAAAAGGACTCCAACCCAATGACATTTCAAAAACCTGGAGTATATTGCAATTAATCATGTGCCACATAAATTTCAGTCAATGAAAGACCATATATACAACAGTGGTCCCTAAGAATAATACCATATTTTTACTGTACCTTTTCTATGTTTAGATATGATTAGATACACAAATATTTATCACTGTGTTATAATTGCCTACAGTATTCAGTACAGTAACATGCTTACAAGTTTGTCGCTTGGGAAGCAATTGGCTATACCGTATAGCCCAGGTGTATAGTAGGCTATACCATTTAGGTTTGTGTAAGTACACTCTATAAG
>NW_012151951.1:7077445-7080085 GCF_000956105.1 Propithecus coquereli
TATGGGTACATAATAGTCATATATCTTTATAGGCCTGCCTACTCATTTTCCTCACACTCAAAACCATATTCATAAATTATCCAAAGGCTAGTCTACGGTAAGCACTCTACCAGGATTTAGAAATATAAAGACTAGAAAGAGATACACCTGTCCTGGGGGAGCTACTGCATCACACACTCCAAAATACTATTTGCAAACACTCAACTACACAATACTGTCTCATGTTTCCATGTTTTTCTCTCCCAGTTGGTTGCCCCTTCCCATTTAATGCCTAACAGTTTAATCCTTCAAGACCTTACAACTTTCCCTACACAACTTTCTTGGATCCTATTTTCCCTAATCTTATCCCAGAAAAGCGCATTATCTCTTCCTGCGCATAACTATTATAACTATAAACACCTATACTTACATAGATAGTCCCAAACTTACAATGATTCAACTTGCAGTTTCTCAACTTTATGATGGTGTGAAAGTGATATACATTCAGTAGAAATTGTACTTTGAGTACCTATACAACCATTCTGTTTTTCACTTTTAGTATAGCACTCAGTAAGTTACATGAGATATTCAACAATTTATTATAAAATAGGCTTTGAGTCAGATGATTTTGTCCAATTATAGGCTAATGTAAGTGTTCTGAGCACATTTAAGGTAGAGCTGGGCTAAGCTATGATGTTCACTAGGTTAAGTATATTAAATGTATTGTGTTTTAGACTAGTCAAGCACAGTAGCAAGAAGGGGAAAGTAGTAGAACAAGGAGTTCAATCTGTAACTGACTGAACAATCAAGTGAGATAACTACCTACCTTCAGACTAGCCTAAATGCATTTTTGACTTACAATATTTTCAACTTACAATTTTTGACTTACAATATTTTCAATTTACAATGGGCTTATTGAGACATAATCCCATTGTAAGTTGAGGAGCATCTGCATCTGTTACTCTTAAGTATCACGGTGTTCATGTACCATATTTTTCACATATCTATATCACTGCTTCTCCTATGAGTTCCTTGAAGGCAGATACAATGTCATAATTATTTTTATATAGTCAGGCCTGGGAAATAGAAGCATTCAGTATTTAAGCATCTTAAATATAAGATGAGTAGCAGAAAGAATTCATCTAAGGCCAACTTAAGCTCTAAGGGACACCTTGAATGCAAAAATAACCATCCCTTGTTAATTCATTCCTTGTCACACCAGTCCAGATAGTTTTTCAAATTCAAATGAGTATAAAAAACAGTCTGTTTCTCAAGCTTTCAGTATCCAAGGATCACTTGAGGGAAATATGATGTGTACATGGACAAATAATGTTAGGGTAATCTTGTTCCAAAGGTTCATCGAAATTTTGGGGTTAAAAAAAGCTAATAGTAGTAATAGTATGACAATGAGAAGACATTTCAATTTTGTGAGCTGTGTGCAAACCAAACTGTTGCATTACTTTTTTCCTGAAACTACTAAACTCATTGTGGACCATATATAAACCAAGAGGATTACCAATATTTTGGAGATCATAAGTCAAAAAATACTGACATAAGTCATCAAGAAAGAATTCCCAAATTTTTGTCCACTGCCATTCATAATCTATAGCTACATTGCCCATTTCTTTTAACATTTAACATTAGTAGGAGGCTAATCCTCCTACTCTACTGTATGAGTAAACTGGACCCCACATTCATCCACAGTAATTTTGAGGATCTTGCTCAATTGCCCCATTTATCATCTCTCTATATGTTTTCCTCTTTCTAAAATGGATACTGACTCTTTTCCATTGAATATAAACATGTTCAAGCATTTGCACCTTAAAAGAAAAAAAGGTTAGAGGGTAAGAGAGGTACTTCATTTAACCTGTATCTCCCACATATAACTTCTATCTCTACCATTCCATAACACATAATTTAGACTACTGAAATATGGCTTCTATACACTCTTCTACAACAAAAATATCCTTGATTAAGTTATCAAAGAATTCTGTTCCTGTCCATCCAAAGGGCACATCTTTGTCATTTTACTTTCCTCTTCCCTGTACTTCTCAGGATGCGAGCTTACAGATTCAATCAAGGAGGAGCAATGGTGAAGTCAATCCAAAGCCCACAGTTTCAAGAAGATAACTGGAATCTCAAGAGACCTTTAAAAGAGGTGGCTTCCACTGTCACGAAATGTAATACTCCACACAAATTATTTTTTGAGTATTTTCTAACAAGAATTAAATTGTTTATTAGTAGATAGAAGGTAGATGATGATAAAGGACATGATACACAAAAATTCTGAACATCTCTTATACCAGTAATTTCAATATTAACAGTTACTTCAACACATTTAATATAGGTGTCAAGTAAAAACATCAAAATGAGAGTTGTTGGGCACAAAATGACTGAAAAATATATTATTCTATTTTATTTTGTTTATGCTGCAACGAAGACATTGCTCTGCAGCAAAAAGCAGGGAAAAGACTCTTCCTGTCTTTCTCTAAGCATTTATAATTATGAGCAGATGCTTTGAAAGAAACATCACCATGACACTTACAATTATCTTACAAAAAGAAAAAAGTACAAGCATTTCGCAACTTCCATGATTACTACTGTATTTCAGAAGTCCTCTTTATAATTAATTTCTAAAAAGCAAATCCTACTTTCCTATTA
>NW_012151951.1:7083010-7083638 GCF_000956105.1 Propithecus coquereli
AGTCACTACAACTGGATTTATCCTTCAGTTTCCTGGGAGCAAAGCCCTGACCGGAACCAGAGCCCATTTGACTGGGGCCCAATCATTCAGTTCACGTTTGCTGGCTCCCTCCCACTGAAAATTACACACTATGCCTTATAATCCACTGCTTCAGATGGAGTCACTAACAAAACAGGTTTATCAGACTCACAACCCCAAACCGCAATGCTCACATCTTACTACTACCATTGATTTCTATTATTTCCTAAAACTTCTTCCTTTAGTGTCCCACTCACTTAGTGATATTTTTTAACATATTAATATTTAATGAGCACTCAAGTATAAGTTTGTCATTATCATTTGGACACTTATTTTTTATTTCTGGCTATCTCCAAGAGGGCCAGCCCTACAGCTAAATCAAATTTTCCTAGGTTTGATTCCACTCAAGCTGTGTTTCCTTATTTTCTGATCCCATCCTACGTAAGTGTTAACAGGTACAACAATACAAAATTATTAAGTGCTACCTATTGTCCTAATCATTACGAGTACAATCACTAGCCTACCTTATTTTACACTTAAAACTAACGTTATCTTTAAAATCTGTCAATTGCTCAAACTGGATAATTTCTTTCTCTGCAAAACAATCATA
>NW_012151951.1:7083688-7084016 GCF_000956105.1 Propithecus coquereli
CAAATAACAAAAAAAGATCCCAAAGGGATAGCCACTTAGGCTAATCGCTCTGTACTAACAAAAAGTATAAAATAGAAAATAGTAGAGGCTGGACATGGTAGCTCATGAGAAAAACCAATGAAATAGATCTGAGAGTAAAGGAACAAACACATGCATATAAGAAATTTAATGTATAATAAATGTGTCATTTCAAATTAATGGGAAAAGAACAATTCATTCAATATGTTGTAAACAGCTATCTACGGATGTAAGGAAAGTTAGATGCCTACTTCACATCATATACAAATACATTAATATAGTCTAGAAAGACTAAAGATAAACATAAAAA
>NW_012151951.1:7087441-7100666 GCF_000956105.1 Propithecus coquereli
TTCACTGGTATATAGCAAATTTACATATATATACTAAGCGAACAAAAAATACCAATTTGCAATACTATCCTAAAATTCAAGCAACAAATATTTAGTGAATATTTACTATGAATATGAAAACTTCTTAAACATAATAAGTAAAAACATGAATATGGCATGGTCCCAAGTCCTCTACACTGAAATAAAGATACATCAACTAATTATACCAAATTCACTGGTATATAGCAAATTTACATATATATACTGTATCTCAAATCTGTTTTTTATAGTAAGTGAAAAATTAAGATATGTCAGTGTATGCTTCCATCACAGTTCAAAGTTATACTGTTACAGACAAAATACAACCAAATGAATCTGGGTTATATTCCCCCTCTCTCTCTGAAGACAGGCTAATATTGAAATAACAATAAACTAAATATCAGGAGACCTAGATTTTAGTCTTGCTGCTACTACTAAATAGTTGTAAGATCTGAAGCATGTCATTAACTTCTTTGGACCTTTGCTTTTTCATCTGTAAAAATAAGGTAGCTGATTTAAACCACCTTTGAAAGTCCTTACAACTCAAAGATTCTAGCAGAGAAAGCTAAAAAATAAACGGGGCGGGGGGAGGGAATCAATAGAAAGAACAAAATCATATCAAAAGTGTCTGCAAGCAAAAATTTCTACTATGTGGTAAAAAATAATAATCTTCTACTAAAGAATCCGGGGTAACTAACTCTGGACTAGGAATCAGAGGACCTAGATTCTAGTACTATTCACATGACTACAGAAAAATTACCTGTCACTTTAAGCCTTATTTTCCTGAGCTGTAACAATTAGAATAATAACGTCTACTCTGCTCTCCTCACATGGTTGCTATAAAAATAAGCTGATATATAAATGTGCTATATAAACTCTAAAATTGTACAACTATTCCCATTACTAAGAAGTGATTTAAAATAATTTTGTATGGGCTCTGAAAATGATTTACTTAAACTTTTCCACCTAATTTTCTCTAAGAAAAAAATAATCGAGATTAATGAAATTAATTATTGAAAATATGACACCTTAATCATTACCCAAAAAATGTTCATAAAAGCTGCATAGAACAAGTATTTGACATCATCAACATTACTGAGTATTCACTATATTCCAGATACTGTGCTAACAGATTTCCTAATTTAAACTTCACAATAACTATATAAGATAGATAGTATCATTATTCCCTGTTACAAATGAATAAACTGGGCTGAGAGAGATCCGGAAATTTTCCCATAGTCACGAAGCTAATAAGTAGAAATACCAAAATTCTAATCCTAAGTAGACTGACTCTGAAGTCTGAGAACTTAACAACACTATGTCATCTTTACCTCCTTCATACTGATATTATATAACACCTTTAGGTGCCTCACAGTTTCAGCACTACCACTAGTCTAAACAGAATGATAACACTATCTGCGTACACAGCAAAACTAGATCATTTTTTAAAACTTAATTTCAACTCTGGGATCTGAGCTTCTGACAGAAGTTTTCTGTCATTTTTCCTCCTTCTGAATAAATATAATACGGGAAAGGGAAGTGGTGAAAGCATGACATGAAGAGCAAAGGAGAAGGGCTCTCTAAAAGCTGTATGTAAGGTCATTTTCCCCCAGTCTCTTTGACTTTGCTGTTTCAGCCAGCTAAAAGGTACTACCTAAGGTAGAACTTCAGATCTTCTCCAACTACAAATGTCCAAACTCTAGGTTTGTCGATTCTAGGTTTTCCCCAAAGATAAATTTATTGACTGTCCTCAGACAATAGTGGTGCTGAGAGCACGGATCACAAAATCCTTCCTACATGTTAATGATTCACTGAACTAACTTATTGTTCCCCAAACGTTTTTTAAGTTTCTATAAAACAATATTTCAAAGAGAACCTTGTATGACTACAGTTACTATTACATAACCCAACAGAGACACTTCTGCCCATGATAAAAGGCAAAAAAGAAACTGTTACAATTAACTAATAACTCCAGTAAAATTGCTAGATAAAATTATAAAGAAACCTGTAAGGTGGCTCTAGGGACATCTCTACATAAAATACAAAAAAATTTTAACAAATAGCTAAAATAAAAATAAGCAATGTGTAACAAGCAGGAAAATATCCTACTAATAAATCACTAAGATGAAAAGATAACATCATGTAATTTATAATACATAATCTCTATGCTGGGTTAATTGAAATTAAATAAACTTTTCATTGAGATGTAAATGTAACACTTAATGGGCATATAAATATTTTTAAATTATGTCATTAAGTATGCTTATATGACACAAATATTTTGTCTCCATCTGCTGGAAAATAACAGCACTCTCCTAAGATCAATACAGATTTTATGAATGCTAGCAAAGTAGGAATTTCTGAAGATATGAACCACATCTTTAATGTTTATACATCATGTTTATACATCATGAAATTTCACAGACTTAGTACTTTTTACATTTTATTATAGAATGTAACAAACGAAATGCATTATTATATCTTCACAGAATCATATTTTGTATTAAGCCATTTTAAATAGAAACTCAAATATGAGAACATTATCAAGTATAAAAATATGTATTTAATCAACTTATTTCCAAATACATCATAATTAAAACAATCTTCCAAAGTACTAATAATTTAAATAAGGCTACAAAAGACTACAAATATTTTATCAATGCTTTGTCATATGTAAACTTGGGTCATTCCTTCAGTAATACCAAATTATAAGAAATGCCTGTGTGTCTACAATCAAAATATAGGAATACCTTTACTAATCGAGGATACACTACAGTCTTCTGGTGGAAGACCTGTCCCACCATCCTTCCAATATGGATTCAATTCTCTTTCCAGCAGTTTGGACTAGAAGAAAACATTTTCAGAGGTCAGATTTTAAAAATAAACCCACCACAAAAAAATATTTTTCCACTCTGTGCCCATAGTTTAGCTCCCAATTATAAGTGAGAACATGCATATACCTGCTGTTACTTTATAAAGGTATATTAAGTAATCAATAGATAAAGGTTTTGTGGATTCTACTGTTTATTGTTTCAGACAACTGTCTTTCAAGTACTAACCTCATATTTTCATGTATTTTGTGATTTGAGGTGAGCTTATATTCCACAGAACTTTCGTTTCTGCGAAAACTGTGAGGCCTAGGTTGACAGTGTGATCCTCTAGAAAGGACAAATGGTTACTTCTGCCAAGTACTTCAAGGCACTACCAACTCAAGAATATTTTAAAATAAATTCCCACCTTAAAGATTTTTCAGACCATACAGGTAGCATGAATTGGAGCCATAAACCCTATGAATCCAAGCTATAAACCCCATAGTGCCAGCTTGTGGTTACATATTCTCTGGAGAGATTTCCCCCCCTCTACCATACAAGATGTTTGACAAGACAGGCAAGTTTTCTTGCCTTCAACTGGGTTTTTTTCCCAAGTTCATCCTTTAATTGAGGATATATCCCTGTGGGGTTCCAGATTTTTAGGGGTTTATCAATCAGACTTTCCCAACTCATGCAGGCTCTTGACCTTCTCTCCTATCCCCAAGCACCCATTAAAATTGAAATTCTAGATTACCAGGATTGTGGGATGCCCCAGGAAAGCGACCAGCTTCAGCATTTCCTTACTTCTCTGGATTCATGCTTTTGCCTTATTTTTTAGCCTCTAAAGATTTCCCATTGTTTTCTTACCAGCAAGGTGACAACAATAAAACATAAAATAAAAATGCTTATATTTTATCCAGAATTTTTAGGTGTCTTGAAATGGAAGCATTTTTATGGTATTTAATTCAGCATGTACACTAAAACAGAAGTTGAATGGGTTCACTTTTGATTCAATGATATTACCCTAAACTCAATATTCACTCTCAACTATATATGCCCTAAATTTATAAATCTAGTATACCTTTAAACTGACTTCCTATAGGAAATTTACTTTAAAGAACTCATATCACATTTCATAGTTGTTCTCACTAATTTTATTAAATATCACAAAAGATAAAATAATATTTTACAAGTAAAATTATATTAAGTGTCTTATCAGTTTAGTAAAGGCAAATCAGAAGATTAAAGCATTTTAAACATTCTCTTACCTGCTCAAGTGCTTGAGCTTTCTCTTGCTCTATTTTCCTCAGAACTTCTTTTTCAGCTTTGAGTGATGATGATGACACAGTTTTAACAGACATAAAATCAACAGTCATCCATTCATCCCTCTGTTAAAGAAAGGAAGCCAATTCAATCCAAACTGATTAGAATTTAACAATATAAATAATAATAAAGGAAGCCATTTCAATCTAAACTGATTAGAACTTAGTAATAATATAAATAATAATAAAGGAAGCCATTTCAATCTGAACCAATTAGAACTTACTAATATAAATAATAATAAAGAAAGCCATTTCAATCTGAACTGATTAGAACTAATAAGAGCAGGGATTTTGAAGGCAATTAGACCTGAATCAAATCCTACAAGGCTATATAACTTTCAGCAAGTTTCTTAATATCTTTATGCCTTAGTCTTTCCCCAATAAAATGGGATAAAATCCCTACCTTTCAGGATTGTTTTAAGGAGTAAACAAGATAATATAAGGTACCCAGCACAGTCCCTGGCACACAACAAGCAATCAAACATTAATTCCTTTTCACCTGTCTTCCTTTATCTAGGGCTAAAAGTGGATAAATTACATTCTTCCTTAGGCATATGAACTATGACCCAAAATTTGTGAACTATTTCAACTGTTAAGTATTGCTAAGAAAGTGAAGGTATGAAGTGAAGGGAAAGAAAACTGTGATTGAACTCTACTCACTGTAGAAAGGTCAGATAGAGGTAATGTATAAGGCTTCCATATATGAGGGCGAAGCGCCACTTCTCTACCAACCAGATGCAGGAAAACCCTAAGGGACTACAATAGAGATGAGCACTCATTTCCTCACAGCAGGAAGAGAAGGCGAGTCTAAATGCTCAGCAAATAGCATTACTGCCAAAATTATTCATAAAATATATTGTTTTCAGAGTCTAATTTTTCTCCTGAAGAAATTATAATCATCTTTCATTTCAACATTCATCTATTCTTAGAAGTTGATACTTCTTTCTTTAAAATCAGGTGGCTTGCTTACCTGAATAAGTTGCTTGTCGTCTTCTTGTTCTGACCTTTCACCTTTCACTTTCCAGGCCTTTTCCTTGCCAAGAGTCTGGGATGGAACAGCCTCAACCCACTCATCTTCAGAGCTCTAAGAACATTTAGCACAGAAGTGAAATTCTCGAATTTGCATAATTTCATACAAAATTTCTCTGCTGTTGTTAAGTAGTAGAAATTCAGCTTCCTAGAGAAAATTCTTACACAATATTTTCCCTTTAAAAAATGACATTGAAAATTTGAAGGAAAAACATGTAATCCATTATTTGGGTTAGGCCCACAAAACATAATCAAATTATTTTTATTTTCTTATCAGTTTATTATCAAGCCAAAGGAAAGAAAAAAAGAAAAATTAAAACTATCGGGTAGAGAAATCACTTCAGCACAGAGCTTCAGTGCCTAACAACATCACCAAGTAGTTCTCACATCTTTTGCTTCATTGGAATAGGGGAAACAACACCCAAGTAAATGAGTTTGCTGTTTGCCCCTAAGTTTCAAATTTTGAGATTTCCCTGAATCTAAAAATGCAGAGATCTCAGGTAACAGCTAGCCTAGTAAGGCATTTTGCTTACTATGTTTAAATATCAGATTATTAAATTAATTAATAAGTATTCAATCAACGTCTACTATGTGCTGATCATTATGCCAGGTTTTAGGTTTAGTTTTCCACAAATGTATCAATCTACTCTTCTGTGTCAAGTACTGTATTAAGTACTTTCACATACATTATCACCCTGAAGCCTTAAAACAACCCTATGAAGTATGATTTGGAAGATAAGATAAGGAAAGCTCCCCTAAATTAAGTACTTTGTCCAGGCTACATGGTATCCAATTGTGAGAACCAGGATAGGAATCTAGATCTGTCTGGCTCTAAAACTATCCTTCACAGCTGTAAAACTTAAGTGTAGGAAAGATCCTAGAAATCGCCTAGCTCAAACCACCTGTTAAAGCACAGCTGAGAAACTCTGAAGCCAAGTGAGGGAAAAGTGAGTGAATAGCAATGCAAACAGAATCTGGGTTTCTTGAATGAGACCAATATTCTTCCATTCTACAAAGTTCTCAGGAATTACCTAAAGCTTTCTTTGATTTCAGATCACAAATATATCTGTCAAAAAGTATAATCTACATAAAGTAAACATATTTGGGCTCTGCCACCACAACTGCCAATTGTTTTCCAAAGCTAGACAGATTTTATCCATTCATTCATTCATTCATTCATTCCTGTAGACCTTGATTTGGATTTATAGAAAACTCAGAACTAGTTATTTTTATTTATAGTTAAAATTTTATAAGATAATCACTATAAATGTACTTCTGGTCTACTCCTATTTACATCATCAAATCAGTTTAGGGGGACCTTGTTCCTAATTCTTGATGTCATTCACCAAAAAGGGAGTTTGTAATCTGAAAAAATTAGCACTTTCTTTGGGGGAGTGCCAATTTGCTAAGATCAAACTAAAACAATTTAAAAGTCAGTGCTCCATAGAATTTTGCCATAGGCCTTCTTCAGTAACTATGAATTTTCTTTATGTTACCAGATGTTGACCAACCACTTGAAACTCATTAGTGGAGCCATCAGTTGCTTCATCACCACAGCTGCAATCAGTCTCCAACTCTGGCTAAATCCTGTTATCATGATCTGCAACTTCAGTTTAGATGGACTCAATTCCAGGTAGAATTCCCCTTACTGGTCCTTGATCAGTTCTGTCTTCTATTCCCTTACTCTCCTTTGAAGCATTATCAGTTTCACATTTGTGGAACTATGTGATTAATGTCTCACTCTCCCACTAGGCAGTAAGTGCTGTAAGTACAGGAACTACACCTGCTTTTGTCTACATTACATCCCCAAGCACCTAGCTAAATACATTGGCAGATAACGTCAGCTTCTTCAACACCTTCCTCAAGCTCTATACAACTCCCATTCCCCATGTGCTCTGCAAATGATGTCTCCTCTTACCTCACTGAGAAAAATAAAGCTACCTTAGCTTCCAACCCACCCTCCAACAAAATTATTTACAGCTGTGCCTATCCTTACCACCTATTAACTCTTCCTGTTCAAGGCAGATCTTCCTTCAAAGGTTTTGATCCCGACAATTCCTGTTCTTCCAGGACCTTTCTCCATCAATTATCTCCTTCTCTTATAGCTTCAACCAAAGATCCCTAATGGCCTAGAAATATGCTCAAGTGTTTCCCATCCTTTTATCCTTTTTTTTTTTTTGGTGGGGGGGCCTTCCTTGACTTGTGTATCCCTCTAGCATGAATTCATCTTCCACCTTCCATTCTAAGACAAACTTGAAAGAGTAGTCTACATCCACTGCCTTTATACCGTCACTTTCATACATTTTTCTCAAAATTTTACAATATAGCTATTATCCCCATTAATCTACTGAAAGATCTTGAAAGTTCACCTATGGCTTCCTCTGTGTCAAATTCAATGAAATGTTTCTTATCTCCCTAGACCTCTCTGCTCAATACAACTTTGGTGATGACTCACTTTCTTGACTTCCATGACACTTTCCAATTCTCTTCCCACTCTTTGTTTCTTCTCCATTTCCTTCATGCACTCTTCCTCCTTTGCTCAGCCCTTAAATATCCATGTTATTTAGGGTTCCATTCTTTGCCCACTATATTTTTTAATATCTAAACATTCCCATTGGGCCATTAAATCCACTCTCATAGCTTGAACTACTACCAATTGTGCTGATACCTTTCAAATTTGTCTAACAAAAAGTTTCAGTGACTTAATTGTCTAGTATACATGGATGCCATGCTAAACTCAACAAAAAGAAAAAATAAATCCATCATCTTCTTCCACAAAATCTGTTCCTCCTTCTGTATTACTTAACTAAGCTACCTGGCACAACCAATCACCCACTTAACCAAGTCAGAAACTCAGGATCATCTTCTTCACCCATCCAAACCTATTATTTTCATTCCTAAAATATTTATCAAATATACCATAGAGTGAATACCATATAATTACCATGGAAGCCTACTTCTACCCCTGGTCACAGCAGATTAGTTCAAAAGTAGGTACCTGACCCAATTCATTTCAATCTAAGTCATTCCCCAGGAATTTGAAATTAAAACTAACTGGGCTGATATAAAACTAAGAAGAACTGGAAAGGCAGTAGTAGAGGCCATTTCTGTCATGAGGAAGGGAATTCAGCAAAAATTGATCTGTTTCAAGAAAAAAAAAAATAGAACTCAAAGGGGAAAAAAAAATGAAGAAGATTCCAAAAAGCATTCACAACTCTAACTTCAACGATTTCTGAAGCCCAGCTGCCTTCCTACACCTAGGTGTCTTATGAGAAAGTTGAACTCTAATAATAAATCTCCACTTATTTTTGCATAAGCCAATTTATGTTTGGTTTCTGTTACCTGCAACCAAGATTACCAACTAATACATATTCTCCCTTTTCCATTCTTAGAGCAGCAGTCCTAGATCAGATCTTATCTCTCACCTAGACAACTGAAATAACCAAATTAGTCTCCTGGATTTCAGTGTTTCCTGTTCCCCTTCCTTCTTCAACCCCCACCCTCCACCCCAAATACATTTAGAGCAATATAAAGGTGACACCTGACCACTGTACTCCTCTTCTATGGCTCCCTGTCAAAGACTGCCAGTTATTCCTCTTCTTTTCTACAGATAGAACACAATTTTACTTGGAGAAGCAATGTGCTTCCCATGCTGGAAAGTGAAGTCTTATGAGCAAGTGTCCAATGAGATGTAAATAAAAGTATTGTGTGGAATTTTCTGGAAGTCAAGTTAAGGGGGAGTGGGGTTAGAGCATCCTCTTTCCTGTTATCTGGACTAAGAGGCAATGCTGTAAGGATGATGAAAGAGCAAGACAACAGAAGCCTTGGTCCCAGAAGACCATACTAATCCTAGGTTACCTACCTGATGCCTTTCATATGAAGGAACTTCTATCTTGTTTAACCAATTGCTATTCTGAGATTGTCTAACAAATGCAACTGAACCTGATTAGATTATACACTCCCTAATGTACAGAGTCAAAGCTCTTGATTTACCAAGCCCTTTCAGTTCTTACAGTTTATCTCCATTCACCCTCTCCTCTTGTTTTATGATCTAGTACTATCAAATTGTTTATAGTTATATTTACATACACACACACACACACACACACACACACTCATACAAAATATTATCTCACACTTCTATGCCTTTGCTCTCACAATTCCTTATGCATGAAATGCCAAGCACATCTTTATTTGCCTAATTCTCACTAATCCTTCAAGTCTCAAGTATCATTTCCTCAATAAATCTGCAAATGAAATTCTCCCTCCCTTAATACCTGCATTACCATGGCATCATGAGATTACATATTATGTATCTTTTTAACCAATTAGAAAATAAGTTCCCCAAAGGTTTTAAAAAAAAAAAAAACCTCTTTATATTTTTATATTCCCCATGTCTAGAACATTGTCTTGCAAAGAATAGGCACTCAGTAAATATGTGCTGAAATTAACTGAAACCCCTTCTTTTACTCTTCCAATAGCACTAGTCAGAAACTTTATGTAGTAGTCTGCATTCAAGCATTAAATGCCAGGAACTGAATGGAAGACACATTTGTGATGCAGTTAATAGTCTTATTATTCATTTATAGAACAGTGATACCTAGACCACTCTGTGCAATCCTCCTGCCTCTATTCTGTTTCTGTTAATTTTGTTTTTCACAATTATGCACTCACCTCAACACTTCAGCAAAATTGATGTTCCCCTCTTCCCGTGCTGTAACTTCAGTTTCCTTGCTCATTTTAGTATGATCCTCCATTTTACCTTGAAGGACTCATAAATCGTCAAGCTTAATATGCCCCCACACCTAACACAGACCTCAGCACTCTCCTCACACGTAGCCTTCAGAATTAACCACACCCTTAATCCTATCTAGAGGTCAGAACCAGAAGGTGGAACCAAGGCAGAAAAGTGCTGCCAGCAAAAAATCAAGGGAACTTGAGGACTTCTGCTTCTAGCCATGACATAATGAATGGCGTCAGAAAATAGAAATAAAAATAGAACATATGTGAAACAACTGTTTTCAGACACTGAATATTAGTGCAGGACTGTGATCCCTGATAAAAGGGAAACAAATGAAGTGAACACTACAATATCCACAGCTTTTCGCCTGGAGGCACTTTCCATACCACTTTCCATACCACATACCACAAAGAGAGGTAACCCGAACAGACATGACAATCTCACTGAGCTAGGAGACAGAATTTGAATTTTGTGAAGGCTGGGACAAAGTAAAGATGAGAATATAACTACACAGAGAAAGAGCACTAGAAATCTACAAAAAGGACCCTTGGAGTCTTCAAGTAAATAAATACCAAGCTGAATATGCTGCGGATGAGAGACCACATGGTCAGGCAAAGAATAACTACCATGGAAGGAACAATTACTGGAGAGCTGTAAGCAGAGTAATCCTCAGAGCTCAGAAAGGGCTAGAAGACATTCTAGTTCCTACTAACCAGAATGGAGAAACCTTGTTGAACACCCAGGACAACCAGCAGAGACCCCACAGTGTCATGCCTTAGTAAGGCTAAACCAAACCTAGAGTAAAGCTGTTCTAGATGCATACTAACGAAACCTAAAAACAAGCCTTGAAAAGGATTATGCTAATCCACAGGTAACTATCTATCTGCCAAAAGAAAACTCAACACCCCTTAAAGGATGTCAACAAAATCCAGCAGTCACAATACAACTTTCACAAGGTTCAGTATCTAATTAAAAATTACTAGACATTCAAAGAAGCAGAAAACCATGACCCAAAGTTAGTAGAAAAATCAATTAATTGAAACAGAACAAGAAAATAAAAGAGAAAATGAAATAGCAAACCAAGACATTGACATAGCTCTCATAAATATGTTTAGGGAAAGAAAAATATGAACATAATGAGGAGATAAACTGAAGATATAAAAAAGACCCAAATGAAACTTCTAATGATGAAAAATACAATACCTGAAATGAAAATGTCACTGGATAGGGATAACAGTAGACTAGACACTGCAAAAGAAAAGGCCTATGAACCTGAAGCTTATGGTATAGCAATAAAATCTATCCAAACTAAAGCACAGAAAGGAAAAAGGCTAGAAAGAAAGTGAACAGAGGCTCATTGACCTGTGAGACAGTATTAAGAAGACTACCAAAATGAAAAAAAACTCACAAAACAATAGCCAGAGAGTTTCAAATTTGAGAGAAACTATAAACTCACAAATCAAGAAGCAAAATGAACCTAAGGCAGGTGCTATAGTCTGAATGTTCATGTCTCCCCACTCCATATTCCTATGTTGAAATCCCCCAACCTCCAAGGTGATGGTATTAGAACGTAGGGCCTTTGGGAGATGATGAGGAGTGGGATTAGTACCCTTATAAAAGGGGGCACAAGAGAGCTCCTTTGCTCCCTTCCACCATGTGAGGTTAGAGTGAGAAAACAGCTGTCTGTGAGGAAGCAGGCCCTCACTAGACACCATATCTGCCAGTGCCTTGATCCTGGACTTCCCAACCTCCAGATATAAATGCAAGATAGGAATTTCTGTTGCTTATAAGCCACCCAATCTATGATATTTGGTATAGCAGCCCAAATAGACTAAGACAATGGACAAACACAAAGAAATCAACAAGATGCATCATAATCGATTCACTAAAAAATGATAGTAAAGAAAAAAACTTAAAAAGCATCCAGAATAAAAAGGAAGACTAGATACAGAAGAAAAAGGATTAAAAAATACTATGAAACTCTTTTTATATATAAGGCAAGCCAGAAGACAATGGAATGACATTTTAAAGCGCAGAAAAAGAACTATGAGGCCGGGCGCGGTGGCTCACGCCTGTAATCCTAGCTCTCTGGGAGGCCGAGGCGGGCGGATTGTTTAAGCTCAGGAGTTCAAAACCAGCCTGAGCAAGAGCGAGACCCCATCTCTACTAAAAATAGAAAGAAATTAATCGGACAACTAAAAATATATAGAAAAAATTAGCCGGGCATGGTGGCGCATGCCTGTAGTCCCAGCTACTTGGGAGGCTGAGGCAGTAGGATCACTTGAGCCCAGGAGTTTGAGGTTGCTGTGAGCTAGGCTGACGCCACGGCACTCACTCCAGCCAGGGCAACAAAGTGAGACTCTGTCTCAAAAAAAAAAAAAAAAAAGAACTATGAACGTAAAAATCTGTATCTAGCCACTAACCCAGCCAAATATGGCTACTGAGCACTTAAAATTTGGCTAGCAAGACCGAAGAAATGAATTTTCAACCTGATAAAATTTTAATTAAAAAACGTAAAAGCTATATACAGTTACCATATTGAATAGTGTAAAAAACCCTCTAAAAAACAGGAAAAAATTGATAGGCTAGATAAAAAAGCAAGACCCAAATATACACTGCCTACAAGAAATACACTTTCAATATATAAGAAACAGATATATTAAAACTAAAATTATAAAAAAAAGATATAACATGAAAATACAGAGAACAAAACTCAAAAGGTTTTAATATGAGACAAAGCAGACTTTTATAGATAAGAGTATTACCAAAGATAAAGAGGAATATTTCATAATAAGATAATGGTCAACTCATCAAGGAAATATAACAATCCTAAGTATGTACGTACCTAATAAAGCTTCAAAATACATAACGCAAAAACTGACAAAACTGAAAGCAGAAATAGACAAATCCACAATTACAGTTAAAGATTTCAATACTGTTCTCTCTGTAATTGATAGGACAAATAAACAGAAAATCATAAGAACACAGGAGACTTAACACTATTAACCAACTTTCACTAACTGACATTTATAGAACACTATACCTAACAACAGCAGAATACATAGTCATTTCAAACAAACATGAAATTTTCACCAAGATAGATCATATGCTATTCTTAGCTTTCTGGGCTGTCTTTAAAAAAAAAAAGATCATAGGCTAGAACATAAAAATAAGTCTCAATAACTTTTTTAAAAATGAGATTATACAGAGTATATTCTATAACAGTAACAATTAAATTCAAAGTCAATAATAAAAAACCTAGTAAAATCCACAATTATCTGGATATTTTAAAACCTACTTATATA
>NW_012151951.1:7101596-7106388 GCF_000956105.1 Propithecus coquereli
CATATATATACACATATTACCAAATGTGGCTTCTCCCAAGAATGCATGTTGGTGAAGCATTTGAAAATCAAAGCAATGTAATTCTCCGTGTTAGCTGAATAAAGGAGAAAAATCATATGATCATATCAATAGATGCAGAAAAAGTATTTAATAGAATTCGATACTCTTTCTAGATACAAACTCAAAAAACTGGAAATAGAAGGTAATTTCATGTGTGAAAGGGCATACATGAAAATCTCATAGCTAACATCATGCTTAAAGGTGAAAGACTAAATGCTTTCCACCTAAGATAGGAAATAAGGCAGTCATGAGTACTCTCACCACTTCCATTCAACACTATATTAAAGTCCTAGCTACTGAAATAAGGCAACGAAAAAAAAATAATAAATAAAATAAAAGGCACAGAGATTGAAAAGAAAAAAGTAAAACAGTCTTTATTCACACATGCCATAATCGTGTACCTAAAAATCCTAAGAAATCTACCAAAAAAGCTACTAGCATAGTATTTGTGAATTTAACAAGGTTAAAAAGATACAAGATAAATATACAAAAAGCAGTTGTATGTTTATATACCAGCTGCAAACACATTTTTTTAAAACTATATTTATACTAGCACTCTAAGAAAACAAAATAGAAAAAAATACAACAAAAGACATATAAGACCTCTATAATGAAAATTCCAGAACATTGTGAGAGAATTTAAGGAACTTAAATGGATAGAGAAATATACCATATGCATGATCGAGTGAAAGACTCAGTATTTTAAGATGTCAATCTCCCAAAATTAATCTACTGACACAAAACAATTCCAATCAAAATACCAGCAGATATTTTTATTGAAATAGGCTGATTCTAAAATTTATAAAGAAATGCAAAAAACTTACAGTAGCCAAAACAATTTTCAAAAAGAACGAAATCAAAGAACTTTCACTACCTGATTTCAAACTTACCCTAAAGCTCCATTAATTAACACAGTGTATTTATGAGAAACACGTAGCTCAATGGAGGAGAATAGAGTCATATGCTCTACCAATTTTCAACAAAGGAGCCAATGAAATTTAATAGGGAAAAGTTAGCCTTCTCAATAAATGATGCGAGAACAAATGGAAATTCATATGGGAAAAAAATAAACTTTGACACTTATACTAGAAACAATAATTAAACACTATGATTTATTAATAATAGATCATGGATAAGCAAAAAAGGAAAGCTATAAAACTTCTAGGAAAAGTATCCAGAAGTGTCCAGAAAGTATCCAGGAGAAAATCAGGTGTGATTGAGTTGTGAAAAGATTAGGACACCAAAATCACAAAGAAAAAATAATAAAAAACAAAAAATGACTGATAAATTAGACTTCACAAAAGAAGACACAGAATGGCCAATAAAGATTTAAAATGATGATTTACATCATCGTTCTTCAGGGAAATACCACATGAGATACTACTACACACAAAGCAGAATGGCTAAAAATTATAATGACTCACAATACCAAGTGCTAGCAAGGATGTGGAATGACTCGAACTCACACAGACTGTTAGTAGGAGTGTAAAACGGTCCAACCACTTTGGAAAACAACGGCATTTTCCCAAGAGAAATAAAAACATATGTCCGCAAAAAGACTTGTACACAAATGTTCACAGTAGCATTATTCATACCAGCTCCAGACTACAAATAATCCAAATAACTTTCAACAGATAAACGCATAAGCAAATTGTGGTATATTCATACAATAGAACACAGCAACAAAAAGGGAAGAACTACTGATATATGCAACAACATGAATGAACTGCAAAAACATTATGTTAAGTCAAAGAAGCCAGACACAAAAAGGATATTTTATGAATCGATTCATATGAAATTTGAGAATAAGTAAGACTAGTGTACTTAAGTAGGTTCTTAGTTGTCCAATCTTGGAGTGGGGGGGCAGGGAAGGACTGACTGCAAAAGCCATGAAAAAGTTGGTAAGGTCGTGAAAATCTTCTGTATCTTAAGTGACGTGGTTAAACAGGTGTATTCATCAAACAGTACATTTAAAATAGGATCACTGTATTATATGTAAATTACACCTCAGCAAAGCTGATTTTAAAATAAAGGGACCTTGACAAAGTCAAGATATGCTTTGCAGCCTGACATGGATCCTCAATGCTGCTCAGCAATTTTCTGCTTCTCTTTTACTACTTAAGCAAAGTTGTTTCAAATCTATACCATTTCCTCAATCCCTCTCTTATTTTTATTCCCAAATTATCTTCTCAGTGATTTTACCTTCTACTTCACAGAGAACAAGAAGTAGAAACATCACTAATCAGTTCCCTTCTTACCACACCATCTCCTTATTTATTTGTACAAATAAAGATGTTACAACTTCTCACCTAGCTCAGAAGAGAGGGTGCTCCTATTCCTCATCAAAGCCGACCCTTATTCCCTTGGGACTCTAATAATCCAAATTCATCATTCTCCTCAATATTATTTCTCTCTCCTTCCCTAAAAACATTTTCTCAAAAAGACCTCTCAACAACCCTGACTCCTCTAGCTTCCCCTCTGTCTTTCCTTCTCTTTACTACCAATACAAATTTCTCTTTCATCCTTCATTTCATTTCAGTGCGGTGTGATCACACAGCATTCATTCAAATGACTCTAAGGTATAGGAGGGCTGTCCACAAAGTATCCAGCCACAGATGCAACAGATACATGGATAGAATGGCTGGATACTTTCCAGACAGCACTTGTATACATTATACAACTTACGTATAAGTGTACATACTGCATGTTGCAAAAATATAAATATATACACATCTATTTAAAGGAAAGAACAAAGAAAAAAACAGGACAATGTGAATAATGGGAAGAAAGTGCCCTTAATCAAATGACATAAATGTTTAAACAGCCTGGCAGATCTGAGGGCTCTTAGATCTTTGCATAAACTCCAAGGAGTTTTATAAATCCACTGAAATAAACAAACTTACACATGCATGATTTTTTGGAGAAAGTATCACTTACTTTTATTAGATTCTCAATGCAGTCAATAATCCAAACTCACAATTATAAAATTAGTCTTTCTATGTATCTTCTTTTCTCTTTAAGATTTTCTAACTCCCTTTGCTCTGAGTTATATTCAAAAAAATTTCTTCTATGTAATTTAAATATTTCGACCATTACAAAATATGCTGGCTAATCTACAAGACTATCCTGTTGTATTTCTCACTATGAATCAATACACTGTATTCTCACATAAGATAGGCTTTCAAGGTCAATTACCATTTTAGGGTATTGAGAACTACAGAACTTTTGACACATGACTTCATCCAAACTCCAGTACTAAGAGATTTAACCAAACTCTAGCATGGCTTCCACTTGCAGAAGATTATGTCCCTAGAATAGATGACCCTAGCAAATGCCTGCCTGAGAAAGCTCAACACTGCCAGGAAAATTTACTATTTGTTTTAGCCAACACCTGATGATAGACCCTCAATTTCCCTTTCTTAGGGTGTTTATTAATACTAAAAAGAGCTTACAGTTGTGAATATCATATCTCTTACCACTCGGAAGGGTCTCTCTCAAGGACCTGAGAGCCATTCCTCTGAAATGTAATCATCAGGAAAGATAGGGCCTCTGTCTCCCAGTCTCTGTGGGAGGATAGAATCCTAACTATAATAATTGCCAGCTGGCAAACACAGCTGGCCTAATCCAATTTACAATGACCAACTCTTTGTAATTTTTCACTTTTCTCACTCTACTGAGCCCTCGCTCTCTCCCCTCCCCTCCCTCATTCTTCCCTTTAAAATGCCCAAATCATCTCTGCACAAATTAGGATGGAGCTCAGCAATTTCCCCTACTGTCAGTAGATACTGAATAAAATCTGTTTTCACCACTTTAACTAATATCCAGCTGTGTTTATCTTCGATAGTTTACTGCCAAAAATTTAGTTTCTGAAACAACAGGTGATCCAGACTTCTGACTATGGTGATGCAACTGAAAGGATAACTGTATGAAGTTTGTACGTGGGAGACCAATTACCCCTACATATCTCTAGCTCATCACTCTCTATGCATAACCTCTTTCTTCCTCAAAACAAGTATGAAGGATTTGACCTACTTTCTTTTGTTCTATGAGTCCTCCTCGGTCCAGAACTGGCAAGAGACACAGCCAACCCAATACTCTCTTCCTTTTGACCCCAAAGGTAAGTACATAAAACACATCCACTTTTAAAGACTTAAATGTTAATTTCTACAAAAAAACAAACAGGGGTGACAGACTCTCAAATGTGTTGAAACTCTTTTCCCTTATTTTTACAACACTGGTCTTCCCCATGTCTCCTAATTTTCCAACTACTTTTACTTAGCATCCTTTATTTCCTATCTGATTCTTCAGTGTTGGTATTCATCTTTCTTTTCAGTTTCCCTAGACATGTCATCCGTTCTAATGGATGGATTAACTAGCAATGATTCCCAAATTGTATCCCTGTCTTCTTAAACATTCTCTGAAACCCAAGATCCACATTTCTAATATTTCCTGTACATCTCCAAGTAGATGTCTCACAGATGTTTTCATATCTAACTAGTAATATCTTGAGTTCTCATACATTTTTAGTTCCCATATATCATTCTTTCAAATAAAAATATCTCAAATAGCTGTTCTGATCAATTTTAGTACGTACTTACTGATGAGCTATCAGCTGATTCATTGTTTTTTTCATATTTTTGTTTCTTGTTCTTTTTTTTCTTCTCTTTCTTTACTTTTTTTGAATGCTTGTCTTTTTTCTTCTTTTTCTTCACAGAATGTTCCTATAATCATT
>NW_012151951.1:7107084-7108186 GCF_000956105.1 Propithecus coquereli
AAAAAAAAAAAAATCAAAGACAAAAAGCTTAAAATGCATAATTTTTTAAACCCATAAGCTTGCTACAAGTGAGCCAGAAATGTGAAGCTAAGTTTTCTAACAGCTCAACTAACAAAATCGTTCCAATGTCATAATGTCCAAAATATTACAATATATCACTTCTGCCAAAGAGATAAAACTAGTCAGTAATGCTAACTATGTGATATTCATTCTGTAACTCAGGAAAAAAGTCCATAAAGTTGTTCTTCCAATATTATAATAACTTAAATAAGTGCAAAAAAAGATATGTTTAGATATGTCAAGTAAATCTGTTAGTATTCACCTGTGAGAATTGTTCAATTCTCTCATTCACATCAGGTAGCATCCATGTATCCTCACCCCGAAGTCGCTTAAGTTCTTTACGTCTTTCTTCTTTTTCAAAATTGGCTTTAGCCTACAACAACAACAACAACAACAAAAAAAATGGCAACTGATCCAACTGTTTTTCACACATAAAAAAAATGGAAAACAAAAACTTACCTCACTTTTACATAAAGGCATCTATTCATTAACCAACAGACTATTCCGTGCCAGGAACTTGCTTCTACCAGTGTTGAAAAGATTTAAAAACAAAACCTCTTCTTCCACGTTACCAACCACATTATTAGTCTCCAGTGAATTAAGCCACCAATCAGGAACAGAATCCTAGGACCTATTCCAAGCCCTCCGCTCTCTCTAAGCTCCCAACCTCAAATATGATTTGGAACCCCTTTTCCCTTCACCATCCCCAGGGCTACCACCTTAGACTTTCACAAGTTAGGAGACTGACCTCCATGCAATCAATATGCAAAGCCTGTACCCCAATAGCCAGCCCCCCAAAATGCTTCAGGAAGAATCATCTTTCTAAAAAGAAATTATCAAATTACTAATTTTTAGTCGTCCTTCAACAATAGTCAAATAAAGTAAGTTTTTCTTAGGAAGATGTTCCTAACCTCTCATTCTTCCTCCTAAACTTCAAAGCTGGGTTTGGTCCTTCTCAAACTCTGTGCATATCTTTACTATAAGATTTATCACAGCTTACCAACCCTACTTCCAAAAACTACTTGAAACACCAAAGAGACAA
>NW_012151951.1:7108236-7153906 GCF_000956105.1 Propithecus coquereli
TAATCTGTGTTGAAATCAGGGAACAATACCAACCTTCCACCTATCCGAGACTAATCGCCCACTCTTTCCCTTTAAAATCTGACTGTAGTCATTTTCACTTCTTCCAGTCTCCTCCACCTCTTCGGTACTGGCTCCTTCTTATCTGCATTTAAACTCGTTTGAAACTCTCCCATTTTAAAACAAACAAAACAAAAACCCTCACTGTGTCCTATGTTGCTCTCCAAACTACAACTTTTCCCTTTCATTGCCATATTTCTTACATCCTAAATAGCTTGTCAGATAATTCAATACAGTTCACTTCCTCTACTCTTTATATGTTACCTCTATGCATCTCAAGCTTAGTGAGAAATATAGTATTTCTCAACCTGTTGGTGAGAGGCTAAATTTCCTGGGTTTCCTGTGTTAACTCTTGTTTGGATCAGGACCGGCTTACAGTAAGTCTGGAATTGATATTAATAATAAGACAAGAGAATGAAAAGTTAAGCTGAGTCTACTCAAATGCAACTGACATGTGTTCCTGAAAAAGTAAAATTTCATTTCAGATACAGCAGAAGCAATGACTGAGACTGTGAAACACGCAGGGAGAGTCCTTAAAAGTGGCAGGGTACCTAAAAAGTGAGCAGTCCGGGTGACAGAAATGCAAAGAATAGATGATTTAAAAAGGAAACTTGGAGAAAAAGAAAGGGATATCCCAGAAAAGAGAATGAGCAACTGGAACCTGCCAGAGCATCTAGAAGACGAGAGATACACAAGAATTTATCAGCATTGCAAAGGGAAACTTCACCCAAATAAAGTGAGATACAGTGGTAAGGGAAGGGGTGGGTAAGCTAGCTTCCAGGAACCCTCAACTTCCACAACGCCAAATAACTACAAAAGCCACAAAACGGAGGTACCTGGCGCAACACCTCGGCCCTGGCAAGCCGGGTCTGTTCTTTACGCTCTTCAATACTCTTCGCACTTTCAAAAAGACCACTGGCAGCCGCCATAGTTGTTGCCACCGTAAAGCTAGGAAGCCGTCATGAACTCTTAGTTTACGACAGTCGTAATTTAATAAACAAACCGGGACTTCCGACCAGGGAGAGGAGGAGCTCTGCGCCACCTACAGAGCATGCGCAGACCTGAGTGTCACTTAAGGTGCCAGTGGTTACTCCAGTTCCAGCTTTTCGGCGAGACTTGGACACCGGCGAAAGGTTTATTCTGTTTCGCGTACTGGGTTCACTGTGAGTGGGAGTAATATCAATTTACGTATGTTATGCGCTTTGCACTATACTAACAACTTTCTCATAAATTTAACCTAAGTCAGAAGCTCCTAGAAGTTAAGTCCATACATGCGCCAATGTTCCCTTTCTTACCAGAGCATCGCTTCCCTGTACTGAACGAATGGGCTGAAGCTGGCCAGAAGGTCCAAGTTGCATTGAAGATTAAGTGTTTCACTTAAGTGGATTTTTTTTTTTAATATATGAAATAGTCATGTGAATTTTGCCTTGTACTTCATGATTTATCCGTGCTTATTTTAATTGTTAGAAGTTTACATTATTTTTTCTCTAACCTCATATTATTTGCTTATACTTATCCATCCTAACATTTTTTATTGCAGTGGGCTATTACCTATTTATTTGAGTGAGGCTTTCTTTGTTTTCTTTTATGTATGTATCTCCCAAACATAAAACTTTAAGTGCCATGAAGAATAAGACATTCTAAAGTATTTATCAAGTGCTTTGAGAATATAAAACACTAAACTTAATATTTATAATCATAAAGGTAAAGAAGAAGTCTGGAGAATAACTATAAACTAGATACTTTAAAGACACTAAAAATAATTAATGTAAGCCAGGTTGAGGTAAATATTCTTTCTTTTCAGCTGTCATAAAATTAAATGTATGTTTGTTAGAAGCTTTCCCAGGAGTTGTACTTTAACTATCATTCTATAAAAGTCTTAATCTTGAGCACATGTTTACTTGTTTGCTATAGAATAGAATGTACTCATTGTATTTTTGTTGTAGAAAATTGAATTTTCTTTTACTAATTGACCTTGTAATCGTTAACCAACTGACTACCCTGACTGATTTTGTCATAATAAACCAACATTAAAGTCTTTTCAGATTCCCTTGGGATTCAGAAAAACATCCATTCCTCCCTTTTTACATCAATTACAGGACAAAAAAATATAAACAGTGATTATAGCAGAAACCTGTGTTTTAATCCATTCAGGCAGCTGTAACAAAACTATCATGGGATTGGTTGGCTTATAAACAACAAACATTTATTTCTCACAATTCTGAGACTAGGAAGTCCAAGATCAAGATGCGGACAGATTTGCTGTCTGGTGACAGTAGGTCCTGGTGCATAGATGGCAAGTCTTTTGCTCTGTCCCATGTGGCAGAAGGGGCAAGGGATCTCTCTAGGACCTCTTTTATAGGGGCACTAATGCCATTCAAGAAGATGCTGCCCTCATGACCTAATCACCTCCCAAAGGCCCTGCCTCCACTTACCTTCACATTGGGGAATGGGTTTCAACATAAGAATTTGGGGGGAACACAAACATTCAGTCTGTAGCAATGTATAAAGTTATATGAAAAAAGGTTTAAAAATCTTACATAAGGCTCAAAAGAAGACTAGAACAAATGGAAAAGTATACCGTGTCCTTAAAGAAGATTCAAAATCATAAACAGTCAACTTTCTTTAATCAATTTGTAAATACAATGCAATACAAATAAAATTACCAACAAAAAAATGTTTGGGTCAGAGAGGAGAACTACACATGTTGAAAGAGAAGGAAAAAAAAGGTTGTTTTGGCTAGATTTGCATTTGGCCACACCTAATAAATACCCAATCACATTTTTTAATCAAATAAGAGGTGATGTATTAAGGAGCCTAAAGGTCGCTGGTCCAGGATTGGTGCAGTTGCTGAAGGAGCTGGGCTGTTTCTCCTTTTCTGCTTTGTTGCAGTCTTTAGTCTTCATAGTCACAAGCAAAGTATCACATTCTTCTACGTCTGTTCATGGCATCTATTAGACCCAAGCATAAAGGGAAACAACAAAGGGTAAAAGATGTGTGCCAGCTAAGCTGACCCCATTTTCTATTAGAAAAACGATGGCTTTTCCTAAAGCCTAGTCCAGTTTTTTCCCTGTAAATCTTATGCTTAACTTATCTGTATAATGAAGTCACATTTTGCAGAGGTTAAATTCTCTCATCAATGTGTAAGACAAATTTCAAGCCTAGTCGAGATTACCTATGAAAATCCCTGAAATTGCCATAAAACACAGGTACGTGGTCTGGAAAAAACAACCATGTACCATATTATATGTTTACCAATATGTAATGTGTACAGTAATATGCAGCATCACCAGTAGCCTGCATGTCTTTGAGGTTGAAACATATCTTGTAAATAAGATGATCACATGTCCCAGTTTACCTGGGACAATCTAATTTACATCTCTTGTCCTGATGGACTTGTCAGTAGCTCCCCTTTTTACTTTTGAAAGTATCCCAGTTTGGATGATAAATCATACAGCCACTGTTATGAAGCCGATCTTAATTCTTTTCAACGTAAGGCTGCCTATCTTTAGGTGAAGGTAGAGTTCAAGGTAAAGCCAAGAGCCTTTTCTCACAATGTGCTGAAGTCATTAACACACATCTAAAAATCCCTGTCTTCTAGCCACTAGAGTAATACTTTGAAAGGTATTAATGAGGTGTTAAATGCACAGGTTCTAAAGCCAGACTTCCTGGGTTAAATTCTAACTCTGCCACTTACTAGCTGCATCAGTTTATCATGCTCTGGTTCCCTGCCTATAAAATGGGAATAGTGACAGTATAAACCTCATAGAACTTCTGTGAAAATTAAATCAGTTAAAACATGTTAGACCATTGGCTCAAAATTCTAAGTGTTCAGTGTATGTCAGCAACAATTATTTTCAGACTTCGATAAGGATTTATCTTCTTGTCAATTACCTGATGCCACACTAACCCATTTTTTTCCTCTAATCTTTATGACATGGACACTTTCTAGATTCATTGCACTCGTCTTTACAAGTTATGTAGGAAAGAAACTAAGAAACCATTTCCCCATAAGTCCTCCAGGCCAGTGCTTTTCCAGAACTGGAACAGATCACTGTTTCTCTGGATGAGCACTAGACAAGGTAGCTAGTTTGTATTTAGAGGTCATGTTGTCCAAAAATCACCTTTACCTCATCTGGCCCACATTAGTAAAGTGTTAATGTGTTTAATTTAATTTGAAGTGTAATTGATTTTTACAGTTAGAGATGTCACAATGATAAACACTTTTATTACCATTATCTTTGTAGAATCACTTTGAAAATATTTCTTCTCCTTCTGTGAACACTAGAGGTCA
The DNA here is from genome assembly GCF_000956105.1 of Propithecus coquereli. Classification (NCBI taxonomy): domain Eukaryota; kingdom Metazoa; phylum Chordata; class Mammalia; order Primates; family Indriidae; genus Propithecus; species Propithecus coquereli. The sequence continues at coordinate 7,112,588 of NW_012151951.1, forward strand.
GCCACTCAGCAAGTTCAGCTGCATCCAATATTTAAATGAAAACCTAAACTAGCAAGATCCTGGGAGTACTTCATATACTGGGGAATTAAGTGACTACTCTTTGACCCAGCATCTGGTGTTCTGGTGGTGGATCTAGCTCAATGGACACTTTGCTTTCACATTCCCACTCCCTCCATGTGGTCCATGTGCTGATAAGTCCTCCCCAGTTTCTGGTTTTCCCTCCATTGAGGTAAAACTGGCTGGAGTCCAGAACTGGAACCTGTCCTGAGCCTCAGTTCAGTTGGAGGACAACTCTGGGATCTCCCTTTCCTCTTTACGGGGGCTGGCCCCTGCTTTTGTTATCTCTCACACTATCTTGAATGGATCTCTCAACCTATACATTTCTGATTCTGATCCCTACCAGGTTACTAAGAATGCCTGTTGGCCTGACCCTTTGGATATTGACCCTTCCCTAATCAGAACAGAATTGGTTTAATTTCCTTGATCTTGGTGACTTAAGAGTGTTGTTTCTCCATGGATGTGATATTGACTTGTTCTCGCCACTCAATAGAAACACTGGTCTGCTGTGTGGCTTTGGGTCAAGACAATTGATCCCACCCGTCCCAGTGGTTTGAAACTCCCATTGTTTTTCCAGGTGAGGCTTTCACTGGTCTGGGACCTACATTGGCTGAATTTATAGTTGGCAGATTTTTGGTCCTCTAAGCAAGGAAGACAGGGAATGACAAACTATGAATTTCTATTTTCACACACATTAAGTTCATTGTGTTTTAAGTACCAATCAACTCTTAATTATCCACAGTAATGGAAGGAGGTAATGACATATTTCTATACAACATTGTCCTCACTCACATATGCTTCAGAGCATAATCATTTTCCCAAGCAGCAGATTTACTTTGATAGTTATGCTGTGCTCGTAATTTTATTAATATGAATCTGCTTTCCCTGAGCACTGTGCCTTATGATTCTAGGAGGAGACATCACACAGGCCTGTTTGGTAGCAAGGTCCAGTCTGTCTTGGATTAGGTATTTAGATTAGATATTGCCTATAGGAAAATTCCATGCACCTGCTGAAGAGATGTGACTGCTTTAGAAAGTATGTTACAAGATCGTATAGTGGGAATTAGGGGTGGAAGTGTGGTATATTTGGAGTGAGGTATTGAACATGTGGATAGTTAGGCTCACCAAACACTATCAGGATAACAATAGGCAGAAATGGAAAAAGTGAGAGAATATATTTATTCAATGACAACTTGTTGCAGTGTTCACATGTTTAGGGACCATAGTTGTTTATCTCATAGTGAAAATCATTTTATACTAAGAAGTTAAAAAGAGAAAAGGGAAATAGAAGAGGACAGTAAGCAGGGGGAAGGGAAATGGGGGAAAGCTCACATTTACTGAGTATGTCATCCACTGCAAGAACTGTGCTGAGCACTTTTTGTGCATTAGGTCTTTTACTTCTTGGCAACAACCCTATATATCATTATCTTCATTTTACAGATGGGCAAGAGAAGTTCAAAGAGGTTAAGTTATATAAGAATCCAAGATAATCAGATTTCAACATCAATATTATTACCCACTCTTTATTTTGTACTGCCTTTCACAGTAGAAAAGGCAGTGGTATTAAGTATAACTTGAATAAAACAAGATCCAAAAAGAAAAAACATTTCTTGGCAATGAGTGAGCTCTTTTAACCTCAGGTAAAAGATGCTAGGGATAGATAGTAGAGAACATATTTATATTTCTATCTCCATGCTAGTCCAAATTTGATTACTTACAACAATGTATCAAAGCAGATTATGTTTTTTAAAAATGTCCCTGCTTGAGGCTGAAGTGAGCTACATCTGAGGGTAAACTATGTTACAGAAAGGCGAAAGTTTTTGGAAGCCTAGAAAAGGGAAAAGCATTAGTTTAGCCATTATCTAAGAAGGAAAAGCAGAGAAGACTTCGACATGCAAAACACCAGGGAAATGTGATCTGTTGATGTTTCGTTGATTCTTATCACAGCATAAGAAAAATGTCCCTCAAAACTCTTCAGTTATCTGTGCTATGATTCCCAGGCCATCACATTGCACAAATCTAGGGAACACCATTCCCATTTTATTCTATGGATTCCACAAGCATGTTTTGATTACTAACTCTACCTCCTAAAAACCTTAATACTGATGAAAGATTGTCTAGAACTACAAGTAAGAACATATAACAAGTGTTATTTGTTAAGGTCTAGTCTCTGGAAAGAAATGTCTTCCACAAAAGGGGCTTGATCCGTCTCTTATAACTTTGGGTGCTGAGACTCAGTCCCCTGCTCCTTATCAACTCTGGCTGCTCTGTCAAAATTGAGTTTCCAGACCTGTAAACCTGAGGCCAATACTTGAACTATGATAATCACCAACTACCCTCCAAGTCAAGTAGGAGGACCAGTCTGAGTGGCAGCAAGTCTTCCCATGGCTCTATAAATGTAACTACTTTTATAACTCCATAATTTATATTAGGTTATATTGATTGAGTGCTATCATTGAATAGATGCTATGTATCTCACAAAGTAAATAATGGTCATTCCCCAGTAAGGATGTAATCCAAAGAGGCAACTCTCCAAAGGACAGGATATCAGTGGTGCATACATGGTCAGATACCAAAAGGGTTGTTATACAGAAGTTTGAGTACTACCACTTCTCTATGGTTTCATTTTATTTCCTCAAATCCTAGCTTTTTTTTTTTTTTTTTGACATAACCAGACTTCTTAAAGGAAAATGCAAAGGACTGGATTTATTTCCTTTCTTTGCCTTTTACCTAATTTCTTATAGGACTATTTCCCACAGGCCACAAAACCTGTACAATTCATAATGTCACTGTATCCCTAGAAAATAAATAGAATGAATTTAATAAGAATAATTATATCCATTATTGAGAGTAACCTCATCCTTTTTGCACATTTTCTCTTCACAGTGCCTCAGCTCACATGGAATGTCTAAAATATAGATTGATAGGTCACGTTGTAGTGAGGATTTGTCTGATAATATCCACTTGCTTTCATGAACAAGTTTTATTGTAAAAGATAGCATTTACCAAAGCAGGGACGGGGGGAGGGGAGAACATGAAAAGTATAACATGGCACGGTATAGAATAATGATGTCTTTTTTATATTTTCATCCCACAAATCAGATTTCCAGAGTAGTACTCCTAGGATTACGGTAGCCTGCTTTATTGTACATTTTCCCCTAATGTTGAAGTTTCCTATACCAGTGCTGTTCAATAGAACTTTCTGCAATGATGTGAGTTTTCTATATCTGCACCAGCTAGCACAGTAGCCACTTACCACACGTGGCTATTGAGCACTTGAAATGTAACTAGTCCAACTGAAGAACTGAATTTTTAAATTTTATTTAATTTTAATTGATTTAAGTTTATTTTTAAAATCTTTTTTTTTTTAGAGATACCCAGGCCAGAGTGCAGTAGCACAATCATAGATCACTGCAGCCTTGAACTTCTCGGCTCAAAAATCTTTTTAATTTAATTTTTTTTTAGAGACAGGGTCTTGCTATGTTGCCCAGGCTGGGCTCAAAATCCTGGGCTCAAACAATCATTCTGGCTCAGCTTCGAGAGTAACTTGCATCCCTGGGATGAAGCCCACTTGGTCATGGTGTATTATTTTTTTGATGTGCTGCTGAATTTGGTTTGCTAGAATTTTACTGATGATTTATTCTTGAGAGATATTGGTCTATAATTTTTTTCGTTGTGTCCTTTCCTGGCTTTGGTATCAAGATTATACTGGCTTCAGAGAAAGAGTTGGGAGGATTCCTTCCTTCTCAATGTTATGTAATTTATGCAGTATGGGTACCAATTCTTTGTAGGTCTGATAAAATTCAGCTGTGCAACCATCTGGTCTGGCACTTTTTTTGGTTGGAAGATTTTTTTATTGCTCCTTCAATTTTGTTGCTCGTAATTGGTCTATTCAGCAGTTTCTGTATCCAGAATATATAAAGAACTCTTACAATTCAACAATTAAAATGACAGCCCAATTTTAAAATATAAGCAAAGGATCTAAATAGATATTTCTTCAAAGAGGATATACAAATGGTCAATAAACACATGAAAAGAGGCTCAATACCCTTAGCCACCAGAAAAATGCAAACCCAAGGCAGAAAGAGATACCACTTCACATCCACTAGGATGGCTATAATCAAAAAGAAGGACAATAAGTGTTGGAGGGTATGTGAAGAAATTGGAAACTTCATACACAGCTAGTGAAGTGAAAATTGTTATAACATCATTGGAAAATGGTTTGACAATTCCTCAAAATGTGAAACATAAATTTACTTTATGACTCAGCAATTCTATTCCTAGATATAAACTCGAAATAATTGAAAATATGTTCAAACACAAAGCTGTATATGAATGTTTATAGCAGCATTATTAATAATAGCCAAAAGGTAAAACAACACAATTGTTCATTAACTGATGAATGGACAAACAAAATGTGGTACATCCATACAGTGGATATTATTTAACCATAAAAAGGAATGAAGTACAGATATACCCTACAACATAGATGAACCTTGGAAGCATTGTGCTAAATGAAAGAAGAGAGACACAGAAGGCAACATATTATATGATTCCATTTATATGAAATGTCCAGAATAGGCAAATCCTTAGAGACAGAAAGTAGATTAATCATTGCCGGGACACAGGGGGAGGGAGTGACTGTTAATGAGTATGGGGCTGCTTTTATGAGTGATAGAAATATTCTGCAATTAGATCATGGTTATGGTTACACAACTTTTTTAAATATACTAAAAGCCGTTGAATTATACACTTAAAAAAAGGCACCAGAGGTCTTTAACCTGTTGGAAGAAAAGAAGGAAGGAAGGAAGGAAGAAAAAAACACCAGTAAACCATCAAATTTATGAGTATTAGAAGAATTGTCTTCTTTTCTTTTTAAGTTAGGAGGTTACAGATCAATTATTATAGTTTAAAGGAACCAATAATACATACATGGGGACACCTTTCTTGAACCTTCAATCTAGTCGTCAAGCACTACCGTGCTTTGAAGCCATACATCTTCCTTAAGGAAGTTCATTTTTCTGATTGTTTCTTTTTTTACGAGAGGCTTATGTGTTTTTCTTTCACATCATTCATGGACTACTCTGCTGGCCTCCTTACTGGTCTCCTTGCACTCTGTTTTGCCTTCTCTCCTTCTACCCCAATCCATTCTATATCCCACTACCAGCTTAAGCTTTCTGAATTGCTGCTTTATTTTAAATTGTCGTGAGGTGTGACCCAGACCTCTGTATGTTTTTGTAATTATTTATTTTTTGACACACAATAATTATGCGTATTTATAGGGTAAAGTATGATGTTTCAAAGCATACAACAGACCTCTGTATTTTTGAAAGGCTCCCAGGTTATCCTGATTTGCAGCAAGATAGAGAACCACTGCCCTAGTCAAGTCAGATTCTGCTTCCACCTCTTTGTAATTCCTTCACCATTTATACCTATTAAAAGTCTTAACACTTCTTCAAAGTCCAGCCAAAATGCCACCCCTTCCATGAAGTCTTCTCTGATTGCCCTAACCAAATGTTATCACAGCCTTTTTTAAAATTCCTATACCAATTTTTTCCATGTAACTAAATTCTTATCGTTACAACAACTAATTATCATTTACTTAGGTCTTTACAGTTTTCACAGTTCTTCCATAAATCTCTTTTCTAATCTTTATTTGATGCATAATGGAAGCTTTATCATTCCCAAGTTATGGAGGAAGAAACTCTGACTTACAGAGTGAGTGTATGTGAGTTTCTTTTCCAAACTCACACAGTTGGTAAATGACAAAGTTGCAAACTGAGCCTGGGTCTGCTGACCCCAAGTAGTCTTGTTGGAAATATTTAAAACAGAAACACAAATAAACCCCTTTCAGCACCATTAGAGCACATAAAGGAACCTGCCAAATGCATGTACCTGGGTGCCAGTCTTAAAGATTCTAGTTTACTCAAGCTGGACAAGCCTAGAAGCCTGGATTTTCATCAGGCACTGCCAGGTAATTCTCATGCAGGTATCACCTGCATGCTTTCAGAAGGGGCCATGCTTTCAGAAACACTTCTCTAGGCGATTACACACCATATGGAGATGGTAGGAAAACCTCCAAAGGGCCATTTTACCCATGTAAAATGATAATTGAACAATAATTAAGAATTAATAGTGAGAAAAACAGTGTTTGGCTAATACAGATCACAGCCCTGTGCCCAAGCGCACTTCCTCTGTAATTGCAAAGGTTGCTTCTTTACAACCACATCTGCCAGTTTTCCAGATGAGTGAATATTGGGCTGACCAGATGTCTGCTCAGTGGCCAGTGTAAATCTCCTCCCTCTGCATTGTGACAGGTGTGCTTGCTTTGTATTTCTCCTCTGGGAAGCACAGTGGTCACTTAATAGCTCTTCTCTTCACAGAAGGGTTTTGGAGAAACTCATTTGGCTCAGCATTTTCAAACCAAATTTTCCTCAGAAGAGACTTTGCTGACATTTAGTTCAGTTGACTAGGCAATGTTTTAAGGCCACTTGGAAAAAAATATCTGCCCAGATTAGAAAGGACCACCTGTTTCCATGAGACATTTTAAATAAGATTTAGTTTCACAACCTTGACATCCTGAAGAAGATAGCATTTTAGTGCCACCCAGAATAGAAACTGCCATTTGCCATTTGGCATGAACTTTCTTCTGTAGGTCAAATATGTATCCAGGGGTGAACTTTGTATAGTCTAAGAAGACTTCAGGTCTATTCATTTCTCAAGAAGGATACATACATAAAGAAGATTGTTCTATAACTGGAGGCACATAGATTTTTCAGTTCCTAAGAGAATCTTCACTCACCTATGTAGCATTATGTAGAGAAGACAGAACACTGTATTGGACAAGCCCTTGTGTCTAGTTTGAACTGAATTTTAAAATAGAGCAGAGTTTCTCTATTCTTTTGATCACCACTTGACTTTAGAGCCAAAGAACTTCTGTCTTCTCTCTTCCCACCCCTCGGAATTCTGTTTTCTAAGGAAGGTCAGAAGTGTCCAGTCAGTAATAATAATATTAATACCTAGGTTAAAACTATAGGATATTGATATTGGTAAATTACCTCGTGCTGTGTTTCTCTCTGAAAATATTTTCGCTGTTCCCAGAATGGTGTCCGTGCCTTTTAGCTTCTTGGAAAGAGAAGTAGGAAACCAATAAACTTTTGGGTTTTAGGGCTAAAAGGGAGGAGTCATCAGCTAGGTGTGGGCAAATCCACTCCACCTTTCTCACACTAGCCTATTCCCTGGGAATGACCTTATGGACTGCATCAGCTGGGCTCCTTTGTTTCCTGCTTTCCTCTTGGGTTCAGCGGGTGAGAGACACAGACAGAGACTGGGGGCAGCAGAAGAGGGAAGTAGTGGTATTTATTCCTGCAGGGCTGCAGGTTAAGTTGTCTGTGTTCTTTTATCAAAGGCCATGGCAAGTAGCCTTCTCCTACAGCTACCCTCTCATGGTTCCAATAACTATCCTCTTCCCACTCGCCCTTTTGCTTCATATCTAGAGAGAATAAAGGATCCCTGCTGTCACTAGCTGTGGGGTGTGTCTGCTTTCTTCTGATTTCCCTTAACTTTGTCCACACTTTCGTGAAGAGAATAGTCCCTTCATTAAACTTTCCCCTATTGCCTAATTTGAATGTGTCATCTGTCCTATTTGCTGGAATCCTGATTTATATAGAGGGCAACTCTTAAACAGGCCATGTCTAATGATACTGGATTTCCTAGTAATCTTGGTGTATAGAAGCTAGTGGTGGCTTTAATCAAATCTGGAAAGTAACAAAAGAGAGTCCACAAATAAGATAATAAGGCACATCTGATCTAGATTTCTACCCCCAAAATAAACACCTTCTTTTCAAATACTCAGACATTCACAAAAACTGAAAATATATTATGCCACAATCCAAGCCTCAATAAATTATAAAAAGTAAAAACAACACAAACAACTTTCTCTGATCACAAATGCAGTAAGATTAGAAACTCATTACAAAATCAGAAAATAACAGTTTCCACTATAACTGGAAAATTTCATACTCTTTTATGTAAGTAACTCTTTGATCAAAAACAAAACTCAAATGGAAGTTGCCAGATTTTTAAAAATCAATCATGAAAAAAACATGCCACTTTCAGAATCTGAAGTAGAGCTTCGAGGAAAATGGAATCTTCATTTCAATGTAAAAGAAAAATAAATAAATTAAGCATTTGGCTTAAAAAGGAAAGCAAAAGAAGAGATTGAGTTAGAAAATAGAAAAACAATATTAAGAAATAAATTTAATAGCTAATTCATGGGGTGAAAGTTAGACGATCTACTAACTTGATCAAGTGATAATGGGAGAAAGTACAGAAACACAAAATAAAAAATGATTAAAAAAAATAATCACAGAAAAAAAAAAGCGAAAAGAACCATAGAAGACCACTTTGCTCAACTCTGCAAATAATTATAAAAATCTGGGTAAAAGAGATAATAGTCAAGCTATAGTATCTGGCCCCAGATATATTAGACAGAAAATTTAATTATATTTCCAGAGAAGAAATAGAGAATTTATCAAAGACCTAACCCCTAGCCAAACAAATGAATTTTTTTTAAAAGCAGGTATAAATTGCTTCTTGAAAGAATTCTACCAATCCCGTTTAAGAAACAGATCACTCCAATGCCAGGTATCTTAGAGCTCAAGGAATGGGATGGAGGGAAGTGGGTGGGTGGAGAGAAAACTTCCAAATTATATCATGGAGAAAGCATAACACTGTTACCAAAACCTGGCCAAGACTACAGATAAAAGAAAACTACGAACAATTCTCATTTGTGAATATCAGTGCAAAAATCCTGATTAAAATATTAGCCCATTAAAAGGAAAACACAAAATTTCAGGTGGGGTTCACCTAAAAATTCTCTTTAAATTAATCAACATTAAGATACCTACTAATATAATTTATCAGATTACGCATAATGAGCTAATATCACATTCATATCCTTGGGTGCTCAAATAGTATTTTTTTAAATTTAACAAGATTCTTCTTTAAACAAAACTCAATAAAAATAGAAATAGACTAGATATTACAATAAAATTTCACTCATTTCAGCCTCAAAACCAGCAACATGTTTCATGGAAATTACAACAATAATTTCCACTCAAGTCAGGAATAACACAAAAATAATCAATGTGCCCACTATTTTTTAACATTGTACTGGAGGTATTGGCTAACACAAATAGAAAGAAATTAGTCATAAAAATTGTAAATGAGGATTTAAAACCATCCTATTTGTATATGATGTGACTGGATATGTGGAAATCAAAAGAACTCAGGAAATTACAATTGGAAGGTATAAAATCGGTACATGTTAAGTTTAGGGTTAGTGTTTAAAAAAGATTAACACGCACATACATACATACACAAAAAACTAGTTAAAATACATACCATGTTCTTGGATTAGAAGACTCGACTTCATAAAAATATCAATTCTTCCTAAATTGATATATAATTACTATAATCCCAATAAAAATATCAGCAGGGTTTTTAAATTAGAAAAAGTGATTCAAAAGATCACATTAAAAAATGGACATACAGGAAAATGAATAAGAACAATTGGGGTGTGGGGGTGTGTGTGACTAGGCTTGGCAAATATTATAAATCTTCAACAATTAAAACATTATGGAACTGGTACATGACTAGACAGAGAAATAATGAAAGAAATTGGAAAGCACAGAAACATATCCAAGATTAATATGTGGCAAATGTGGCATCCTAAATCAGTAAGACAAATTTAGACTTTTTAACAAATGGTATTGAGTCAACTAAGTAGCTTCTGAAAGAAATGAATAAATTTGATCTTTATGTTATACTATGCACTAAGATAAATTCCATAGTGATTAAATAATTCAATATAAAAAATAAAGACAAACGATGACTAGCATTTAAGTATGGGGTAGGAGTGTGGGAGAAAACACGGGACAATTCCTTATTATTATATCTTGGAGGGGGCAAGATCTAGATTTAATTTAAAATCCAAAACCATTAAAGATTGACATCAAAATCCCATATGTGGCTAACTGTACCATAAGCAAAGGACAAAGAAAAATAAGCTGGAAAAAAATATTTGTAACTCATCTCACGAGATGCTAATCCCCTAAAAACCAATAGAGGAGTAACAGAGTAACAGAAAAAGGGTCAAAATATTGAATAAACAATTCACAGAAAAGGAATTTTAGATAAAAATATGTTCAACCTCACTCATAAGAGATATGCAAATGAAAATACTATGAGGTATGATTTTCCATCTTTCAAATTGGCAAAGATCCAAAATTTTAATAACAAATTCAGATGGGGAGGTATTTTTCATATATTGCTGGTGGGATTGTAAATCAGTATAAATTCTTTCATAGGCAATATGAAAATAGTAAACAAATGTACAAATGCACATTCCCTTTGACCCAGCAACCCCACACATTGGAGTTTTTCCAACAGATATATTACTGATGTATATACAAATTTCTTGATGTACATACAAATTTATAGATGTATATACATATTTTTGTAATAGCTCAAGATTGGTGTATTAGTTGTATATTGCTGCATAAGAAATCACCCCAGCACGTAGCAATTTAAAACGATATACATGTATTATCTCAGTTTCTGCAGGTCAGAAATCTGGGCACAGCTTAGCTGGGTCCTCTGCTTCACTGTCCCTCACGAGGCTACCATCAGGTTATCAACCCCGGAGCTTCAGTCTCATTTGAAGCTTCGACTGGGGAAGACTCTGCTTCCAAGCTCATTCAATGGTTGCTGACAGCATTCAGTTCCTCAAGGGTTGGTGGACTGAGGGCCTCAGTTCCTCACTGATTCTTGGCCAAAGTCTGTCCTCAGCTCCTTTCCACATGGTCTGTCCCACGTGGCAAATGGCATCCTCAAAGGGTGAAAGCCAAGAAGGGAATATAGAGTTGTTAGCAGAATAAAAGTCAGTCTTTTGAGATCTAATCATGGAAGTGATATCCCATAACTGTTGCTCTGTTGTATTTGTCAGAAGCAAGTCTCTTTATCCAGCCTGAATTCAAAGGGAAGGGATTACACAAGGGCAGGAATATCAGAAGACAGGGATCACTGCAAGCCATTTCCCACCACAGTTGGAAACAGCAAAATGTTGGAAACTGGGCATATAAGTGACCAGTATTGAATAGGCAATTTACTTACATGGTTCAAAAATTTAAAAATTATGAAAAGGTGTTCAGTAAAAAGCTACTCAGTGGTAAAGCCAATAAACATCTTTTGGTATTTTAAAAAGTTTGAACAATGTGATACAATACTTATTAAAATTTTTAAATTAAAAACGTATCTAAGCCGAGGCGGGCGGATTGTTTGAGCTCAGGAGTTCGAAACCAGCCTGAACAAGAGCGAGACCCCGTCTCTACCAAAAATAGAAAGAAATTAATTGGACAACTAAAAATATATAGAAAAAATTAGCCGGGCATGGTGGCGCATGCCTGTAGTCCCAGCTACTTGGGAGGCTGAGGCAGAAGGATCACTTAAACCCAGGAGTTTGAGGTTGCTGTGAGCTAGGCTGATGCCACGGCACTCTGGCCCGGGCAACACAGTGAGACTCTGAAAAAAAAAAAATCTACCTTTTCGGTAGCCTCATCATTCTGCAGGAGCTTTTGTTTTCTTTTTTATTTCAGCATATTATGGGGGTACAAATGTTTAGGTTACGTATATTACTCTTGCCCCCCATCCCTTGAGTCAGAGCTTCAAGCGTGTCCATCCCCCAGATGGCGCACATCGCACTCATTATGTTTGTATATACCCATCCCCTCATCCCCACTCCCATCTGCCCAACACCTGATGAATGTTATTCCTATATATGCACTTAGGTGTTGATCAGTTAAAACCAATTTGATGGTGAGTAGATGTGGTGCTTATTTTTCCATTCTTGGGATACTTTGCTTAGTAGAATGGATTCCAGCTCTATCCAGGAAAATACAAGAGGTGCTATATCACCATTGTTTCTTGTGGCTGAACAGTACTCCATGGTATGCATATACCGCATTTTATTAATCCACTCATGTATTGATGGGCACTTGGGTTGTTTCCACATCTTTGCAATTGTGAATTGTGCCTCTATAAGCATTCGAGTGTAGATGTCTTTTTTATAGAATGTCTTTTGTTCTTTTGGGTAGATGCCCAGTAATGGGATTGCTGGATCAATTGGTAGATCTACTTGTATCTCTCTGAGGTATCTCCGTATTGCTTTCCACAGAGGTCATACTAGTTTTCAGTCCCACCAGTAGTGTATGAGTGTTCCTGCATCCATGCCAACATTTATTGTTTTGGGACTTTTTGATAAAAGCCATTCTCACTGGGGATAAGTGGTATCTTATTGTGGGTTCAATTTGCATTTCCCTGATGATTAGAGATGTCGAGCATTTTTTCATATGTTTGTTGGCCATTATTTTGTCTTCTTTTGAAAAGTTTCTCTTCATGTCCTTTGCCCACTTTTTGATAGGGTTGTTTGATTTTTTTCTTGCTGATTTTCCTGAATTCTAAATAGATTCTTGTTATCAGCCCTTTATCGGATTTGTAGCATGCGAAAATTTTCTCCCATTCTGTAGGTTGTCTGTTTGCTCTTGCGATAGTTTCTTTGGCTGTGCAGAAGCTTTTTAATTTGATCAGGTCCCATTTATTTTTTTGTTGTTGTTGCTGTGATTGCCTTTGGGGTCTTCTTCATAAATTCTTTGCCTAGGCCAATGTCTAGAAGAGTATTTCCAACATTTTCTTCTAGAATTCTAATAGTTTCACACCTTAGGTTTAAGCCTGTTATCCACCACGAGTTGATTTTTGTGAGAGGTGAAAGGTGTGGATCCTGTTCCAGTCTTCTACATGTGGCTATCAAGTTTTCTCAGCACCATTTATTGAATAAGGCTTCTTTTCCCCAGTGTATGTTTTTATCTGCTTTGTCAAAGATTAGATGGCTATATGAGGCTGGTTTTATATCTGGGTTCTCAGTTCTGTTCTATTGGTCTATGTCCCTGTTCTTGTGCCAGTACCATGCTCTTTAGTTACTATAGCCTTGTAGTATAGTTTGAAGTCTGATACTTCCCATTTTGTTCTTTTTGCATAGGATTGCTCTTGCTATACAGGTCTTCTCTGGTTCCATACGAAGCGTAAAATTATTTTCTATCTGTCAAAATCTAATTTATTTCTTTGGAGTCCTTACCAGATCTTGTAATTATATATTGGCATATTAACTTGTTTATTGCTTGTCCTTCTCACAATACTTTAAGCTTCAGGAAGGCAAGGGCCAGGTTTGTTTCATTCACCAATGTATTATCCAGTACCAGCACAGTTCCTGGCACATAGTGAACATTCAGTAATTATTTGTTGAATATTTAACAAAACAACAAATGATACAAGCAATGGAGTGACAACTCTAAAATCCAGATGACATGAGATAGTTATTGTCCAGCTATTGTACCTCTCTCAAAGAAGATTATGATGTGTTTTACACACCTGTGAGCTTCTTGGGAGATGATTAAACTTGATACAAGAATTATAATTGATATCAAATTTATTAATATGTCCCCAAATTTTAGCTCTATTTAATTATGACATTCTTTCAACATGTAACAATTGATCCCTACTATGTATCAACAGTGGTCCTATTCTTAGGGAGCCTACATTCTAAAATAAAGAAAATAATTCATATGCACAAATGAATATAATGAGGTAAACAGATATAAAGAAGAGCATTCTAAAAAAATTATTGGAAATCGGAAGAGAAAGAAATTATTAATATTTCCACCTAGGAGGAATAGGAAGAGGCTTTATGAAGGAGATAACACCTGTGGGTCTTAAATAGTGGGTAAGATTTGAGTGTGAGAAAATATTAATAACAGGAAAGGACATGCCAGGAGCAGGAAATGGAAGAATCAGCAAAGGATACAGAGAATGTGTATGGCATGCATAGGAAGGGGCAAATAATTTGAGATGAATGGAACCCTGAGTGTGAGGTGGAGAGCAGAGAGAATTGATATTGGACACATAGCAGAAGATAGCTATAAAGTGTTATGTACACTTTTGGTAATTTACAGGATTTTGGATTTCATTGCTAAGAATTAGAAGTCACTGACAGTTCAGTTAAGGAGAGAAACCTTCAGATTTTATAAAACTCATTTGGCAGCAGTGCAGAAAATTGGAAAGGTAAGGGAGAAATCAATACATGAAATATTTGGGAGTAGGAGTCAGCAGGACTTGTAATACTAAGATACATGAAGTGATTGTGAACAACACCAGACAGAATCAATTCACAGTCCTAAATTTTTAGATACAGACTGTATGTGGCATGGAGTTCAAGGAAGGGAGTGTTCAATGAGGGATGGAGAGGCCTGGGAAGACCTTTGAATACCTAGTTATGAGGATGTGCCTTCTGTGAGTCCTTGAGGAGCTATTGTTGCTAAGTAAATCACAATTTTAGTGTTGTTAAAGATCTATGCTTTGTATTCAAGTACACATCAAGAATCCAAAACCTGCCTTGTTCCTTGTTACCAAAAGAACTAAGTGAACATTTTGAACTACCCAAATAAAACAGTATTTGGTTAGAGCGATCTAAAGAAAAGGCAAAATGAGTTGGAAATGTATTTTGATAGTTAATTTAGCTGCATACCAGGTAATAGGGGATGTGTTAATTTGCTCAAGCAATTAAACCACATCTGAAATGGCAGCTGCAGTTGGAATCACCACCTGGTTAAATATACAAAAATCCACTGTCATTCTCCAAGATCCATCTGTTTTCAGTATCAGCCAAAAATATAAGTTGAAATGGGGTGTGGTGGGAATCACCACACCTGCATCCTTTAAGAAGATGTACTCGTGTATCCTCAAAGGTGACGCTGATCTCTACAATCCACCCAGGAATGTGGTACTGCTTTTGGCTTACTATTTTCATTAGGAAGGCAGGTCTAGTGAATCCCACTTGGCCTTTCCTATAAGAACAGCTCACACAACAGGTCAGGGAGCCAACTCAAAGATTCTGCCAGTTGCTAAGGATGTCTATTCCTATTATTCATTCTGGAACTGTGGAGATAACCACAGTATGGTTTCGGAAACCCACTGGATCCACTGTGAGAAGGACCTGAGCTAAAACCCCATTGATCCCCTACCTCCTTAAGCCCCTACTCTACCCGAAAGGCCACAGTGACATTTTGAGTCTCCTAGACTTTGTGTCAATTCAGCGCCAGTGCCCAGTAGTCCCCAAAGATCTGGTTATTTCCTTTTCTCCAACGCACAATCACCTTGGTTAAAGGTCATAGGTCCCTTTGGGAAAGCCTTGGAGAAAGATTAACAGTATAAATTTCTGGCAGTGTAGCAGGGTCCTTCCTCAAGAGGACTATACCTCACCTTCACTTAAAGGGTTCTGGGCCTGTAAACTGAAGTCTGGGAATTGATTGAGGGACCGTGATTCTATGTTTTGGTGATTCAAGTTAGACTTGACCTAGAATTCTGCTTATACAGATCAAGTAAGAATTTAGTATATTCTCATCTTATTCTCTTCTAGGGATGCCATAATCAACTAGCCAACATTATGGGTCTCTAGGAGTCAGACTATACTGATTTCTTCTTTGACTCCACTATCCACTATGACGACCACTTGCCTTTGGCGATTAAGTGCCACAAATTGGCCCCTGCCACGCTGGGATCCAATTATCCCCATTACACTTAGGGATCCAGTTTGTTGGCAGCAGTTCCATTTCAAAGAAGAGTGACCATGGAGCTCTTGAAGGATGCTTGGGTGTCCTTGCAAATTTGGGATCTCCTTGGAGGTACCATACTGTCAACCTTACACCACTGTTCTGTGTGGCACTGAAGTCTCTCTGGCTGCTACTTGAAACCAAAGTAGCCCTTGTTGTTCTGCCTGTCATTGCAGACATTGCTATTACTCCTGTAATGGTCCTGGACAGAAGATGCTGCCGTATCATTTCTGCTTTACCAGAAAGGCCCATGGTGCCAATGCTTCAAGCCTGTATGGTATAGGTTCATTTGAATCCTTTTTAGAGGAAATTTAGAGCAATAGTAAAACCCTTGTTGTTGCAGCCTAACATCTGTTGCCATTCTGGCTACTATGCCCAAATTTCTTTTGGGAAACTTTCACCCCATTCTCAATCCCATTGTTTGTGTGAGATAGATGCTACCCAAAGATACATTGGAGGACACTGACAGGCTGAAGCCAGTCAAGGTATCCCATTCCCCTGGCCATTAGAGCTAGACGCAGAGAAGTTTACAAAGCCCAGGCCTGAACTAATCAGTACTCCATTCCCCTAGACACGGTGATAGTACAATAGATCAGAGATAATACTATACTACCAGTGTATGACCACACAGTCAAGTAACCAGTGACAACCTATGAAATTATTTTTTAAATTATTGGCTTATTGTTTCCTCTGGTCTGCCTGAAAGTGTGGGGATTAATTACTCTCTATTTAACAAGGAGACTTACTAATATGGCTTCTTTTGTTTATTGTCTAAGAGGGAAAAAAAATGGAGAAGTTTTCTGTAGGAGAATCCCCAGTATCCTGGTTAACACTTACCTTTCCTATCTCTGCCCCAAGGTTAATCACAAAACTTTAAGGAATGTACCACATACTCTTTTCCTGTTCACTTATAGTCTCTTCCACATAGAATTCAAAAGGCAGGGTTAGAGACTGATTCAAGTAATAATTATCCAGAGATACTACCTCTACACACACATACACACACACACACACACACACACACGTGCATGCCAACCACACATTTGGAAGCTTTGTATGCTGCGCAAATCCAGGGGGCACCTTAACATGTAGGCCATTAGTGCCTCTGGTGCTTAGACTTTGGGGCTGCCTTTAGATAGTCTCATGAGTATCAGCAAAGAAAATTCACTCCTGGACTATACAGTCTATGGTTTTAACTTTCTATGGAAAGTGGACAAAAATATGGACCCTCTAGCAAGGAAGACGTACACATACACCTGCACACAAAGTTTTGTATATAACTGCAGGTCGTTCACAAACCCTCTGAAACTTATACGGACCACAGGTTAAGAAAGCCTTCCTGAACTCAACCGAGCTCTCTTAACTCTTAATGTCGATCCTTTAAAACAGATTGTAAAGGCTTCTATTTCCTTAAATGCCTTATTTTCTTTGCTGGAAATGACAAAAGCCAGAGTGGACAATCTTAAAAATTATATGAGATGCTTATTCACCATTTCTTATTAATAAATAACAAACTCCAATTGTTTTTGCAAGAGTGAAGACAGTGAGACTTTGCACTCTGATAGAACATCTTGCAATTTTTTCTTTGACATTTACTTTTTAGGTTTTTTGGGGACCTGTAAATGGAGCCACATCAGAAGGCAAGGCAGAGATAAAGCTCTTAAATTCCTTCTTTTCATCCCCATTTATTCCCTCTTGCTTCTGCAAAGGGCCTTTCAGGGTTATGCTCATGCATGCCTGGCTCTTCCTGGGGAAGCATTTTCGTTTCAGTGATTTACTAAAAATAAAGTGCCATGAATCACTTGCCTTTCCATTCCGTACAATGATTTGGAATCCCTAAATGTGTTTGTTTGTCTCGGTCTAATGGTCCCTAAAGGAATTTATGATCACAATCATTGCACTGCATTCTGTTTATTTCTGTTTTCTCACACTGACTGCTCATCTAGCTGCTCAGCAGTGCATGGAATAGCTGAGCTCAGAGTAACTGCTGGCTCTGTTTGTGGATGTATTAATAGAAGATTTGCTCAGGGCAGGATCACAGTAGACCCACACCCGAAGGCTGAGAAGAAAAGGACAAACCAAAATTGCATTTGAGCTAAAGGATGGCAGCCCCACAGGACAGACTCTAAGAACTGCAAAGAAGCTTCACACTCATGAGTGTGGGGACATCATTGACTCCTTCTATTCTCCCACACTCCATATCCAACTCATCAGAAATCCTGATGGTTCTGCTCTCCAATTTCATATTCAAAAACCTACTCTTTCTCACCACCTCCACTACTGCCACACTGTTGCAAGCCAATTATCATCTCTCATCTTATTTATGCCAAAAGCCTCCTAACTGGCCCCCTTGCTGCCACTGTCATTCTCTTTCCAATCTCCACATAGCAGCCAAAGTGTCCCTTTAAAATGGGACAGACACTTGTCCATTCAAAACTCTTCAAATAGCTCACCATCTCAAGGTAAAAACCAAAGGCTTTTTGGCATGTCCTACATGGTCTTCCTCACCTCCCAAATAACTCCTTGCTTTATCTCCAACTATTCTCCTTCTGCTCCATCCACACTGGCCTCCTTGTGGTTTTCCATCACAGGCCTTTCACCTTAGGCCTTTGCACATCTGGAATGTTCTTTTCCCAGATAAGTACATAATTAATTCCTCCACCTTCTTCAAGTCTTCAGTCAAATGTCATCTTCTCACAAAGAACCATCCTGACCACCTTTTATTTCCCCTAATCATGAAGTCTTGCTATGTTGCCCAGTCTGGTCTCAAACTCCTGAGCTCAAGGGATCCTCCTGCCTCAGCTTCCCAAGTAGCTGAGACTACTGGTGCACACCACCACACCCAACCTCTGACCACCTTTTAAAGATTGGAACTCATCTGCCATTTCGCTCCTTTTTCTGATAGAAAAAACAAAAATGTATCACCTTACAACATAATATATTGTTTACTTATTTATTATGCTTTTGTTTATTGTCTATTCCTCCACATGCTTTTATACCACTCCCTCCAATTAGAATGTAAGCTCCATAAGAGTAGGATCTTTTTGTGTGTTCACTTATATATCCATATTTAGAATAGTGCCTGGCATGTGGTAGGCAATCAGTAAATATATGTGGAACGAATTGTATGAATGAACTTATTAATGAATGTCAATGTCAAATTGACTACAGGCACAAGAATTAGAAAAGGTAAAGACCAGATTGCTCTCAGGTATGCAATTAGGGCAGGGGAAGAAGCAATGAGGAAGACGCAAGCTGGCATTTACTGACCATCTGTTACATAATAAATGCAGTGCTGGATATTTTACATGCTATTTCACATAATCCACCTAACAAACTTGCAAGGTAAGTATTACTATCCTGTCTTCACAGATACATATTTCTCCAAAGTCCCATAGGTAGAGTTGTTTCAAATCCATGTCTGACTTCAAAATGCTTTATTCTTTCTAAAATCACTAGACCAATTTGCCTCGGGTCAGAAGGACACCAGGTCAGAGTGGTAGATGCTAAAAAAAGTAAAGCAAGTACACAGTTGCCATCATACCCCAACAAATATGACTAAATTTTTAAAGATTCAGCTATAATTCTTAAAGCATGTAAAACATGATTCAGGTCATCATAGCTCCATTATTATTTCCTAGATTTTTGTCTTATCCTATCTGGTGCTGATTTGAACAGATTACCTTCCATACTATAAAAAAGGTTTTAAAGTCACATGTGGGGAGCCAATATTTCTAATCAAATAATCCCTATTCTCAGCCCCAGATATTTTCACTCAAATCTGACAAACAGGAGAGGGAGGAGTGAAGAACGATGAGGCATACTTTATCATGGTCTCTCCACAGCCTCTACGAAAACTTGAGCCTCTTTTTCTCGTTAACTAAAGAATGATAATTCTTAAGAATCATAGAGTTGTAACTGACAAAAGTTAATTGGAAGTCGTATCTTATATTTTCTCTTCCTTTATGGCAATTCATTCAAGGCAAAATCAAGACTTCTACTAAAGAAGACTCTTCAGGAGAAAGCCGGCAAGAGTTGACCTTGGAGATTCCTCTTCAGCTTCAAGGAAAGACAAACTACACAGGTGTAGCTGGGCAGTGAGAAGCAACTGGAAATGAGCAGTGGAGAGAGAAGTAACGTGTTCTCCGCCCACTTCCGTGAGTGGAAAACGTTCAGTAAGTTGCTTTAATGCCCTGGCAAGATCGACGGACTTACTGCTCAGTAAACTCCCGGCTGACAGCTGAGGTTGCTATTCCAAAGCAGAAAAGCAATGAGGGGAATGATATGAGGAAAGTGTTTCTCTTAATTTTCTTTTTAAAATGTCAGGGAATAGAGAAATATTCAAATTAGCATAAAGAATAAATAACACATTTTAAGAATTTTTATCCTTATGGTCAACATGACTTACCTGCTTTACCTAGAATCTCAAATTCTCAATCACAATATTCAAACTTATATTTAGGAACCAACTAAGATCATATTTCTTTAATATATAAACAATCATATTTCTTTAATATATAGACAGCGTTTTATTTTCCTCAATAAGGTGTATTACAGAAAACTTTATACTTAAATTGAGTGGTCATTTGCAATAATCCTACTGCAATTATTTTTGGAAAAAAAAATTGTTAGTTGAATAATAAACCTTTTTCAACCAAGTGATAGTTTTGAAAAGTGGGTACATGTGAATCTATCTTAATTATGTTTTATTGATTAAATTTAGCAATTATAAAAATTATAAAATTCTCTCCCTGGTCAACTCAGTGTGGCTAGAAGTTTATCAATTTCATTAGCCTTCTCCAAGAGCATGCTTTCACTTTCAGTGATTTTCTCTATTGTTTTTGTTTTCTATTTCATTGATTTCTGTTCCAATTTTTGTTTCCTTTCTTCTGCTTACTATACATTTGCTTTTCTTTTTCTAGTTCCTTTAGAAGGAAGTTGAGGCGCTTGGATTTGGGAACTTTCTTCTTTTCTAATATAGGCATTTAGTGCTATTAAGTGCTATTTAGTGCTGTTAGCCCCATGTACAACCTTAGCAGTGTGTTGGGACTCCCCAAGACCACTCCCGGGTTCAGTTATTCACTAGGAGGACCCACAGGACTCAGCATATATTCATTCTCCTGGCTATGATTTCTTGCAGTGAAAGGATAGCAAAGGGACATAAGGCAATGTCTGGAGGAAACAAGGCGCAAACTTCCAAGAGTCTTCTCCCAGTGGAGTCATACATGACAAACTTAATAAGCCCAGTAAGAAGTTATGACAAAAGTGTAAAACGTTGCCAATCAGGGAAGCTAGTTAGAGACTCAGTACCCACAGTTTTTACTGGGAACTGGCCATGTCAGCACCCTCTGCCTGGCACATACACAAATTCCAGATTTCCAGAAGGAAAGCAGGTGTTCAGCATAAACCACTGTTTGCACAAGCAGTTTAGGTACAGTGAACCACTCTGATCAGTGAGGTTGGTGGGAGTTCTCTTGAAATCCAAGTTCTCAGATGCCAGCCAAAGGCCAGCCTTGCTAGTAGGCCTTTCTGAGGATAGCTGCCGCAGGCCTGCTGTGGTTAATCTTTTCTGCACAAGCAGCATCCTGAAAATTTTGATACGTTGTGCTTTCATTCTCATACTGTTCAAAATACTTTCTAATTTCTCTTTTGAGTTATTCCTTAACCCATGGATTATTTAGATTCAAAATATTTGAGGATTTTTCCAGAGATCTTTTTGTTATTAATTTCTAATTTAATTCCATTGTGGTCAGAGAACATATTTTGTATGATTTGAATCCTTTTAAATTTGAGTCTTGTTTTATGACCCAGAATATGGTCTTTCTCAGTAAATGTTCCTTGTGCACTTATAAGAATGTGTATTATGCTGTTGTTGGCTGAAACATTCTATAAATGTCAATAAAGTTAAGTTGGTTGATTGCACTGTACAAGTCTGCTATATCCTCACTTTCTACATAGTCCTTCTATAGACTATTAAAAATTTCCAAGAAACTGAATTGGAGGGAGAGGCAAGATGGCTAACTAGAGACATCACTTACCGGACCATCCTGGAGGGAAGGAAGGGTTTCAGATAAAGCACTGGGGAGAAAGGACACAGCTCAGGTGTAGGTAAGAGGAATAAGTACCAAGGCCTTCCAGGGACCTAATGGAGGAAAACTGCAAAGCAGAGAAAAAAGAGGAAAAAGGAAAAAAAGATATTGGCGAGGATCAAACCCAGAGAGGCTGAGAGCCCAGTGAAAGGGTAAGGGGGGAACCCTTTCTCCTTCCCCTACTCCTTTGGTGACCAGTGGGCTACCAAGTTACTCCGAAGCTTTTCCACCCCCACAAGCCCAAGCACCAAGGCAACCACTCAACTGTGGGAGAGAACTTGCATGATCCCAGAGCTTGGACATTCCATGTGGGCTTCCCCTCCAAGGAGAGTGACCAATAGGCCAGACAGCTGGCTATCTTCCAGTCAGACTCTTACCATCCCCTGCCCACTGCAACTGGGGGAACAGTTTGAGCAGAGAATTTGGCAAGTGGCTGCCTCTCCCCAGCTGGCGCGTCCTCTAGTCTGAGATTTCCACAGAGAGTGGAGCCCACACCTTTCCCCTTGAGGACCCACAGTGGACCCAGAGTGCCTGAACTGGGAGCTCCCTGCCTGCTGACATTTCCCGGAGACGCATGTCAGCGGGTCAGACATGCGGGCCAGATCCAGTGCCCAGGACTCAAGTGGGTTGCTAGGGGACACGGGGAGATTTGGGAGCTAGACTCGGGAGGCAAGGGATCCCATGAGGGCAGAACTGATGGGAGAATACCGTGGGGGTCTGAAATGTGGTGATCTGGGGGAGCACCCAGCTCCCCCCACAAAGGAAAGCCAAGCTGTCAAACTAGGGTGAGTTCTCCAGCGGGGAAGATCCCAGCCCACGGCACCATAGCAAGCCAATGCAGTGTTTTCAGGACCGTGTTTGCAATCGGACACCAGAGAGCAGGGGTAACACAAGAGGGGCGAAGCTCACTTCCGATAGCCAGTCGGAGAACTGGAATTGCTACCTCTTCCTCACAAGCAGCTGTCCTGGTTTGGAGAGCCTGCCTTGACCCTCCTCCCAGCAGCTTTTGCTTCGAGCCCTGCCGAGGCTTCGCAAAGCCTTCCAGGCTCCCCCAATCTAACCATACCCAGCCTCGCTCTCCCACCCACCTCTGCTGTGGTGAACAAGCAACCCCCTGGGAGCTACAGGCCCCCTCTCAAAGCCTGGGGCATTCAACCACTTCTACTCAGAGACTAGAGCTTATTACAGGCACAAAAGAACATCTCTACAGTTGGCTCTTTCCTACAAGCATCAACCACTGACAAGGAGAATAACACTATAGCTCATTATACCATCTACCAACTCAATCAAACAGGGCATGGCTTATTCTTACAAGCATCACCCACTATCTCGGAGATTAAGCTGGGGGTCCCAATACAATTCGCATTGCTGGGAAGAGGTGAAGACAGCAGGATAGAGGGAACCCAAGGGGACACTGCATTTTAGGAGAGAAACAAAAGTTACAAACAGCTCAACCTGTGAGGGGTCTCCCTCTTCCACTGCAGACCTCTGGGATGATCGGAGAGCTGCTCAGAGTCTGTGCAGAGACATTCCAGCAGAGAGCAGGAGCAGCAGAGATCTGGTGCCTGCCAATCGGAAGTTTCTGCAACTGACACCATCCTGATCTGGGACCCAGCCTTCTATCAGTAACCTTAGCATCACCCCCACCAGACTGGGGAGGGAAGAGACGCTCCCGGTGTGGAGCCCTATGACTAGGGGCTGAGCATGCCTCCTACCAGGCATGGGAGCTAAACAGAGAAGGAGGCCCAGACGCCAAGGCACCACTTGGGAATCCTGGGGCGAATGCCTCAGTGGGCCGTAGGTGTCGGGGGAGAACCTTGGCTGACCAGCAGCTCCGGCCTGCACCACTGGGAATCAGCAGTCCCCCAAACTGGTGGAACAGTCCCCAGTGATTTACAAATTCAATGCAATTCCCATCAAATTACCAACAACATACTTCATAGATCTAGAAAAATTAATTCTATGCTTCGTTTAAAATCAGAAAAGAGCCCGAATAGCCAAAGCAATCTTAAGCAAAAAGAACAAATCTGGAGTTGAGTCTGACTGACTGCATTCTAACTTTTGCTATTTAAATAAAAGAGTTGAAGGAGTATATTTGGGTTCTTTAGCACCTCAACAAATTAGGAATACCAATTAATTCTTGGTAATAAATTACAGTCAGGACTAGTAATTATTTCAGCCATTTAAAAATAATCTTTTGCTCCCAGCTAAAATCTCCCCTCCTGTTTTATTTTTTTCATAGTATTTATCACTAGCTAGCACATGATATGCATTTACTTATTTGCTTATTGTCTTTCTCCCCTTTTATTAATAGAATCTAAGCTGCACGAGGGCAAGGGCTTTGTTCTTTCTTGTTCACTGCTCCACTCCTAGGACTTAAAATAGTAACTAGTACATGGTAGTGGTTCAAAAAGTATTTGTTGAATGAAGCTCCTACTACTTTATGGGTATTATCAGAGTAACTAAAATTTTCGAGCACCCATTATATGTCAAGCCCTGTGCTAGTAAGGTATGGCAACAGACTTCTTGTTATCTATGATTTTATAGAGCTAACAGTCATAGATAAAACTTCAGACAATTTTATATTGACCAGGATATTTTCTTTATTAAACTGTTGTATAATTACTTTACTAAGATCCTGCAAGATTTATTACATTTAGTAACATTTTATAACAAAAAGTTATCTTCAAATGTAGTACTCTAATCCAAGTATCACAAACATCGCACAAACTACTTCAATCACTTTTAGAAACCATCCCTAAGGATCACTTGAGGCCAGGATTTTGAGACTAGCCTGGCCAACATAGTGAGACTCTGTCTCTAAGAACATTTTTTAAAAAAGAAAAAGAAACCATCCCTAGTAGGAATGGAGGAGGAGCCAACACTTCTGAGGTCAGTTGACAGTAGCAGATTGAATGTTTCCTAACAAATCTCTACTTCCAAATTTTTCTCAGGAGTGCTCCTTTGGTTCTTTCCCACAAGTTTTCTCTTCAATTACAAGGATAATTAATTTTGTCTCCTTTTTTAAAAAAAAAAAAAGCTGAACATTTCTTCTTTATGTATGATACGTTTATATAAATAATCAGATCTTTTGAAGAATCACACACCAATTTCCTTGATCATAGTAGCTTTGCAGAATGCTGACATTACTCAAAGTCTGGCAGGCAGCTTCCAATTCTCCCTCGCGGAACACATGGTAGTAACGATGAAACACTGGACTTGGGTCATGGGATCCTGCTAAACCAAATGGCTCAACAAGTTTGTCTTTATCAGGGTTTCCCCTAAGGTGCCAGGGAACCAGTACATCTTGAGAATGAAAAGCAGTCCTGTTAGTATGAATAGGCAGCTTGGAATTCATAACTTTCCTTGAATCACATCCTCCTTCCTGGAAGTCATTAATGGAGGACACAGAAGATGCTGAGTCTTGATTGTCCATGTCAGGCATTTGCTCCACAAGCAACCCTTGCACTGAGGCATCACTGTTTACCTCCTCTTTCTTTTCTTGGCTAATTCTGTTTCTTCTAAGATATTTGGACTTCTGCTTATTATATTCTTGTTCCATTGCCCAGACATAAATGAGTGCCTTCCCACCAGGTCTCAGGAGCCGAACAAGTTCTTGGAGAGCTGCCACCCTACGTTCCTAATTTAAAAAAAAAAAAACATATTGCCATTTGTCAACCAAAGGAGATATAGAGAAGAAATGGGAAAATACAATGGACTGTAGGACTGTTTTCAATTAGGATGAACAATAAGAAAATCTAACACAATGTCTTACATAAAACAAAAAAGAAAAAGAGGGAAGGGGCATTTTGTTCTGTGATTTAAGAAAAAAAATGTTGAGGAAGTAGAGAAAAAGAAATTTTTATTTCTGTTAATCTTCCCTGTGATTTTTTTCCTTAACTGACTAGCTGGGATACATGAAACAATGACGTCTTCTTATAGGGCTATCAGCAGTAATATGAAGCACTTGTAGATTAATCATTACATTTATATAGTGCTTGTACAAAAGAACTGTGTAAACTATATTATGGAGATTTCTATTTATAGCCTCGATGAAGTAGTTTGTATTAATTCTCCTGCTAAAAGCAACCATAAAGTCTGGATGAAAGACATAAAACGGCTGCTTAAAGGCAATGGAAGGAAACACATCAGGCAGGACTTGAAGGGCTATCATTCCTGACAGAAGGGAATTAAACCAAGACAAGCTCTATATTCGCTCCAGCTTTTCCCTGAGATTATTTGCTAATTTGCAACACGGGAGAATAGAGTATGATTAGAAAGCAGAAGTCTCATCGGCCTGAGGAAATAGAGCTCAAAGTACAAGGAAGTCAAAGCAGCTGGGAATTGGGGGATAGAATCATGGATAAAGGAGGAACTTCATGAAAGCGATTCAAAAAATCTATATGTAAACTCCCCTCAAGGCATTTGCCAGTTCCTAAGCTGCACGTACACAAGGTGAAATTTAAGAAACTCAGCAGAGTTGCAGCTGGGAAGTTAAAAAGCTAAACAGAGATTTTAGTAGTCAAACAATGCTGGAGAGACAGAAACTGGAATTTAAGATCAGCCCAGTTAGTGTAAGGGATTTGGAATATACCCCCCCTGGCTTTCACTTGAAACCCAGAAGGGCCACAACCCAGCAGTAGGGACAAAAATAAAATAGATATGAATCAGCCCTAATAAACCATAAAACCGTTTCTCTACAGAATTAAAGTGATGTGCTTATATTTTACCCGCTTGCTGTTAGAAAATTTAACCCTCTTTCGAGGAAGATAAAAGTTTCCAAATCTTTTAATACAAAATGCCCAGCATCTAATCAAAAATTATGAGGCATGCTAAACATAATCATGGCCAAATGACTGAAAAACAGAGGGAAAAAAATGGACAATAGAAATAAAACCCCAAAGACTTTAAAATAACCATGGTTAGTATGTTCAAAAAACTAGAGGAAAAGAGAGAATTTCAGTAAAGACACAAAATATATTAAGAAGCCATACAGAATTCTAGAACAGAAATAACAATAGATGAATTTAATAGCAAATTAGATACATCTGCACAATTATTAATATAGAATTCAGATCAGTATAAATTACCCAGATTAAAGCATAGAGATGAAAAAGGACAGAAAATACAGAAAACAATGTCAATCTAGAATTCAATACCTAGTAAAAGTATCTTTTTTTAAATGAAGGCAAATAAAAAGATTTCAGATGCACAAAAACTGAGAATTTGTCACCAGTATACCTACACAAAAGAAAACAGGAAAAAGTATTCTTCAAGGAAAAGAAACCTAGTTCCTCTGAAACTTTAAAAATGCAAGAAAAAGGAAGAACACCAGAAAAAGTAAGTAATTTGAGAAAATATAAATGAATATTGAGAGCTTAAAACATTATATAACAATAATACAATAAAAGGGCTAAATGTCATTAATGATAGTCTTACATTATCAGGAAGTAATAAACATACTAATTTAAGGTAGATTATAATGCTAAGAATACATGTTGTAATGTCTAGGATATCCATTAAAAATATCAAAAGAATATCTAACCAGCAAGCTAACAGAGGAAAAAAAATATAATAAACTACATTAAGGATATAAGGCTAGCAGTCAAAGAGAACTAAAATTTGAAATGTTATACATACATACATATGCATATCTGATGAAAAATAATTAATCTCTCCAATTCCATAGCTCTGTTAGCCTCAGATAATGCCTTCTTTAACCATCAAAGTAACATACACCACATTGTATACCTAAGTAACCTATTCAACATGGTCAAAAAGCCCAAGAAATAATCTCAGATCATGTGTTAAAATAGGAGGGAGCATCTTCAGCATGAGTGATCTATGGAGAAGTAAATTAAGGAGAGGAAACTTTGTGAGGATTTTTGCAAGTTGAGTGTAAGGAGTTGAGAAAGTTAAGTTAAAAATATAAGAAGACACCATTTTATAAAAAGTGTTAAAATAATTCTTAAAGTAATAACTAACATTTACTGAGCTCTTACTATGTGCAAGACACAACGATAAACATTTTATATATTGTCTAATTTATCCCGATAGTCATCTTCATTTTACAGATGAGGAACCTACACATCCAGAGACCACTAAAAATATTTGCTAAAGATCACGAAGGTAAAAAGAACGTAAAATAGTAGAGGCAAAGGTGTTAGGGAATAAGACAGTAGCACAAGAATGTGCCACTGAGTTGTAGTTGAAGGAACATATATGTGCCAATCATTTCTTCCAAATGAAGGGGATTTTAAAATTTACTGGTAGAGGGGCTGCTTGCAAGTCTTTCTCTGTTTGCAATAAAGCTTCTAAGTATACTGACGCTTGGTGGTTTTTGCTGTAAAGAGTTTCCCCTTATACCGTTTGCTGCAGCCCAGCAGAAAATCTCTTGATTACTATTAAAAGTAAAGAGCTGGTAATTAAAGAAACAAATAACATAGTTTTCTGATTTGTTTTGAACTCAGTTAAGGTCTAAGGTTTACTAAAACTGCAGGTGACCCACGAGGTGAGCTATAAAGTTAGTGCTTAGATCAGGGGAGAAACCATTGATACCCAAGAAAAATAAGTGGTTTTCTTTTCCTTTAAAGAAAATATAAAATATTAAATTCAGTTATTTTTGAATTAAGAACATATTTAAGAAGTCAGCAATTCTACCAAATGTACAAAGAACTAACACCAATCCTCCTGAAACTATTGCAAAAAAAATCAAGGAGGAGAAAATTCTTCCTAACTCATTATATGAGGCCAATATCATCCTCATACCAAAACCAAACAAGGACACAACAAAAAAAGAAAACTACAGAAAAAATATCCCTGATGAAAATAGATGCAAAAATCCTCAACAAAATATTAGCAAACTGAATCCAACAGCACATCAAAAAGATAATACACCATGATCAAGTGGGTTTTATACTAGGGATGCAAGTATGGTTCAACATATGCTAATGAATAATTGTAACATATCACATAAACAAAATTAAGGACAAAAACTATATGATTATCTCAATAGACACAGAAAAAGCATTCAATAAAATTCAGCATCCCTTTATGATACAATCTTCAAAAAACTAGGCATGGAAGGAACATATCTCAAAATCATAAAGGCCATATATGAGAAACAAACTGCCAACATCACACTAAAAGGGGAAAAGTTGAAAGCATTCCCTAAGGATGCTCACTTTCATCACTCCTATTCAACATAGTACTGCAAGTCCTAGCCAGAGCAATCAGGCAAGACAAAGAAATAAAAAACATCCAAATTGGAAAAGAGGCAGTTAAATTATCCCTGATCGCTGATGATATGATCTTTTATCTAGAAAACCCTAAAGATTCCACCAAAAAACTCTTACGTTTGATAAATGAATTCAAAAGTAAAGTAAAGTTTCAGGATACAAAATCAATGTATGAAAATCAGTAGCATTTCTATACACCAATAACAATCTAGCTGAGAGCCAAATCAAGAAGGTAATCACATCTATAATAGCTACAAAAAAATACCTAGGAATCTATTTAACCAAGGAGGCGAAAGATCTCAACAAGAAAAACTACAAAATGCTAATGAAAGAAATCATAGGCCGGGTGCAGTAGCTCACCCCTGTAATCCTAGCACTATGGGAGGCCGAGGTGGATGGACAATTTGAGCTCAGGAGTTCGAGACCAGCCTGAGCAAGAGTGAGACCCTGTCTCTACTAAAACTAAAAAGAAATTAGCTGGACAACTAAAAATATACAGAAAAAATTAGCCGGGCATGGTGGTGTGTGCCTATAGTCCCAGCTACTCGGGAGGCTGAGGCAGGAGGATCGCTTGAGCCCAGGAGTTTGAGGTTGCTGTGAGCTAGGCTGATGCCACGGCACTCTAGCCCGGGCAACAGAGAGGGACTCTGTCTCAAAAAAAAAAAAAAAAAGAAATCACAAATGACACAAACAAATGGAATAACATCCCATGCTCATGGATCAGAAGAATCAATATTGTTAAAATGACCATACTGCTCAAAGCAATCTACAGATTCAATGCAATCTCTATCAAAATACCAACATCATTCTCCACAGAATTAGAGAAAACAATCCTACAATTCATATGGAACCAAAAAAGAGCCCCAGTAGCCAAAGCAATCTTAAAAAGAATAAAGCTAGAGGCACCACATTATCTGACTTCGAATTATACTACAAGGCTATAGTAACCAAAACAGCATGGCACTGGTATAAAAATAGACACATAGATCAATGGGACAGAACAGACAAACTAGAAGTTAGAAATAAAGCCATATATTTACAGCCAACTGACTTTTGACAAAGTCAACGAGAACATACACTGGGGAAAGGACACTCTTCAATAAATTATGTTAGGAAAATTGGGCTGCCATATGCAGACAGATGAAACTGGACGCCTATCTCTCACCATTCAGGGGTGGTGAACCTGCGGCCTTAAAGCCACATGTGGCCTTCTAGGTCCTTAGGTGTAGCCTTTTGACCGAATCCAAATTTTACAAAGCAAATCCTTTTATTAAAAGGGTGCAGCAGAGAAGATAAAGCTTTTCTTGCTTCCTTTGGTGCTTAAAAAAGAACAATCTTGAAATCAGAAGGCTACAGGTCTACAAGAAGACAACCTAGGAAAAACTCCTCTGGACATTGGTCTACGCAAACAATTCATGACTGAGACCTAAAAAGCACATGCAACCAAAAAAAAAGACAAATGGGACTTAAAGAAACTAAAAGCCTTCTGCACAGCAAAAGAAACAATCAACACAATGAACAGATAACCTACAGTATGGAAGAAAATATTTGCAAACTATCTAACTGACGACGCACAAACAAAAAGAACAAACAACGAAACCAAATAAAAAAAAAAAACAAATAAATCAAAAAAAAAAGCAAACAAAAGAAATAAACAGACACAAAAAAAAACAAAAAAAAAACACACAAAACAAAAACACAAACAAAACAAACCTCTAAACAAAAAAAAAAAACAAAAAAAACAAAAACACAAAAAGCAAAAAAAAAAAAACACAACAATAATAACAGAAAAAAAAAACAAAACAAAAACAAAACCAGGCAAGGCAGCGCACCCCACTAACCCAAACATAATAGAAGGGCAAGGCAAGAAAAGAACATAACGTAAGGACAGAAAAAACAAACCAACCAAAACAAAAACAACAACCCCAACAAAAAAAAAAAAAAAAAAAGGAGCACGGCACCACACAACAAGACTACAAGCCAAGCGACAGGGGAAGCCAAGACAAGAGCACAACCCAAGCACAGGAAGGTGAGAATAAACTAAGATAACACCACACCACTACACTAGCCTCCACAACACAACAAAACCAGACCCCAAAAAAAAAAAAACAAAACAAAAAAACACAATGAGATATCATCTTACACCAGTCAGAATGGCCATTACTAAAAAGACAAAAAATAACAGATGTTGGCAAGGATGCAGAGAAAAAGAAACACTTATACACTGATGGTGGGAATGTAAATTAGTACAACCTCTATGGAAACCAGTATGGAGATTTCTCAAGGAACTAAAAACAGAACTACCATTTGATCCAGCAATCCCACTACTGAGTATCTACCCAAAGGAAAATGAATCATTATATAAAAAACACCTGACTCGTATGTTTATTGCTATTCACAATAGCAAAGATATGGAATCAACATAAGTGTTCATTGGTGGATGACTAGATAAGAAAATTTGGTATATACACACAATGGAATACTATTCAGCCATAAAAAATAATGAAATCATTTCTTTTGCAGCTATTGGATGGAAATAAAAGCCATTATCTTAAGTGAAACAATTCAGACATAGAAAGACAAATACCGCATGTTCTCACTTTATAGGTGAAAGCTAAATAATGTGCACACATGGATGTATGGAATGATAGACAATGGAGACTCAGAAGGATGGGGGTTGGGAGGAAGACGGATAATGAGAAATCATTTAATGGGTACCATGTACGATATTCAGGTGTTCAATACACTAAAAGCCCTGACCTTCACCACTACATCATATATCCATGTAACAAAATTACATTTGTACCCCATAATTTTATAATCAATTAATTAAGTCAACATACTACTACCAGCTAAATAAAACAGTCTTGAAAAAAGAATAGGAAAAGAGGAAAAACAGAATGGGAGGGACGTGAGACTCACATGTGAGAGATGAGAGTGTGGGTTGAGAAAGAAAGATGGGAAAGAGAAACAGAGGAGAGTACTCAAAAGGCCTAGAGCTGAAGATCTCAGTCTCTTCCAGCTAAAATTCTGTGACTCTGTGAGTTTAAAGTAAGGCATTTAGAAGTGAATGAGACCTGGGGTAGAAAAAATGCAAAAACGTGCAGCAATAAAAGCAGGATCCCACCAGGCCTGTTTAAGTAAACATGACTCCCACATAGCCCATCTTCATTCTGCATGCTCTCTTACAGAGAGGGCAAATTGTGTGACAAGAGAATGGAAAGAAATGAAAGCTAAAACAGGGTCCAAAATCAGTAAAATCCACAAACTTTTCCTGCCACTTTAGCTTCAAGTTCTTAGAGAAGGAGAGACAGTGCTTACTGCTGTTGCAAAATGGTGAATAACAGCAATGGAGATACAGGCATCACAAGACCCACTGCAGACTGGTACTGCCAGCGCATCACAGACAAAGGCCTGAAATTGCTTCTCTCTACAAATGTGCACCAGGTTTTGGCTACGATCACAACCAATCTGCAACAGAGAAATAAAGAATTTCATGACATTTTGTTTAAATGTCACAAAAAATTAAGAGCTATGAGCTTATTCCATTACCTTAAACTCATCAGACAGATTTCATATTCACTGTGAAACGGTCTGAGACCATGATGTTATCAGTGCTTACAGGCAGTACAAAGTCAGAATATATAATTATTCAGAGCAGCATTTATTACCTTGACAGATAACAAACAGAACTCAAATTAGCGAATGGAAACAAAATGACTAAAATAAAAATGGTAGCAGTGGAAATAGGAGGTCCAAGTTTGCACCTAATTGATCACCATCCTGAATCTAGATCTTCCTGTAATATCACACATTTAAAACTGGAAATTATCCCATAAACATAGACATTTAGTATTTGGGGGGAAGCTACAAATAAGATGACCTAAGTTATCTCTCATTATTATATATACTATATTGTGATGACCCAGAGACCAGGAGGAAGGATGATTTTTTTTTTGTTTCTTTATACTTTCCAACATGTATTACTTTAACAATCATAAAATGAAACCCCAAAACAACAAAAAACAAAATAATTTTTTTCATTTTTTAAAACTATTAAGTCTTTTTCTGCTAAACATCAAAGTTGATCAAGAATAAAGTGCTGAATTCAAAATTTGTAAAATGCTATTTAATAAAACCTTTTAGTGTAACCAACAATCCTGAGAATGACAGCACTGAGGGAGCTAGCAATGTGCTTTCATCTCTTCAAGCAGGTGAGGCCTAATGTGCCTTATGCATAAGTCTGGGTCTGTGGGAAATGTTTGGAGGTTGGGATTTCCCATCTTCTCTCTAGTTTTGTTGTTTTTATACATAGTTTTGCTATTCTAAGAATATCACCTATGTGTGTATAAACACACACACACACACACACACACACACACGCATGCACGCACACATTGCAACGTGCCCATGTAAATTAGGGAAGGAATGAGAAAGGCTTAAGAAACATTAAATTGCTAGTTAATAATTATACCCAGATAATTTCTTCTTAACCCAATCTCTATAATAGGGAAACGAATTATATAAGCAGATTTAGTCAAACAGAAATGGCTTCCAAGCTTATATTTATTCATTTAATTTTTGGATATAATGAGCATTGATCCTAGGGTTCCATCAGCCATTCCGAGAATAAAGAATATGAATACTCACATCAAAACAATTCTTATTGAGTTAAATCACATTGCCATGCTAGTCATACTTAATGAGTTTGCTCACTTTGTAATTGGTATTAAGCAGCTTCTACAATCCATCTTGAAGCTGCTTTAATTTCTAAAGTGGAATAAAAGATACCAAGCTAGATAAGATCTCTCTTATCAGAGTACCATAGAGCAGCAGTCCTCAACCTTTTTGGTACCAGGGACCAGTTTCATGGAAGACAATTTTTCCATAGAACAGGGGGAAGGGAGAGTGCTGGTTTAGGGAATGACTCAAAGTGCATTACATTTATTGTGCAGTCAAACCTCTCTGCTAATGATAATCTATAGTTGCAGCCACTCCCCACCACCAGCATCACCACCTCAGCTCCACCTCAGATCATCAGGCATTAGATTCTCATAAGAAGGTACAACCTAGGTCCCTTGCATGTAGTTTACAGTAGGGTTCGTGCTCCTGTGAGAGCACACTAATGCCACTGCTGATCTGACAGGAGGCGGGGCTCAGGCAGTCATGCAAGGGATTGGGATCGGCTGTAAATACAAATGAAGCTTCACTCTCTCCCCGCCGTTCACCTCCTGCTGTGCGCCCAGTTCCTAACAGGCCATGGACTGGTACTAGTCCACGGCCCAGGGGTTGGGGGCCACAGTCATAGAGTATGGACTCTGGAGTCAGAGATGAGATTCTAGTACTTGCCCTGACACTATGTGATTGTGGGCATGTCATTTAACTGAGTCTCAGTTTTCCCATCTGTAAAATGGAGATAGTAATGCCAATCTCATAGATTACATATGTGAGAAAACATAGTACAACACTTGGCACACAGCAGGTACTTGACATTGTTGGTTTCCTTTCTGTTCCTCTTTCCTTTACTGGGAAAGTTAATATAGTTTAAAAATAAAACAAAACAAATACAGAGATGTACAGAATAGGCCTGTATAAACATATCTCCAATTCTTATAGATTCCTGGCATTACTGAGTGTTATATTTGCAATACCAACTACTTATAGCAACATCTAGGAAACAAATTTGAACTAAATGTGCTCTGAAATCAACGCACAAAACAATCACATAGTGAATGACCCAGTCTATACTCTGGGTAGATACATCTCACCTACTTTTGGTATTGTATAAGCAATGAGGCTCCTGAAGGTATAAAATCTTTGCCTATAACTCTGAAAATAAAGCCAACAGCTAAAGGTGATGAGAGAAATGAAGAGTAACTGAAAAATAAAAAAAGAAATGGTCCCTAGCTAGAAAATAAAAATTTTGAATTAAAGAGTAAATGAGCAAGCCCAGGCATGGCTCAGATCTATGATAAAAGCAGATTTATCACATACATTTCTTACAGAAATCAAAAACTATTTATCAAACTCTTCCCATGAAAGCCCAAGCCAGTATAGAAAATGCATTTTGTTAATAAAATGATATGCAATAGTGATATTAAGAACTTTTTAGATTTTTAGCCTATTCTACATTGGAATACCTAGAATAAATGCCACAGGTCACATCCCCTCATTTCATAAATGTCAAGCAATGGACATATTTTCATGCTCAAAAACGGCTATTCAAAATACACTCAAATATCATTGCTCCATCCATGTTAGAGCCTCAGCAGCTTAAAAGAGATAGGAGTCCCTGTTATCATACATAATCCCATCTTCTGGTATAATAAAAGCCTCAACTCCAGCCAGACAAGTAGTTTTCATTCATTCATTGAACCAACGCTTCATGAGCCTATCATCAGACAATGCAGTAGGCTCCAGGGAACGGCAGGCAGGAAGGACTACGTGTAGACTGCTGCTGATAAAATGAATGTGGATAATAGAGAGTGAGCATGCTTATGATTTTCCAATCCTTCCAAATATATTCCTTCTTGAATTAGCTTCAAATTTTTGGTTCAGTATTCTGTTTATCAAGAAATTATCCTCACTTGTAGCAGAATAATGTTATCATTATGACTAAGTCAGTGTGGTTGACTTCAACCTAATTTCACTGTCACAAATGATACCCAACTAGATAAAATCATGGACCATAGATTATCAACAAGAAAGTGCATAAGCACAGCCTACTGAGAATCATATTTGGATAGTACCTTTAGATTGAAACACCAGAAGATATCACCTTGTTTTGAACTGTGATTACAGTTATGATTTTAAGTGACGCGTCAAAAACCTTCCTCTTTAACATGAACAAACTTAACTCACTAGACCTTATTCTTTATAAACTAAAACTTAATTGTAAACATTATAACAATATATTATAACAGTGTCTTATTTTCATGAAAAGCTATGCTTTTATCTGCCTTTTAACGCACAAACTCTACCCTTCCTCAATTGCAGTATAGCCAGCCCTCCATATTTGTAGGTTCCACATCCATGGATTTAACCAATCATGGTTAAAAATATTTTAAAAAATAAAAAATGTGTCTATTGAATATGCACAGACTTTTTTCCTTGTCATTATTCCCTAAACAATATAGTACAACAACTATTTACACAGCAATTACATTGTATTAAGTATTATAAGTAATCTCGAGGTGATTTTAAATATGCAGGAAGATGCATTAATACAAAGGTTATATGCAAATACTATGCAATTTTATATCAGGATTACAGCATCTGCAGATTTTGGTATCCACAGGGATCCTCGTACCAATTCCCCATGGATACTGAGGGATGAATGTAGTTTTTTCAATGCGTTTTTGGTGCTTCCTAAGCAGTCTTAGGTGATTGTGACTAGAGGTATTTGAGGTATATGGCCCAAAATAGAGCAGCCACTGTAGTGCACATGGGGTGACAAAAATGTCATCTGTTAGCAGAATGGTGTTTTATTTTTGTCTTTTCCACTAAACCTTTTATGATCGTTAAGGATATATTTATTATTTGATTTGACTTCAATTTCACATACTAAGGGACAACTGCAGTAGCTTTCTTCATGTAGGTGCATA
The DNA here is from genome assembly GCF_000956105.1 of Propithecus coquereli. Lineage (NCBI taxonomy): Eukaryota > Metazoa > Chordata > Mammalia > Primates > Indriidae > Propithecus > Propithecus coquereli. The sequence continues at coordinate 7,149,298 of NW_012151951.1, forward strand.
ATTTCTAGGATGGAGTAAAAATAAGGATTGACACACTCCTGACACACTCCGAGAACTCAGGAATGTAGACTGTATTCATTCTCCTTATCTACTCCCTTACTCTAGCCCTTCCTCCTCTAATCTCGAGAAAGGGAAACTCCAGTCCTCACAGAGCAGTGTCACTATGAGTATTTACAACAATGTACTACAGCAGGAAGAATGTTCTACTTCCTAGCACAGCAGGAAAAAAAAGTGGTTCACAGAAAAAGAAATGATAGCAACTAAAAACAGACACTTTGGAGTCAGACAGAAATGGCTTCAAATCCTCAGTCTAGCGCTATTGGTCAAGTTTTTAATCTTTTTGAGCCTTAGTTTCCTCAACTGTAAGACATCAATAAATAATAAACTTTTTTTTTCTACTATGAGTAGAATTTGGAGTCAGAAGGCATGGGCTCAAATTCCAGTTATATCCCCAAATTATATGACATCAGAGAAGTGATATAACTAACCTCTGTGAGCTCCAGTTTCTTCATGTATAAAAGATGGATGAAAATATCTGCTTTATCTTTCCCATACTTAGGGCAATCCAAGCAAAGAAAATGGTTCCTATAAAAATCTTTCTAATCTGTAAAGAGTTGTATAACCGCAAGATAGTTTTACTGATAAAATAATCATATTGGAAAGCAAAATCTAATGGGAGAGAAAGACTATAATGATGGCATAAATTTCTAGAGGAATAAGAAGGAATGGTGGTGTTCATTAATTTTCAATCTGTTTATTACTTTTCTGCAACAACTTAAAAAACAGCATCAGATCATGAGAAAGAAAGACGACGATAACCACTGCAAATTAAGCGAAAAGAAAGTCAGAAGCAACATTACTTGCCATATATAACTCCTTATTGATGCCAAGATACTTTCCATTCCCACACCCAATATCAGCCACTATCGAACCACTTGGCAAAGCCTTCAGAAACTCCACGATGCATGGCCATGGGCTGTGTCTCGTGCTGCTGAAGTGCCTGGCAATCTCTTCATAAACCTGATGGACGTGCTCTTGCTCCAGCTGTGAGGCCTCTTTATTATTCTCTGGAAATGAGGGAGGAGACTCTTTCCTCTGGCTGTCACAGACCAACGGGTAACCTAAATGAAAAAATTAAGAAATATAAAACCTTCGTTTTTATCCAAATGACTCATAAGGTACCAAGTTTTCCTAAAAGAAAAAGGAAATCAAAGCAAATTTGGTGACTGGGGGTAAATAGGCACTAACTTGTCAGTTTAAAAAAAGCTCTTCCGTAACAAATCCAATTATATGTGTGAGGGGTCTAATGTAAAAAGAAGGGGAGATGATGCATTTACAACAAAACATGACTACAATTCTGCATCTGCCGTAAGATGGTGCCTATTTCATCTTGGGGTTAAAGGTCCTCTTATTTAAGAAAGCATCTTGATAGATCTGGCCTAACTGGAAAAAAATTTAGCTAAATTAACAAGATTTAGGATGTTTCCCTTGGCAGGTGAAGGGGATAGGAGCTCTGGGGACCCTAGGACTCTCAAAAGAAGAACAAGACCTGGAAGCAAAGTGTCATTTGGCAATATTCACAGATATTTACTGAATGCTTTTTGAAGCAGTTTGTATGTATTCTCTCAATCCTCACACACATACTATTGGATATGGACTATTACATCCATTTTACAGATGAGGAAACTGAAGCACAAAGAAGTTAAATAATATTCCTAAAGTGTCAGAGATAGTAAATCATACAGCCAATATTTGAATCCACGCAGTGTAGACTCCAGAACCCACATTCTCAATGACTACACTGTGTTGCCTACTTCAGCAGAATGAGCAAACCCCAAGATGAACACCACCAAGTAGAGTCAACGGCAGAGGAAATTTAGGCTACAATGTCTCACATTAATGTTGAAGTTGTTCCCTATTCTCTGTAATAATGTATAATACTAATTTTAAATCCTTGCCTCTTCTCTGCTATGCTATAATCTCCCTTTGTCTTCTGCCAAAATCTGTGACATACAACATCTTTTTATGGGTAGTGTTCTAGGGAATAAAGAAAGAAGCAGTAGTACTACCAGAGAAACCATAGGCAAGACTAAGGCAATAATTAGAAATCACATAACAGCAAACAATTGCCTGCAACATTGATGGCTTCAGGAATGAACATAAAACAAACCTCTTTTCCTAAATGTAACTAGCGTATGCCAAACCTTGAGAAAGCCTAAAATGGGCATGGGAGTATCTAGTGCCTATTAATGGGTAAAGGGAAAATCTAAACATTTTTAATGGATATTTAAGAAAAGGGTAGCTCCAAAAAGCTTGAGGACTCTAAGACACACATGTGGAAACAGATAGGTTGCATTATGTTGATTAAATTAGAATTATGATTATACTACAATGTATTACATTATAATTTATCCTAGACTGGTCTTAGTAAAATTTTATTCTCTTGGAAATTATGAACATCTAAGTTGCCTAAAGAAATAAGCAACCTTATCACTTAAAAATCTACAAATTTTGACCAAAAGTATGCAAAGGATGACCTTGAACTTAAAAAAAAAAACTCACTAGTCATCAGGGAAATGCAAATTAAAACCACAACATATCATCTTACACCTGTTAAATGGCTGTTCTCAAAGAGATAAAAAATACCAAATGTTGGTGAGGATGTAAAGAAAAAGGAACGCTTCCACACTGTTGATGGGAATATAAATTAGTACAGCCATTAGGGAAAACAGCATGGAGGTTCCTCAAAAAATTAAAAATAGAACTATCATATGATCCAGCAATCCCACTACTGGGTATACATCCAAAGGAAATGAAACCAGTATGTCAAAGAGACATCTGCACTCCCATGTTCACTGGAGCACTATTCATAATAGCCAAGATATGGAATCAACCTAACTGTCCATCAATGGATGAATGGATAAGGAAAATATGGTAAATATATATACAATAGAATACTATTCGGCCATAAAAAAGAAAGAAATCCTATCATTTGCAACAACATAGATGAATCCAGAGGACATTTATTAAGTGAAATAAACCAGGCACAAAAAGACAAATACCAAATGATCTCACTTACATGTGGAATCTAAAAAAATTGAACTCACAGAAGCCGAGAGTAGAATAGCGGTTACTGGGGGCTGGCTGGGTGGGGAGGGAGATGGGGAGATGTTGGTCAAAGGAGAAAAAAGTTCAGTTAGATAGGAGGAATAAGTTCCACAGATCTACTTTACAACAAAGTGACTATAGTTAATAACAATGTATTGCATTCTTGAAAATCACTGAGAATGGACTTTAAGTCCATGAGACATCACAAAAAGTTATAAGTATGTGAGGTAATAAATATGTCAATTAGCTCAATTTAGCCATTCCACATTGTAAATATATTTTAGGACATCATATAATATTATACATAATAAATATACACAATTTTTATTTGTAAACTTTAAAAAAAAAAATTAGTATAAACTGAATACCCAGTGAGAGCTTCTTACATTTAATAAATGCCCATAAAAAACATTTGCATAAGAAAACTAGCTTATCTTTCCAACTAGACTTTAAATTCCTCAAGAATAGGAGCCATGTTTTATTTTTCTGTACCTTATAAAACTATCAGCAGTGTTACTCATCAAATACTAAACACTTTTTTAATTAATAAAAAAAAATTCAACATTTTAAGGCTTCATGGACACATTTACCAAAAAAACAAAAAACTTGTTTTAAGGTTCACTAATATCAAGAGATCAAACATAGAGACTTCAAGTTTTCTAAGAGGATAACATCTTATAGATATAATAAGGGTTTTCAATTCAAAATGTTTTTAAGATTATGACTAAATTCAAAGGCTATTGGTAGACATCACCCATAATTAAAACCCCTAGGATATAAAAAGGATCTTATTATCACTATCATTACAAAATATTATTTACAAAATGAAAGAGTGATCTGTTAACTGAGTTCAAGAAATCTAGGGCATGATGTACTTGTATAGACAATTCAAAATACCATCCTCTCAACAAGTTTTAAAGCAGCTCTTTTATTCCATTCTAGGTTTTCAAATTGACTAAAACATAAACCACTGCTTATCCTCCTAAAGTTGTCCACTACAGAACAAATGTGTCATCTCCAACTTTCCTGTTAGGTTAATAAGAATTCAGAAACTTAACAAGCTGTTCCCAACAAAATCTACTTTTGTACAAGTGATATTTCATTGTCCTACAGTTGTAGCACTCTTAATTGTTACTTCAATAAGTAAAATTATTTATTGGGTACCCAAACATGCCCAAGTACTAAGTTTGGGGAAAATAAAGATGATAAGATGCAGTCCCTGCCTTCAAAGAATATAAAATATAATGATGGTGGTTAAGAAAAGTATATGAAAGTATAATACAAGGCAAAATATGGGAAATGCTATTAGAAAAATTAAGAAAAAGTTCTCCCAGGTGCTGACAGGACTATATTTACTCCATTTTTACAGTAGACAAAAATCATATACTTACTACAGTTACAAGGTGTTTGCCTCACTTTCCTAAATGTAAATGATGTCCGTATTCCCCTCTTGCTTAAAGTTAAGTCTCCAACATCACTGGTGATAATTCCACTTTTGTGA
>NW_012151951.1:7155511-7156440 GCF_000956105.1 Propithecus coquereli
GAGATCACTATTGTTAACATTTCATAGTACAGCATGTGTGCAACAAGAGAATAAGGTGATCCAAACAGTGTTTTAGGAGGATTCATATGTACCATTACCCAAAATATTTTCATTATATGTGTGTGTATATATATATATGAAAAGTAAGTTCTTATTTTGCATTTGTTGTAATAGGTCTATGAACAAATTTCAATGACCCCTATATGTTTTTCTATAATGCTTTCTCTCTCATATTTTAGATTTTCAGGCCAATAGAGCTTGAATTTTTCACAGATACCCTTTATCAGATTAAAGAAGTTCCCGTCTTGTCCTAGTACCCTGAGTTTTTATCATGAATGGGTACTGAATTTTGTCAAATATATTTTCTATATCAATCCAGACGATTGTTTTTTCTCCTTTATTGCTTTAACGTGATGAATTACACTGATTGATTTTGAAATGCTAAACCAACCTTGCAATACTGGTAATAAACTCCACTTGGTTATATTTTCTTTTTTATATATTACAGGATTAAACTTTCTAATGTTTTGTTAAGGATATTCTCATCTCTGTTATGCAACATGTTGGTCTGTAATTTTCTTTTATTGTAATGCTCTTGACATGTTTTGGTGTCAAGGGTAATGCCAACCTCATAAAACAAGTTAGGAGAAAAGCTCTTTTTAAAAAGCTTGTGCTAAAGGCACTTTCTTAAGAGGTAAAAGCAAGCAGTCATTGTCTGAATTTATATTATTGTTACTTCAATAGCTGAAAATGATTAAAACTATAGTGCTGAACAAAACCAAGATATTTTAGAAGAATGAGTATCTTGAAACTCTTGTTAGCAAACTAATTCCTCTCTTGGGGACTAAGTAGTTCTCTATTGTGGCTCTTTTAAGCCATTTACTTCATTTACCAAAAAGTTAAACCGTAGGCAGAGGTCAAGCAGTTTT
>NW_012151951.1:7156490-7157842 GCF_000956105.1 Propithecus coquereli
AGCTATATTAATCAAAGTAGACTTTAAGGTAGTAAGCATTACTAAAGATGAAAAGGGATATTCCATAATGATAACAGTAAATCCAACAAAGAGATATAAAAATCCTATATATTTGTATGTACCTAAGTAATAACACAATCTTAAACTATATAAAACAGAAAGTGAAAAAATCTAATGGGGACATAGACAAACACACAATTATCATTGGAATTTTTAGTACATCTTTCTCAGTAACTGAGATCTGCTTAAGGATCAAGAATATTGACACCAGGAAACAATAGATAATAAAACAAAAAAGTATATGATTAACTCTTAAATTGTATAATGTTGATAACGTAAGTAAAACAAAGGCTGAAAAATATAAAGAGAGAATTCCAAGCTACTGTGGATTATAAGACAGTTTGAAGACGATTCTTGGAGTAAGAACAAATTTTTGAATAGGAAAAAGGAATCATTTGGTAGGAAAATAATACCCTTTTGAAAGTTCAATTTATACAATTTACACACAGTGAAATGCACAGATCTTAAGTGTACAGTTCAATGAGTTTGACAAATGTATACACCCCTTTAACCACATCAATCAAGATATAGAACATTTCCATCACCCAAGGAAATTCCCCCATGCCCTCTTCAGTCAATCCTTCCCCACCCTGAAGCAAACACTGTTCTGATTTCTATCAGCATAGTTTTGCTTGTTCTTGAACATCATGAACAGTTAGTACTATTTTTTGTCTGACTTTGTCCATTCATAATGATTCTGAGATTCATCCATGTTGTTGTATGTATCAGTAGTTTGCTGCCTTTTTAATGCTGAGTATGAACATACCATAATTTATTTATCTAAAATCTCCCATTGATGGATATTTTGGTGTTCCCAAACTGGGAACACCAAAATAAATAAATCTCCTGTGAATACTCTTATATACATCATTGTTAGATATATATTTTTATTACTCTTGGATAAATACCTAAGAGTGAAATTGGTGGGTCATAGGGTAAGAAACTGCGAGTTTTCCAAAGTGTTTATACAATTTTACACTCCGACCAGCAACATAGGAGAGTTCCAGACTGTTTAACATTCTCATCAACAATTGGTATTGTCTGACTTTTGAATTTTAGCCATTTTAGTGAGAGGTATGAAATTGTAGCTTTAATTTGTATTTCTTTGATAACTAATAATGTGCATCTTTTTGTGTGATTAGCCACTCTTGAGTTCTTTTTTGATGAAGGACCTGTTTGACTCTTTTGCCCAGTTCTTTGTTAGATATATATACATATATTGCAGATATTTTCTCCCCATGTATGGCTGCCTTTCTTTTTCTTTTTTTTTTTTTCTATCTGTACACCAATAG
>NW_012151951.1:7157892-7159128 GCF_000956105.1 Propithecus coquereli
GCTGAAGGGTAGCTGGAAGAAAAGCTTGCTGATATGCTGTATTTTTCCAGGGCAAAGGAACTGATACTAATTTTGCCCTGGAGACACCTTGGGGATTAATCGCTGATGTCAGTGACCTTTAAATCTTCTAACTATGCCAGACAGCCCGCTCCTTTAAGACAAGTTAAAATCAAGGCTCACCACAAACCCATTTCCCTTCCCTGGTTCCTGCTGGCAAGGAATATTTAAAAAACAAATAAAAAAACAAGAACAAAACAAAACCAAACCACACACAGGAGACTTAAATGCACTTGGCTAAATTTCTTGAAAGTTGGAATCCCAAAATTACCAAGTCTTGTGAAACTCAAAGGGAAACAGACAATGTCACCAACACGTCCTGAATCAACATACAAGATCTCCCATTTGAAAATGACTAAAAGAAAACAAGCTCTGCTCCCTTGTCCTGCAGTCAGCAGCAATTTTATAAAGTACAGGTGTCTATAGTCTGGTCATGAGAGGGCATAAACTGTGATGGTGCCCTAAGACATAGAAGAGTGGGCCCTTGAGTAGTAGTAATATATGCAGCAGCTAAATACCACTGCAGTCCAAAGACACTTATTTCTCATCACTGCTGGGAGAGAAAATGAGAGACAGAACATCATTTGATGCTTCTGATGTAAAATCTTTCCTAGTTGATTAGGTACTATGTATACATTTAGGGGACACATCTGGGAACACGCCTGTAGTACCTCACATGTGAAATAGGCAAAATTAGATCAGGAAAAATTTTAAAAGAAAACATCACAAAAAATCTACGTTATAGCACAAGTCGGCAAATTCCACCATTCAAGTACAACTCTGCCTTCCAAAACTAGGTCTCAGCTGTTGAATGAATAGATTCTGCCATCTCTTCCTCTTCAACCCCAAATACAGATGGTTTTGAACTGTTTTGTCTAGCTAGGCTCAAGTGTAATGTAAAATGAAAAGAGAAGGCATCTTTTAGCTCAGTGTTCTAAACACATTGCCAAATGGCACAAAGGAGAACAAGATATATATTGTATTACAGAAAAATAAGCTTGAAAACGAAAAGATGCTAAATTGGAAACACAAAGCATGTTGAATATTATAAATGCTTAGCTTAAATGCCTAAGAGATAATATGCTCATGCTTATGTGTTTACACTGAGACCACTTGCTATGAGTTCTCATTTACCACTGTGGCTTCATTAATTTGCTTCATTTGTTTGTAGGAACTATG
>NW_012151951.1:7159178-7161120 GCF_000956105.1 Propithecus coquereli
GACCAGAACCATGTAACTTTTAACAAACTACTTTATCTTTTGAGTTATCTTCCAGAAATGGCAGAATTTCTGCAAGACAAAGGAGTTGAGATGCTGAAGGCCCCTGGGCAGACATCTTAACACAAAGACTCACAATCCCTCACTAACCTGCTCCAATGCACAAAGTCCCTCCTTAATTTCAACACGACCTGCCCCAAGGCACATAGCCCCATGTTAAAAGCCCATACTCTCCATCAGTCAGGAGACGGATTAGAGGCTACTTTCCCTGTTCTTCCAGCTGATATCATTTGCATTAAGAATTCCTTTCTTCCTTGGCAATCCTTATTGGCCTTTTGTGCAGGGAGCAACAGGACCCAGGTTGGAACCCCCTAGAGGTTTCAGTTACAATACCATCACTCTTAAGAAGTGTAAACATTAATGATAGCAAAATTGCTTGAATCCCAAAAAGAAAATATGATTATTCTCAAAAGTCCAAGAATACTTGAAATCAATGGATCCCATCGCCATTTTTAAGTACAAATACTTTAATGGCCATGAAAAAATATCAAATAAATTTAAGCCCCAGTACACAAAATCAGGCCATCATTTTTTATGGCTCACATTTAGGACAAATTCATTTACATGTTCATTTCCATGAATTTTTTTATAAAAACATGCAAGCTAAAATCTCAAGCAGGAAAGAATGAATAAGCACAGAATTCAGCAGTAAATTAAGTGACAATATTTATAAATTTTAGCAGTGTAATACTCTGTCCTCAAAAGGCTAAATAAAGATGAATTCCTACCAAAAGCACAAACCCATTTCTTTAGATTTTAATTAATGCAAATGAACTCAAATTGAGAGACATTCTGCAACACAACTGGCCTTCTCAAAAGAGTCAAGTCATAAAGAACAAAGAAAAGTTGAGGAACTGTTTGGAACAAAAGACTAAACAGAACTAACAAGTAAACATAATGCAGGATCGTGGACTGAATCTGACAGAAAGCTTAAAGTACTCTAACATACAACCAGCAATACCTCAAGATGGATTGTATAAGAAAATCATAAAGAATATTTTATCAATGTTGAATTTCCTGAATTTGAGGATTGCACTGTGGTTTCGTAGAAGAGGGGTTGGCAAACTTTTTCTATAAAGGGCCAAATAATAAATATTTTAGGCACTGAGGGCCATATATAGTCTCTGCCAAATATTCTTCATTGTTTTTACAACCCTTAAAAAAGTAAAAAACCATTCTTAGCTCAAGAGTTGTACAAAAACAGGCCGAGGGCTGAATGCGGCCCACTAGCCATAGTCTGCCAACTCCCGACATAGACAAAGTCCTCGTTCTTAGGAAATACACAATGAAGCATGTTAAGGTAAAGGGCCATGATGTCTGTAACTTACCCTCAAGTGATTCAGCAAAAATAATAATAATAACATATGTGACAGAGAAATAAAAGATACAGCAAAAGGTTCACAATTCATAAAGGCTGGTGAAAGGTGAAGGTAGTTCACTGTACTATGCTTGCAACTTTGCTTTAAATTTGTTTTTCAAAATAAAAAGATAATGTTCAAAAACAAAAGCCATAGATGCTCCTAGGAGGTTTAAACCCAGAAGCCTCAATGTGCAGGCATAGGGCATAGTTCCGGTGGCTCAGACAGAGAAGAATGAGAAGTCTCATAAAGCAAAAGGTATTCTGCCATCAAGGTCATTTGAATACACACCCGTGGGTCCAAAGGTATCTAGATTCTCCCGTCATCACCAGCAGGCTCCGACGAGGCAGCAAAACTGGCACTGTGACACCATCTGGGTGCTTAAAATCCATGACAATCTTGAAGCAAAAACAAAAGCATAAAGATCAATCCAAAATTTCATGTATTCCAAGGATGAGAATGATTCATAGAGTCTGGCTATCTTTCTAGGCTAACAGATTAAAATATGATAATGCTTGTAGAACAGC
>NW_012151951.1:7162375-7164065 GCF_000956105.1 Propithecus coquereli
AGAAGTTTTCAGGGCCAGGTTCATGAACATACAATCTGTGTCCAGGGCTCTGTGCACAGAAGGGCCTCCATGCTAAATTTAAGGCTCTGCTGTCACTGTCCTGGAATTCTTAAACATTATCTTTGAACTTGTGTTTTGTTAAATGAAGTCTGATGGAACAACAGAGCATGTTCATGAGCAGAGGAAATACACACAACAAGCTTGTCAACAGTTCCTTGAGGCCCATTTGGGTAATACATTCACAATGTCCCACGAGCATAGAAAGTGTGAGAGTTCACTGAGAATCAGAGTACAAGGTAAGCATTTTATATCTACCACTGAGTGAGTAGCTTGGAAAGGCCACCAGAGCTTGCTTCAAAGGCAGAGAAAGAAGGCAATGGTGTTATAGGAAACACAAGCAACCGAGGAACCCCACCATTATATTCTTTCTTACTTGTGTTACTTTCCTGTGTTAGCCAACCACTTACAGCGAAAATGATGACACAGAAAAAATTGGAAAGATAAGACAACCTGTCAGGAGCTCACCTAAGCTGAAAGAAAGAGCTCAGCTGCCAAGTTTCAGAGTAGCCAATTAAAGCAACAAGCTAAAAAATGAAAGGTGATCACTCATTGCAATAGTATAAGCAAAGGTCTAAAACCAGACTCCCCCCATTCTGTTTCCCCCCCCCCAAACACTGCACAAGTCAAGAGTGAGGTGGATCATTGCAGACATGGGAATCACCTCCCTGTTGAGGGAGCCCCAAACAAAACAGCAGTTTTATGAACCCAGGAGTCAGGGGAAGGGTGAGGGGGAAGGACTAGGAGCTGAAAAGTAATGAGTACTAAGTCAAAGTAAAGAAAAGTGTCTTCAAGGTTTCCCGCTCCTCCCCCTACAAGGTGGCCTTGGTAGAGGTGCCTGAAGTGGACCTCGGACAAAAGCCTCAGATAAAGAGACCTGGGAATGAAGGTGCCTGGGCTAGGAATGCCAACAGGCATAAGAGCATGACCAGCCAGGGAGGCCTGAGTCCTTTATTGCAACTCAGCTTAGAGACAAACCACCACACACTGGCTATGTATTAAGTCTGGTGTGGGGAGGACTTTCCCCCACAAGAAGAGCTAGGGAAAGCCTTTGTAATTGCCTATGGTCACGCCTAAAAAATCACAGGATTTCAGTCTGGAGCTCCTCATAACACATAGCTCCTTTTCCTGCCAGTCCTTCCTTACTCTTCAGTAAGCTGAAGGTAGATAGTGTTAGTAGAATGTGCACACATCAAGAAGTAAAACAAAAACGGTTACAGTTGAGTTAGTTTTGTGCAGCATTTCCACTATTCTGGTAAAAATGATCACACAAATACGTGCACGTACAAAACACAAATCAAGTTTGGTGATTCCACATGAATTAAGTGTTCTTATATTTGTGTTTAAAACTAGTATCATGCAATATAAAGTGACAAAATTCATACCAATAATTTAAAATTTAGATTTCTTTACTAAGAATGACATTAAATAGCAAATAAAAAACGCCTTGACAAGATGAGACAAGACCACAGAAGAAAAGAAAAAGCTTTATATTTTAGTATCTTTAATGGTACATTTTCTTATTTTCTGAACAAGAAATTTACGTTTTCATTTTGAATTGGGCCCTATAATTTAAATAGCTGGCCCTAAAAGTTTTGCATTTTTTTATGCTCTCAATCTATTGTTTTGTGCT
>NW_012151951.1:7177897-7179980 GCF_000956105.1 Propithecus coquereli
AAGAAAGAAAAAAAAAGAAAGAAAGAAAGAAAGAAAGAAAGAAAGAAAAGAAAAGAAAAAGAAACATTTGTCTGTTAAAGCAATAAACTCTTAAAAGAGAAGTGCCCCGTGAGTCATTCCTGATACAAATGATGAGAATTGCTGCAGGATCAGAAAGGATCAGAATATCTCTGGGGCAAATGACACACAGGTCAGAATGAAAAACCCTAGAAAAGCTACAAAAACATTCAGCTGAGTATTTCAAGACATTTCATAAAGAATTTTTATTCAATATCCTATGACAGGAGATCAGGCTGGACTCAATAGCTGTTTGCTGAAAGCGTGGGCCTGGAAAGAGAACAAGCAATATAAATAAAAGATGCAGCCCCTAGTAGGCATTCCAAAGAGGGGGTCTTCAACAAGTAGCCAATGATCTCAGCCCACTAAATTGCAAAAGTCATCATAATAAGAAATATTTACTGATGAACCAACTTCTTATAAAATTAGTACTTGCCCAAATATCTCTCTCTCTTCAATGCCAGCAGCTATCTCTGCCCATATGGTAACCCCTTTGTTAGTCTTCCAGTAAATGTTAGTGTTATATATTAGCCAATGCAATACAAACACAAAACACATTAAAATTACAATTCTTGCAAAAGATAGAAGACTTTCTGAAGTTGATGAAAGGAATGTGAGGGAACCATTTAAATCACATGCAAAGACATTTAACATATAAAAATCTGGCAGAGTTAGGACTTTTACAATGAAGAAGAGAAAATAACACAACGATGACGTGCGATTGGTGCTTCTAAATGAAATAATGTGAACATCAGAGGTTTAAGACAGACTCTTGGACAAACAGATAAAGACTTCAACAATATTTCTGGGAACAAAGGCTCTCTTTATAATCAAGCTGTAACAGTCAAATAAAGAAATTTTGTCATGCTATCATATTTTATCAGAAAAACAATACGAAAACAAAATTCATGTGACTCATTCTTTGTCCTAAAAATTAGTGCAGAGTTGTAATATAATCTAAATATTGCTAAATAAAAAGTTTTTAAGAACCTATCTTCATAAATCGTAGTTTCACTTTTCCAGGTAAGTCTTAACCAAAAATTTTCTTTCTTTCTTACAATAAAAGTTTCATTCTGGTTTTAAAGACATGCATGTTACATGGTCATTTTTATCCTCAGATGACCAAGTCTTATGGTACTTAATGAACTGATTATAGGTAGTTAATGAACTGATTATCTGCCCAACAACATTACTATTTCATTACCACAAGGAGGTTTAAGGCAAAGGCATCTTTCAAAATATGTGACCAGCAAAGGGAGGTTGCAAGTTACAGGACAAACCTATTAGTGAAGAAGTACTTAAAAGCAAAAATCTAATTGACTTCACAGGGTATATAGTATTCTTATATGTCCTGATGCACTCTACTCCTTGTTGTATATAAGCTAGTCCTTAGGTATACGAGCATTTGGTATTTGAGATGGAAAGAACCTGATTGGTTCCTCTATGAATAATCACTGAACTAAGCCAACAAGTTAAAACTTTTGGAACTAGCTTTCCTTGAAACATCTTGTTATATATTAACTTGTCTTTGTTGTCTAATCATTTTTATTTGAGTTTTCAGCTATTATTTGCTACTGAAAGCATCCTCACTTTTATACATATCATAACATATATACGTATACCTGTAATAACTTTGGAGGTACAAAAGCATTAAAGAAAATCACAACTTAGTTGTAGAGGCAAAACAAATAAAATAAATATATTTGAAAAAAGCAAGACTAGTCTGGCTTACTATGAAAGGTATACTATCTTTTAGATATACTGTAAGAGTTTTAAGAATATGCTCAAGTAGTCATAAAAATAAGGCATTTAAGTAAAATTTATATTAAAGTTAAGAATACTTCATGGGAACACCTTGAGTTGGAGCATTTAAGAATTAAGAAAGATCTTGGGGAGGAGCCAAGATGGCGGATGAGAAAAGCCACCAGTCAGAGTGTCTCTGCAAAAAAGATGAATTTTAGAAGAAAGAGAAAAAAATAAGCTAGCAGAGAAACGTAGATCGGGTGAGGGTCAGAAGGAAGGGTGC
>NW_012151951.1:7180030-7181748 GCF_000956105.1 Propithecus coquereli
GCTGATAGGCAACTCTCCAATATGTTCACGCACTTATATCCTCACCAGTAGAGCTGCATGCTTAACAAGTCAAATTGTGTATGTTTCCAAACCTCTTTGTTCCAGTTACCCTCGTCCTTGTAATTATTTAATTTAATTAAATATTAAACAGATGAATGAAAACTGAGCAAGAAAAGACAGTATCTTTCTATATAAACCAAGGTGACTGTTGTAGAAAGACTCAATAAAAGTGAGCAAATACATTGTTGTAACAGATGTGATAATTCAATAATAAAATATTGGATATAAAAACATCAATACATAAAATCCTATACTTAGATGGTTTCACGTCTTTATGCATTTGCTTTGTTTTAAAGAAATGGAAACTGGAAAAGACAGTGGACCCTCAGAGAAAAAAGTCCTTGGCCCCATGACGAAATATCTGTGAGTAAATTTATATGCGTTAAGTTAAAACATTTGCAGTATGTATGTGTCTTTTATTATTACTCCCTAATTTAAGTGAACTCGCTAGTACCAACTATATCACCTAAGCAGGCTTCCACTGTAGTTTTCTGAACTCCATTGATTTTCTAAATTTTATTCTAGTTCTGCAGTATAGCCAGAGTGATATAATGCTGCTTTCTTGCTACAAAGTAAATGCACACAATTCTAACCGAAAAGATAGAAGAACGGGTACTCTTTTCAAATATAGCAGAATATTCTATTTTATGATGTCATGCTGTGAAATAGACTCTGTTAGCAGCGTACTTGGTGAAATAGGTATATGTCTTTGCCATTATTCTTTTTGCAAGGGCATGAAAAAAAGAGATCCTACTCCATGTAAAGGAGATAAAGAGTACACTTTAAGAACTGTCAGCACTGACTCTCATTGCCCAATTTATGCAAAAGGGAATTGTGACTTCCATGAGATCTTGAAAGATGAGAAAATTACATAAAAATAGGAGACTCTTCAGAGCATAAGTTCTGGGAAAATTCTTAAAAGTGAAAATAAAATTTAATACATAAAAACTGATATGAGCAAACAAGGTAAAGCATTTATTTCTAGCCCACAAACCAGATCTACTTGTCTACTCTAGAAGTTTTGACTGTTAGAGACATGCTAGATAAGAAAAATGAAGATTGGCCCAAGCCATGGTAAGTATACTATGATGTAACTAAATAGTCCACATGAGAATTATGCTCTCTTTCCATGTCTCCATCAATATATACAGCCATATGGAAGTAACCATGGCTATAGATACAAACCACACACACACATAAGGAAGAGAAATATATACTCACTAGGATGGCAGATCACTATTTTAACCCTAAGGACACTACAAAGATAGATGAAAAATTTCACAAATAAACTATAAAGGATGAGAGAAATGAGAAAGGAGCCATATAGCAGAGACAATCCATACATCAGAACTTTGGGAACTAAATATTGCAAGGAATCTCAGATAAAAATAAAGTGTGAGGCCTGGAATCAAGATTAAAAACAAAAAGAAGAGACTGGTTTCAGAAGCTGTAAACACTACTTACAAATGCAGATACTGAGGGCTGAATTTGAGATTGGAGATGAAGTCAGTATGTCTAGAGTCCAGTTTGTATTTGTTTTAAGTGGCATAAGGAAAATTTCTAGGTGTTTTTCCCAGTTTGTGGCTGAAGATCAGAAAGTAGCGAGGCTGGATGCAGTGGCTCATGTCTGTAATTCCAGCACTTTGGGAGGCCAAGGT
>NW_012151951.1:7181798-7183224 GCF_000956105.1 Propithecus coquereli
AAGAAAGTGAAAAGACAACCTAAGGAAGGGGAGATAATATTTGCACTATTATTTTTTAACTGCTCATAATGAATTTTTAAAATTTTATCTTTGTTTACTTGTTAGAGTCTGTCTAGTACATTATACTCAACAAATATATTTTTGGATAGAAGGCTTCCTAAATTCCATTTGTTTATTTTCTAGGCTTTCCTCCTTAAGCAAAATAAATAACAGATTCATATACACAAATAATCAAAATGAAATAGAGTAATAAGAATAGTCATGGGTATATCTATTCCCGAGACCCTGGATTGCTCCCCATAAAGAAAAGGTCACTTAATATAGCATCTACCATAGTCCCTAGCACAGAATAATTAGTTAGTTGCTGGTGGTGATGATCATGGTAACAGCAGTGTTGATGATGGTAGGAATAGAAGCAATAGTGGCTGCTATTATTATTACAAATTGCTTATCAACTCCCTCTGACAATTAAAGTGTAAACATTATGTGCCAACTTCAATTTAATACAGAAAGCACAGAAATAAAGTGATTTCTTCATGGTCAATTAAAAGTTACTAATAGGAATGAGCTAGAACCCAAGTCTCCTGACTTGCTCAATGCTGAATCCAGCCCTGGTACAGACACCAAGTGTCAGACCCAAGGATCTGAAAACAATATACACGGGCTTTAACTTCTTAGTTTCTAGCACTGCACTGGAATATTTAATTGAATGATGATTAGAAATGCTACTGGGAGCCGATTTTACTTCATTTTTATTTACTCTTTGCCTGAAAGAATAAATTTGAAATCTGACTGCTTTTGGAGTTGATACTATTCAGCTTTAACATTTCAGTGTTTTCTAACTCAATTGTTCAAAATTCTAGCTAAATAACACAATCACCTGTGAGCTTTCTATAAACATATTAGGTTACTAAGTATGAAATGTCCAATTTAAGTACTAAGTTTGACAGTTTATATCACTGACATTTCACTTTGACACTTCTTGTTTTAGGTTTATTGTGAAGGTACATCCCCAGTCTTTCAAACACATGGTTTGGCTTGTGATTATCTTTCAAATTTTTTTTTAGAGCAGTTTTTGTGAAACCGTGGATAAGTCAAAAATTTGTGTTATTTTTGAATATGAGTGCCATCGTGGAACTTAAATTTTTTAATATATGTTAAATAATTCTTCATAAATGATATTTTTTATTTCTTTAGAAAGTTACATGTTATTTTACATTTTTCTGTTACTTGACCATTGGACATTTCATATTTAATGTCCTAAGACAGGGAATTAGAGGAAACTACAATCAAATTAGACAAGGCAAAAGAAAGATTGGTGACAGAGAAACTATTTGGAGTAAAGCATGGATAAACAAAAGATAGAAAACATAGAAGACAGGATAAGTAAAATAAAGAATACAGAGAAAAGGTAAATGAAGAGAGC
>NW_012151951.1:7188412-7192010 GCF_000956105.1 Propithecus coquereli
TGTTGGTGGGATACTGAGTCCCCATACTTCATATTTCCCTGGGAGGGGACGGAATTTCCCTAGGAGTAAAAAGTAGAAAGCATACTCCTAGCTTTTCTCCACCCCTTCACTTACAACTCCCCAAGAAAGAAGGAATGCCTTGGCTGACTAGCTAGTCAGGAGCCAAGCTCACTTGGCTCGGCCCTTTCCTCTTTTTCAGAGCCAGCTGGTTTGAAGGATCTAACACATGCTCCTCATGTCCCACGTCTGCCGTCTCCAACCCCCAGGCTGTGGACCAGTATCGGTCCATGCCCCATTAGGAACTGGGCCACAGAGCTCCGCTGCCACCCCCCTTCCCCTCCCCTCCGTGGAAAAATTGTCTTCCATGAAACTAGGTGGGGGAGGAGGTGTACAGCAGGAGGTGAGTGGCAGGTGAGCAAGAAAAGCTTCATCTATGTTTACAGCCACTCCCCATTGCTCGCACCACCGCCTGAGCTCCCCCTCCCCCGCTGCCATCTGTGGAAAAATTGTCTTCCATGAAACCAGTCCCTGGTGCCAAAATGGTTGGGGACGGCTGTCCTATGCTATAAGAGCAGCCCCTGTCTCAACAGGGGAGGTCTCCAGTTGTCCAGCTGTGCCAGTGACAAGGTCAGTATGTCTCTAATTCAGTGATGAAATATTAACAAATCCACTTGGATACAGATCTGAAGCCATATTGTGCCATCGGTTTTTTCAACTAGTAAAGTTGACATTCTGATCTTCAATTATCTTTTGTCTCATTTCTCAACTGGTTACAGAGTTGGGAAGAAAAAACAAAGATGTTCTTCACTGGTCCCCTAAAGCTACAAGTAAGATGGGGGATAAAAATAAACCAGAGAAAAGCTCCTTCTTTCCTTCTCCTGCTCATTATTTTTGAAAGCACCTATATTAAGACTCCACACATGTAGTTGATAAGATGGTTTTGTCATATCAGAGAAACAGCACTGATTGTCTAGTTACAATATCAACATGATCACACAAGTTCAGCAAAGATTAAGAAGCCAAAGGATGGATGTGAACTATACAAATATGGAAAAACGAAAACCAGTAAATAGTATTTGCCTCCAAGAACAAGATCAGAATGTAATGCAACCTCCAGTTAGATTAGATGGCCTCATATTTTAAGGATTCTTCTAGATTTAAAATTCTGATTTCTACCTAAAATTCTGTCCGTAGTTTGCCTGAATCACCTTACATCACGCTTTTAATATCTTCTTTAGGAGTTCAAGCAAAGTGCTGCTACAAAAACAAATGAATGAATCAGCATGAGTCTCTTATTTTTCATCTGTAAAAATGAAGATATTGCCCTCGATTGCTTAGAGTTTTTGAAAAGATTGAATCAGGTAATATATTTTAAAAGTTTATCAAAATTCTGGACTCATACATTTTAGTTTTGTTTCGTTTTTCTATGGCCTGCAGCTATTGCCTTTTGCCACTAGATGGCAACACTGTATCAAGCAAGTCAAAAGTTGGCCAGGGTGCACAAAGGGACGTCTAGATTTTAACTTTGCTAAAAGTGATATGTATAAAATAAAAAATTAAATTACAAGTGTTTTCCTGGCATCCGATAAGCTGACAGATAAAACTTGTTCTATTTAAAAGAAGAGGCTGTGATAACTGCACATTTGTAAGAAATCAAAATGTTAATGGTGCCCTTCCTTTACATTTTTAAATCTTAATTCATTTTAATTAAGAATGTGGGTAAATCCTATGAAAAGGGCATTGTACAAGGTAAGACATATGCTGATAGCTAATAAAAATGTTTAAACATTTACCTCTGACCCCAAACTGAGAGAAACGATCTCATCCTCAAAAGCAGAATGTGTGTCAATATGAGCAGGAATTCCTAAGATGGAAAATAGGATAACATGTCACTTCATTTTTCCTTTTAGACTTAAGATGACTCTAAATATAGCCTCACACTAGTATGGTGAAAACACTGTTTGGCAATTGGGAAGGTACTGTAATTTCAGTTAAAAGGAAACACTTAGGGTGAATGCGACTAAAATATATTAAACTAAATCTAAACTAAAAATGTCTTAACTTCAAGTTAAAGTGCCATTGGGACTTGATTCTAAAATCAAGGGTTGGGAGTCACTGCCTAACTAGGACACTTATCCAATTCTAGCCCAAGAAGAAGATGTGAAGGATAAACACAAAAGTCATTTTTTCCTGGGAACACTGGATTCCCAAGTACTTGCAGAACAAAAGCAACAGCCAGGTGTAAAGACTAAACGTATCAATAATTAAGATAAGCCTTCCTCCATAGATCTATCAATTTATATTAATTAAGCACCTCTTAAGTAAAAGAAACATTGCTACATGGTGAGGGTACACAAAGCAAGTAAGACAGTCCCCATCCTCAAGAAGCTTACAGATCAATGGAAAGATAGATAGGTAAATACGATAAACAAGGAATGCCTTAGCTGATTGGTTAGTCTACAGCCAAGCTCACTTGGCTCAGCCCTTTCTTCTCTCTTTTTCAGAGATAGCTGCTTTGAAGGATCTAACACACGCTCCTTCATGTTCTATGTTATGGGAGCAGCCTCTGCCTCTCTGGGGGAAGTCTCCAGTTGTCCAGCTGTCCCAGTGACAAGGTCAGTATGTCTCTCTAACTCAGAGGTGAAGTATTAACAACTCCACTTGGCTACAGATCTAAAGCTATGTTCTGCCTTCAGTTTTCACTGTGACAAATGTAGTAAAGAAACTAAAACTCTACAATTCCTGCCATTAATAAAATCCTTAAATTAAAAAGACCGTAAGTCTGGGGTCCCAATCTGATAAGATTGGCCTTATAAGAAGTGGAAGTTTTGTATATCTGTGCACATTCACACAGAGAGAAAAGGCCATGTGAACACACTGAGAGAAGGTGGCCCACAGCAGGCCAGGAAGAGAGCCCTCAACAGGAACCCAATCCACCGCACCTTGATCTTGGACCTCGACAGCTTCCAAACTGTGAAAAAATGCATTTCTGTTGTTTAAGTCAAAATAAATAAATAAATAAAACCCTTAAAATCATTTGATTACTACAAGTATCAGATGAAGATGCTACTAACAGGAAATCAATAGCCTAAAGATTTTTCACCAACATGCCATCTTAAAATTGTCTTCCACATTCTCAAATAGAGGAGAAAGAAAAAGATCATCCAACCAATTATCCTCCCTCTCTGTATCTGTAAATTATTTAGTTTCTTCCATTATATATGTCTCCTATGTTCTTCAAGCCATTGTCTCCCTTTCTAAGTGAAATTTTGAGAGGGGAACAAAAAAAAAAAACACAAACTGGCTTGTGTCAGTCTATTTACACTTTGAGATGCAAGTTCCTCAAGGGATCGAAGTGCAGATTTGCAAGGGATTGAGGTCAACACAGGTAACAAACATAAGCAAAGTAATGTAATAGTTTGAGCTAAAAAATAGCATCTTTGATCTCAGAGAGTTATGTAAGCTACTTAGTTTTGAAACATATGATTGAAATTTTAAAAGAAGAAATACTCACCATGTCCAGGTTCATACTGATTTATGGTCAATTGATCAGGTTTATGTTTAATGTAACCTTCCTTCAACCATTTCTCCAAAATGC
>NW_012151951.1:7193430-7197283 GCF_000956105.1 Propithecus coquereli
AAAAGAATTATATTCCTTTGTATATTTCAAAGTCAACATTTTGAGTAAGGATTAGTTTAGTAATGGTAATTTCTGTTAACTGTTAAATTACTGTCTTTAATAAAATTAACCATTCTGTCTCATCTTTGTTGTTCTTTCAAGTTTAAAATTGTAACAAACTCTTAAAGAATTTCACCCCATCAATCTGAAAGCTAAACATGTACACTGCCACTCAAGACTCCTAATGATCTAGAAAGAGGCAAGAGCAACTCTAATTTACAAATATCTCCAGGAAGGTCTTACTACATTGGTACTGAACTGCTGATTCCACATGGAAAATTTGCCTTAGTGTGGAGAGGAATGAAAAAAATAATATAAGTTAGGTAATAATAAATGTTAGGTAATAAATATTAATCAGTTTGGAGCTATATAATTGATAGCTATATAAATGTTATTTTTATTAATGTTCCTAATAATTGTAAGTATGACTTGCCTAACATTAGATTCAGGCTACTTTCAGTAATTTTAAGGAAATATTAATAGATCAAAAAGGGAGGAAGAAAGGAAGAGCAGTAACATGACATTTTGCAGAAACTTTTAAATATCAGATTTTAAAAGTTTTACTTACAATTTTGATTATCTGTACCTTCTGTCCAATCAACACTTTCCAAAAGCATTTTCTCATCCTCAGAAGAAATTATTTCTTCTATTACCATGAGGCCTGGTGGTAAGGCTTGAGGCTCCAACTCTTTCCATTGTGCTGTGGGAAAACAAATTAAAATAGTCACATACAAAACTTAAAGTTCCTATATACAAATAATTCTACTCAAGAGCTATTTATCAATTCACAAAACTCCCAATGCTCATTTTCAGAAATAAGAACACTGAAAGTCACACAATATATTAAAAGTGCAGAAACAAAGACCAAGATCAAAATTATGGGTACATTTTACCCACTGCAATTACCAACAGCAAATAGAACATTCATAGTTCAAATAATTTGGATTTAGTTTCCTAAATATGTTTTTTTAAAAAAAATTAAAAATACCTCTCATATTTGTTACTCAGTGGCTATCAGGTAGTGGATATAAAAACAAGTATCAAAATTATTTCTAACTCAGTTCTGTTCTCAATTAAAAATGATTTCCAATTAGATACATGATTGCTACAGTCTTAGAAGTACACCTGGATCTAATGAAGGATTTCAAACACAGGACACTCCAAAACTCACTTTGTGCAATTCTTACTGAGTGTTCTCAGTACTGAATGGGGGAAAACCCAATGATAGCATTTCCTGATTAAAACTTACTCCTTAGCCACTCAGTTTTCAAAAACTGATCAGAAACACATATGAGGATAATCTAGTTTCTAAACTATGTTAAGTTTAAATCAAATTTAAAATTAAATACATATGGACACTGAGAAGTATAATTTCTTTCTTCTAAAATATATCTTTAAAAGAGTCTAAAAGCTTTTCTTTGAGTCTTGTTTTACAAAAAGATAAATCTGATCAGATTACACTCACCTACCCATCCCCAGGATATCTAAACTAAGCTCCTTTATTGCCTAAATAATTTAATTATTCAGTTCCTCAATCACACTATCCAGTGGCTAGCATATTGGATAGCACAGACGTGAACACTTCCATCACCACAGAAAGTTCTATTGGACAGCACCACCATGAAGTTTTAGGAACCTGGTGGCTAAAGGTGCTCCTCCAAAAACATGAAGATTGGCATACAACCATTTTGATCACAATGAATTATTAAGTGATTAATTCAAAGCTTCTGGGTAGACACTAGGAAGTAAATTGGTGATCTGAATCCTCAATATTAAACTTTGAAAAGCACACATAAGTAGGAGAGTTCCAAAATAAGCAACATGCATAATAAATATATTGCTGATTAGTGGAACCAGCTTCCCTTAAAGGCAGGATATGTCTTATTCACCTCTGTACCTTCAACTACTAGTCCCACACGCAAACTATTTAATAGGTGTTTAAAGAATATTTGTTAAAGTAAAATGGGCCATTAACCTGCTGTCCTCATTTTCTTTCACAATAACTAACCCCCCCAACTTATGTCTATGAAAACAAAACTCATACAAAAGCAAGAACCACTTTTTAAAATACAACTGTATGTTAATACCTTTTTCCACAAAATTCAAATACAGAATGATCTTCTGTCCTAAATCATCTACTATTTCTTTTCCATTGAGAGTAACATAGGCTTTCTTGGATTCTTCTGTAGTTTTGTATCGTGCAAATGAGTAGGGTTTGTTGGGTGGCATCAGGAGAGCATCCACCGGTCCAAATTTCTCTAAAACCGGGAGCAGCTGTTTCCTACTCACACCATTTCCCAAACCACCATTGGCAACAACCAGGTTCTTAAAAGACAAAAGAAAGGAAGTAACATGAGCAATTGATATCAATCTCTTTAAAATAAGATTATTTTTAAATAAAATTTCTACGAAGATGTAATTAAGGGAAAAAAAGGTTTCATGGTAGTGGTTATTTGGTTTGTTAATTTTATACAAAGTATATAAACCAATTTACTAAATATTTGGGGAATAAAAAGTGCTCCTATGTTGCAAATAATATTGATTTTTAAATAACCTATTTAAGCAAAACATTCATTTCTTTTTTTTCTTTTTTTTTTTTTTGAGACAGAGTCTCACTCTTTTGCCCGGGCTAGAGTGAGTGCCGTGGCATCAGCCTAGCTCACAGCAACCTCAAACTCCTGGGCTCAAGTGATCCCTCTGCCTCAGCCTCCCGAGTAGCTGGGACTACAGGCATGTACCACCATGCCCGGCTAATTTTTTCTATATATTTTTAGTTGGCCGATTAATTTCTTTCTAATTTTAGTAGAGGCGGGGTCTCGCTCTTGCTCAGGCTGGTCTCGAACTCCTGAGCTCAAACAATCCGCCCGCCTTGGCCTCCCAGCATGCTAGGATTACAGGCGTGAGCCACCGCGCCCAGCCAAAACATTCATTTCTTAATCACCATAAACACAAATTAAAAGAGGACACTATTACTCAGACATAAAAATTTTACATAACGAAAGGAAAAGAGGAGAATAAACAAGCAGTTACATAACATTTGCTTTTTGTCAGAGACTGTTCTATATGCTTTTACCTGATTAATCCTCATTAACATAATCTTCACAAGAGAGTGAATTTATTTGGGTAATATTAACCCCACTTTACAGAGGAAGAACTGAAGATCAGACAAGTTAGGTTAAGGCAGTGATTAGAGGTGGGTTTCAAACATATTTGTCTGTTTCCAGAATCTACACTTTTAATATAACCATTATACAATGTTTACTAAAAACAAAAAATAAAAGTACTGGCTCAAAGAAAAATCAATTTTAAGTTCTACTGAACATAAATTAGGAAGATTTTCCTCTAGGTAAATTCAGTCTAATTAATTTGGTCAGTTTATAATTAAAGTTTAGTCCTGCACTATTTTATTTTGATGTTTACAGCCTAGCACCCATACAGTCTCTATACTTAAAAACCATTCTATGTGGTGTTAAGATCTTTAATTTATGATCTATAAATTAAAACACTGTAGTATAGGCTGGGTGCGGTGGCTCACGCCTGTAATCCTAGCTCTCTGGGAGGCCGAGGCGGGCCGATCGTTTGAGCTCAGGAGTTCGAGACCAGCCTGAGCAAGAGCGAGACCCCGTGTCTACTAAAAATGAAAAGAAATTAACTGGACAACTAAAAATATACAGAAAAAAATTAGCCAGGCATGGTGGTGCATGCCTGTAGTCGCAGCTACTCAGGAGGCTGAGGCAGAAGGATTGCTTGAGCCCAGGAGTTTGAGGTTGCTGTGAGCTAGGATGACGCCACGGCACGCTAGCCCGGGCAACAC
>NW_012151951.1:7198643-7211189 GCF_000956105.1 Propithecus coquereli
AAAATATAATTAGAGGTCCCTCTACAATTTTATTCTTTTCCTTTCAAAATATGGTAGAGAAAAAAATAATCAGAGCTTAAATAAAATGCCACTTCAGAAGCCATGAGATGAGATTAAAGCTTCTGGAGACCCTGAAGAAAAGACAGACCCAACCAGAAACAAGGTTCAGAGACAGCAAAGAAACTCAGCCTGTTCTTTTTTTTCTTACTACTTCTCTTCATGGCTCCTGTAAGGAAAAGAAAGGAAGTCATCCTTGGGAAGAGACAAGAGTAGGGTATATCAGTTTAATTTTCTGAATGCCTCTCAGCCTCAGTGGCTCTTGGCTGAAACAGTAAAGTCTATGCAAACATACTCATTCTATTCTATTCTAATCTATTATCTACTACATCTTTTCTATAGGAATTTAGCTTAAATTCTCTGAAGCCAACAACATTTAACTCCAAGTATGGGCCTTTTACCTGCTAAATTTAAATGTCCCTCAACAGACGGCTCATTCCTAAGCAAATGCAGCACAGAAGACGGCATGGTAAGCATAAGGGAAGAGTATCAGTCTGAGTCAACAGGCCTAAATTTTAATCCCGCTCCACCCTCACAATTTTATGTTTGATCCTCAGTTAAATGATATCTAAGATCCTTCTTACTCTTATTTTATAGCTTTATGAACCAAAAATAGTATCATAAGAATTCCTTACATTCATGTAGTATTTTAATGTCTAGTAAGTACCATTAGATTCTCTAGACTCCAACAAGCCAATGGGGTAAAAAGGTATGCAACACTATGCCCTACTTACAAATAAAGAAAGCCAAGGTTATTCCTCATATCCAAATAAGTGGAGAAACTAAGAGTTAAATTGAGTTCTTCTAATTCATAGCCCAGGAAATTTCATAGTCCCCCATATTTCTCATCTCATTTAATTAGATGATCAGATAATGAAAAGGCTTTTCAATAAGGTCTAATGAAAATGTTTTGTAGCACATAATCAAAATACTTTATAAAATAGGTGAGGTTGGGAACAAAGAGTAGAAGAAAGAAAATTGTATTAGAATGCAGAAGATCTATTAATAGCTTTAAGTTTCTATTAGCCACTAGCTAGCTTCTATCAATAACCTCTCAGAACTTTAGTTTTCTCAATAAGGATATTTAGGGAACTAAATATAATAATGAATATAAGCATGCTCTGCAAACTGAAAAAGTTTGTATAGTGTTATTATTATTACCATATACTCACAACTTCTCAAAAACACAATCAATAGAATTTCAAACTATAGACAAAGCTATGGTCCAAAATAGAAAGTCAGCAGGTCCTATCATATGTGTATTTAATATGGATGTAACACATGACTGAACAATTACAGCCCTGAGCAATTATTAACAAATATTAATATAACACATTAACATGTCAATACATTTACATTTAAATGATAGTAATAGCTTTAGGTCACCTGAGTGGCATAGGATACTGTCTCAATGCCTTCATGTCTCAGCAAAGTATGCTTGGCTTTAATCTGTTTCCTTAAGAACTTCTTCTCAGTTTTATTGAGTTTATAATTAGGTTGATGGTTGCTGTCCATAGCAATACTGCAAAAAAACAGTAAAAAATGTCAATCTTAACAGACCTGAGGAATAATTATAATGATACTATTCATATAATCTATAGTCTACAGTTTATAAATATTTCTATGTGACAATTTCTTTAAATGTTTCATTTACCTTTCACTAACCAAGAGAACAGATACACATAAAAAAAGGAATATCTAAGAACGTCTAATAACATCTCTGATGGTTCTAAAAAATGTTCTAATGTCATAGCTCCATTAAGTGTGCTATTTTACTCATAGATGATGAATCCCTTTACTTATGAAGTCCTAGGTAAAATGTACCATACACAAATTCACAATCATAACATAGGCAAGGCAAGGAGGAGGGAGGGAAAGTGGGAAGAAGAGGAGAAGAGAGCGAGGGGAGAAACAACAAAAAATTCATGGAAGAATGAATATACAGTATGACTCCATTTATATAAAGGTCAAAATCGAAAAGCCATATATTGTTTAGAAATACATATATAGCAAAACTAAAAGGAAAGCAAGGAAATGATAAACACAAAATTCACGAGAGAGGTTATTTCTGTGGAGGAGGGAAAGAAAATTGATATAAAAGTGACACATAGGAGCATAAAAGGTATTTCTTAAGATAGATGGCGGGTGTGTTTGTTCTATTATTTTAAAACTGTATACATCATATATTTATATCTATAATTTTTTAAATAACATAAATAAGCATCCCATAAAATGACGCTTTCACTTTATTGAAATATGTCAATCAGCAAGTAGTTACTAAGTATTTTCCCAAAGAGGCCTCTAAAATCACACTATCCAAATCAGCACATTATATCCTGCTTTATGGCAGTCTATTTTATTTTGTTCACACAGTTTAATATAATTTGTTATGATTCATCTGTTAGTTTAACTTTCCCATCATGATATAAACTCCAAGAGAGTAAGAATGCCAGCATATAGTAGTTGCTCAATAAATATTTGTTGAAGGGATAAATAAATGCCTATTATGGTCTCAGCACCTATAGTATACAACTATTAATATAGTACACAGTTTATGCTTTCAGTAAGTTTAAAAGCTAGTTGAGGACAACAAACACTAAACAATGAAAGAATATGACACATCTTTATATTAATATAACTAAGTGCTAACAGTACAGTCTTTAGGCGTGACATGAATTAGAGACAAAAAATAAGATGAATGTTAACTGGAAAAGTTGGGAAGACTTTCAAATACAAGGTGACTTGTGCTGAGTTCTAAAGGATAAGAACACTATAGAGTCATAGGGAAAGGAAGGTATTCGTGGGGTTCAACAGAAATGGAAATGTCTAGCAAAGACAGTGAGGTGCAGGCATGATGTTTTCAGAGCAGAGAGAGTATAGTATGCTGACCCTCTACTCTCCACACACTTGAAAGTCTGCAAAGTTAACAGAAGAAACAAATTTAAGGGGTTAAGCAAAATCATATTTCAAAACAGGTCATAAACAATTAAAGCTCTATTTACTAATCTTTAAGTATAGAAGAAAAGTATGGGCTGGGTGCGGTGGCTCACGCCTGTAATCCCAGCACTCTGGGAGGCTGAGGCAGGCAGATTGTTTGAGCTCAGGAGTTCGAGACCAGCCTGAGCAAGAGCGAGACCCCGTCTCTACTAAAAAAAAAATAGAAAGAAATTAATCGGACAACTAAAAATATATAGAAAAAATTAGCTGGGCGTGGTGGCACATGCCTGTAGTCCCAGCTACTCGGGAGGCTGAGGCAGGAGGATCACTTGAGTCCAGGAGTTTGAGGTTGCTGTGAGATAGGATGACACCACGGCACTCATTCTAGCCAGGGCAACAGAGTGAGACTCTGTCTCAAAAAAAAAAAAAAAAAATACCAAGCCTAATGAAATGCCAGCAGTCCAGCTTCCTAACACATGGCGTACATATGATAGGAGGTAAGGCCAGTGAGGCAGGCTGGCTGGACAGCATACTAAGGAGATAAGAGTTAAGAAGACCTGCAATAATCCAGCTTGGCAAGTAGAAATGCCTGATGTAGGCTGGAGAGTAGAAAGAAAGGGAACGGGAGAGAGGGGAAACAAGAAGGGTGAATGCAAAGTTCAGGTAGAATCAATAGGCCTTGGTAACTACTCAGACATGAGGAAGAAAGGAATCAAAGATCATTTACTAAAAGGATAAGGCTGAGTGACTGAGAAACTAGTGATGTTGAAGTGGAAAACTGGAAAATTCCACTAAAGTGGAAAATTCCACTACCGGGCTTTCTCCCTTGCAATCCTTACCTGGGCCCCCTCCTTCCCTGCGACCTTTCCCCTCATAAATCACCTATAGCAATTAGTGTACCAGGCTGTAAAGTAGCTTAGGACTCTACCTCACTAAAGTTAACCCTGTTGTAACTGTGTCCCTCCCCCTTAAGCAGAGTATATAAAAGACCGCAATGCTCTTTGTCTGGTGCTCAGAATTTGGGAGGGAAAAATTCCCCTCTGAGCCCGCTGGCGAATAAACCTGTTTTGCCAATATTTCTGTGTGCGTGTCGGTCTATTCCCGGTCATCTCTGCCGTAACAATGTCATTTCAAAACTGGAAAGGAGGAAGGTCAAGAAGAGCTGCTCAAGGAGGTAGGTAATTAGTCAGATTAAGGATATAATATTAATTTGTTCAAGGTACTGGTGAGATATACAGTTGCAATGTCACGCTCACAAGTGACAATATGAAGTGGCTCCAAGGAAAGGACTGAGGTTAGAAAGCTTTAGGAGTCATCATTAGACGAGAAGGGACAACTGAATGGATATCTCCAACATTGCATTAATTATAATTATTTGTTCTAATATCTGTTCCCTTCCACTGAACTATGAGCTCTTTCAGGACAAGGATTAAAGCATATTTTTCTTTGTTACCCAGAGCGAGTATATATGAGGCAATATAACACAGTAGTTAGGAGTCCAGGTTCCAGGTTCAAATCTCAGCTTCACCACCTATTAGTGGTATGCTCCTCGGTGAGTTAATTACACATCTCTGTGTTGCAGTTTCTTCATCTCTAAATAAGGATAGGCATAAAAATAACAGTGCCCATCTTATAGCTTTTTTAGGAGAATTAAATTGATTTACTACCATATTACTATTTTCAGAAGATCAGAATGGCTTAATAAGACAAAGAATAGCTGAGGGCCTTCGAAGGAGCTATTTTATACCCATTGCATTCCAAGATCTCCATCTTTGCAACACCAACTTTGCAGTATGTCATGGAGAACAAGGGATGAATGCGCTACAGAATTTTTTCTTAATATTTCACATAAGCAAAGACTTCAAAGTGGAGGAAATGAGAAAGAAAAAATGCAAAATACATCTTTTTAAAAGTCTGCCACTAGGAGTCCAGCACCAGCAGATGGAGCCTCATAACTACATTTTTGTCATCCCCTTTCGTTTCTCCCTCCCTCAGTCATGCAATATTATTGCATGTAAAGAAAGACAAATCCAGATGGCTTTTGAGGCTCCTTTTTCCTCCATTCCAGTAGCTTGGCAATGTGCTGGCCCAGCAGATCTGAGTCCCCTTAACAAGGACTAGGCTGATACCAGCTGCTCAGGTCTGGAGGTACCCGTTTCCAATAAGGCCACTTCCCTGGCTAGGGAGTATCCACTATTGCACAAATACCTGGATGCTCCATGCCATATTATGGGAGTGAGGTCACTGTTTACTAGGATACTAGTCATGCTGAGTCCAGTTCAGCCACCTCTAGCCTAAGCACACTCTCTGTGGGATGAGATTACACAAGCTCTGCTACTTGCTTGTTAGTAAATTTAACCCCAATACATCCTATTTGATAGTGCCCTAAGTGATAATGGTAGTATGAGTGTTCATGCCCTCCTTGAGCAACAGAGAACCTATTACAAATCCAGCAAAGTAAACAAATGTTCCTGTGCTTGTATATAAATTATACTTAATTAATAGCAAAGATTAGAAAGAACCTAAATTCCCATTAAATGAGGCCTGATTTGAAAGTACAGCACAGGTATACAAAGCTTCCATACAAATCTTTAGAACACACAAAAAATTGGTGATATGTATGGGTTGCCTCCAGGGAGGGGAAATGGATAGATGACTACAGGAATGAAAGGAAGCTTTCTTCTTTCATGACTTTTGAGTTTAATAGCTATTCAAATTGCATTATCTATTTTTAAAAAAATAATAAAGGTTTAAAATGATTAGAAAAGATTCACCCCATCACTTGTCATGTTACCTCGTTTTAACTCTTCGAAGTACACTTACTGCACATTGTTGAATAAACCTAAATTGAATTTGCCATCTTAGCTCCTAAACTTCTCCTCCTCCAGAATTCTGAGTTTGGCAGCCTTTTTCCACGTTTTCATTAACACCTATTATGTATCCCTGTCTCTGGAGTTCTCACATTGTATTAGAATTACCCGTATGTATTGGGCTCACCCGGAAGACTATCATCTACCTGACAGCACAGACCTTGTGTCCAGCATACAGTTGACAATAACTGTTAAATGAAATTATCATAATCTAAACCACAGGCTGACACTACCAGAAGCCCAAGGGTCGCAGGGATTGCTCAAATAAGAAGAGCGCAAGAAAAATCAGCTGCGCAAGCGATCAGGCCATCAGCACTGCCTTTGCTTTTTACTGGGTTGACACTGGTCAGAAAAGCCCCAAAGCGCCAGACTAACGCGCCCCAGGTTGCAGCCGCCTGTCTCCAACCTCCCAAAAAACAGAAGATTCACACAGACACCACGTGAACACCCGCACCAAACACAAACACGTGCACCTTAAACACTAAGACAACCACACAACGCACAGCCGCCCCACTGCCCACAGACGGTAACACAGCGCCGCCCGCCCAGATCATTCCTCCTTTCCCTAGGTTTTGAGCCCCGCACCGGCGAGGCGGGTAGAGAAGACCAGAAGAGGCTAACGAGAGGAAGCAGAGATTTGCAGCCTATGTGCGTGCCAGCAAGAAGTGCCACACACTTCCGCCTCGGCTCAGGCTGGGTTCTCACCACGCAGGTGCTCTCCTTTGCCAGCCTCTGCACTCTAGCCCCAGAAAGCGGCGGCGGGTACTTGCACACCACCTCACCTGGGCGCGGCCATGTTGGAGAAAACTGCACTACATTTCCCATGAATCAGCGGGGCGACAAACAGAGCTCCCACAATCCCCTTCACCTCCCAGAGCCCCGTA
The DNA here is from genome assembly GCF_000956105.1 of Propithecus coquereli. Taxonomy (NCBI): domain Eukaryota; kingdom Metazoa; phylum Chordata; class Mammalia; order Primates; family Indriidae; genus Propithecus; species Propithecus coquereli. The sequence continues at coordinate 7,205,392 of NW_012151951.1, forward strand.
TGGACCCTTTCTCGGCCAAGTACCTTTGTTTGTAAAGTGCCGTCTATTACGGTGGAAATTCAGTTGTCTTACTTGGGGAAATAGTGACGATTAATAGGGCAGCTTTATTTTTATAGGGCGCTCCCCAAATGGACAAAGTCAAACAAGTCTGTTTCCTTCGGTCCCTCAATAGTGACCCCGGCCACCTTGGGCTCTTCGTGCATGTTTCCTCCTGAATCTTTGGTAGGGAGAGTATCCTAGGGTCTGAAAGATGACTGCATAGGCAAGAGGGAAGGAGGTTGACTATGCACGAACGTGCCAGGGGAATGGTGGCTAATAGGAAGCTATGTGGAAAAATGTTGAAGGAAGCAAGACAGAAAGGTCGCCAGCTTATTAGAAAACCTAATGCCATTCTATTCTGCAGGCCTGAGGATGGGGGTAGGGGGCTGGGACGGTTAGAGAAATTAAGTGATGTGACCAGAGCTGCTTGTGCAAGGTGGGAGGAGAGGCTGGAAGATGGCTGTTGGTCAAATGAAAAGTAACGAAGTATTAACTGGGACCCAGCAAAGGAAAAGGAAAAGTATTTGATATCAAAAGTAAAAGACACAGGAGAGGGTGATGATTAGCAATTGTTCCTGCTTTGATGTTATTTGTGATGCAAGTATACTATAATCATTATACCTGCCTTAGGTTATGAGCTATGTGAGGGCAGAGAAGGAAACCTGGGGAGCAAGGGAATTGCCTTCCTGTAATGAATGTTGGTACAATGCCCCAATTCACACTGCACCACAGCGGGCTATCAGTAAAAGTTACGGCTGGCTAGCTGGCCAGGAAAAGTGGCGTTGAAAAGAGAGTGTTGTTGAGTGGAGGAAAGATTTGTGTGGAGAATAAGTTAGAAGGAGGAAAGAACAGAAATTGGGAGGCAGATAGGCAGTCATTTCAGAGAGTCCAGGAAGGAAAGGATGAGACCGAAATTGAAGAGCAAAAGTGAGGAGATGAGTGCAAGGTGGAGAGGTCAAATCAACCAGACATTGCGAACTATTGATGCTTGGATGTAAAAGGAAACATCTCCCCCATTGCAATCTTGCTTCTGCACTACTAGATGCTTTCAAAAATACATCCCAACAGAACTTTCTGCAATGATGGAAATGTTTTATAATCTGAACTGTCCAATATGATAGACACTAGCGACATGTGGCTTTTGAGCATTTCAGATATGGCTGGTACAACTAAGGAACTGAATTTTGAATTATAAAAATTTTATTTAGTTTTAATTAACTTAAATAACCACATGTGGCTAGTGGCTTCCAAATTGGACAACAGTGAAAAATAGCTCCTATTGGCCAAATTCAATTATTTTATCTCAGTATCTGGGCTGCTTCAAGATACTTAACCTTTTAAAGCTTTTGATTTTCTAAGCCTCTGTAAAATCACTCTCTTTTAGTTCTCTTTGTACATTCTGATCACTTGCTTTCAATGTTTTCCACTAGCTTCCCTCCCTCTGTGTATAATTAAATACAGGCAATCCCTCAGGTTTTGTGTTTGACCTTTTTCTCTTATTCTACAGGGTCTTCCTGCCTGCCTTCCCAAAAGTTTTAAACAGATTTGTGAATAATTCCCTAATCTTAACCTTCAGCCCTGACTTTCCTTTAAGAATCAGTTTGGGGCCAGACGTAGTGGCTCATGCCTGTAATCCTAGCACTCTGGGATGCCAAGGCAGGAAGATTGCTTGAAGTCAGGAGTTTGAGAGCAGCCTGAGTAAGAGCAAGACACCCCCTCCCCCACCACTCCCTCCACCGCTACTAAAAATAGAAAAAATTAAAATTAGCAGGGTGTGGTGGTGCATGCCTTAGTCTCAGCTACTTGGGAGGGTGAGCCAGGAGGATCACTTGAGCCCAAGAGTTTGAGGTTGCTGTGAGCTAGGCTGACACCATGGCACTCTAGCCATGGCGCTCTAGCAGGGGCAGCAGAGCAAGACTCTGTCTCAAAAAAAAAAAATCAGTTTGATTTAGTGAAAAGCATATGAAGGCATTGGAGTATGTCCTGAAGTAGAAACTGCAATAGAGTATTTATGTTTTAGGACTGGTGTGATAATTAAATAAAATACCATATAGAGTGGCTGTTAAATGGTTGTTCATTTCTCCTCTTCTACTCCTGAGTTACAGGCCCAAATTTCCAACCACCTGCTGTCCATCCCTGCCTCAATATCCTTAGAAGAAGGTAAATACATATAAAATTCTGTGTGTAATCCTTTGTGTACAGGCCCTTATCTTTTCTCGGAGTATTGCACAAATCGTTTCTCCTAGAGAAGATGACTCCCTGAGTGACTTTTAGCTACATTGAGACCCTGTTTATTCATTATGTAACCCCATCATATTTGATAGTCTGTAATTATAGGAATTTAATAAGTGTTGAACTGAAAAGGAATTTTAATTTGAAGATAAAATTCATCTTCACCTGTGCCAAAAACTACCTGGTAATCTATAATAATTTTTCTATAATTTTTCAAAGATATGAAATGCTGACCTAGGCTTTCCTTAGTAAAAAACTAGTGTCAGCTTCATGAGGGGTGAGTCCTCTCTGTCAACTGTTCCAAGCTTGGCAAGATTTTTCTGTGAAGGCCAGATAATAAATATTTTTGACTTTGTGGCCACACATTTTTCTTTGTTTTTTTTTTTTTTTTCTTAATAACCCTTTAAAAATGTAAAAACTTTTCTTAGCTCCCCCTGCTTTTGCTGACAGGATTTGGCCAATGGGCTATAGTTTTCCAAAGCCCGGGCCCTCTTCCTGAACTCTGTAATCAAGAGCACAGTCTCAAGGTGAAACTAAAATGGCCCCACTAATGAAGATATTTATTGTAAATTATAACATAGTATAAATGAATTTAAGCAGATTAGCCAACACTACATTTTAAAGCAGTGAAAAGTAGAGTTCCAGAAATTAGGGCTAGGAACAACATGTCATTTAGAATTGATTCTAGTTGCCAGTAACAGAAAACTGGGCTGATTACTTAAATAAAGTTATTTTTCCTCAAATGACAAGCCATCTAAACAAAGGCAATCACTAACATTGGTACTGCTGCTCAAAAATGTCATAAAGAACCCAGGCACTTTATATTCCGCTCCACCATCCTTGGTGTGTTGATTTTTTTATCCTCATTCTTGATGTCTCCTGGTAACAAGGTGGCGGCTGCAGCTCCAGGTAACTTGTCCCTATACTGTCATGTCTACCTGAAAAAATGAAGCAGTGTCTCCATCTATATCCAAGAAATGAAGCTCTCAATGAACTTTCCTTTGTTTTTGTTTTTGTTTTTTTTGGACCACAAATGGGTCGCATACTATAGTGGACAGAATCATGTACCCACATGGACATCCACAGTCTAATCCCTGGAACCTATGAATATGCAGATGTAATTAGGTTTGCAGACTTTAACGCATTGACTGCCACACTAGAAAAACATTTTTTTTTCCTTGGAGCCATGGTGTTTTATTACAAAATAGAATAAAAACTTTGAAAACAAAATGATCCCTTCTAATTTGATGAAAAATTTATTTTTTATTGTTTTCTGAATGTGAGTTATATGCAACTTGAAAAATAGTTCTCACAGCTCCCAAGGTAAAGAGACATGTGAGTTACATATGCTTCACAAGGCTCTGGGCTCAAAACCAGTGTGAGTTAAATACAACTTACAGGGCAGTTAATGTGTTAAAATAGATTATACTAGATTATTCAATGGCCCAGTCTAACCACACAATTCCTTAAAAGCAGATCATTTACTCTAGCTGGAGTGAGAGATGAAGCTGAAGAAGTCAGAATGATTCCAAGTGTGAAGGATTTAACACCTTGTTTGCTGGCTCTGAAATGTCAGGATCCATGTGCAAGGACCTGAAGCAAGGCCTCTAATGAGCTATGAGCCAGCTCAGCTGATAGCCAACAAGAAATGGGGGCTTCATCCTACAACCACGAGGAATTGGATTCAGTCAACAACCTTAATTGGAAGCAGATCCTTCCCAGAGTATCTTGATAAGAGCCTAGCCAGCTAGCATCTTGATTTTGTCTTTATGAAACTCAAAGCAGAGAAACCAACCAAACCAACCCAAACTTCTGACCTACAGAACTGTGAAATAATAAACTTGCTTTGAACTGCTAAATTTGTGATCATTTGTTACATCAGCAATAAAAAACTAATACTCAAGCTCACCGCAGACCCGTCACTGGCTAAGGGAAGTAGAATTACCAGGACTGTTTGTTTTAAAGCCAATCACGATTCACTCTATAGAGCTAGGATGAACCCTATGCTCCCTAAAATTGAGAGACTTTGCTAGCCTATACTCTGTGGGGCAGGTGAGGGGGGGATTAAGTTACTATTAGCAAGAAAAAAGGGAGACATTTGTTTGGTAGACAATTAAGCGTGTTCCATAAGGGAGTTGAGCACTTATTTCTAGCCAGATTATCATAATAATGATCTATCTCAAAACCTGAGAGAAAAGGGTACTGAAAGGATGAGCACTCTCATTAATTAATAAAGCATCCAAAGGTAGAATTCCAACAGCTATTATGTTATCCTTCAAGACTCTTCAATCAGAAAACACTGAAAATGGCCCCAACAGTCCTTGAAAACAGTTACATTTTTACTGTGGTTCCAAACTGTGATACTGTTTCACTGGCGTTTCAAATTCAATTCCTGTAGTTACGAGATTTCTAACCTTCCTTCCCCTTCTCCCTACCTGCTACCACCATTTGATCCTGGATACCTTCTGGTTTTTCTTCCTCTTGTCTCCAATGGCAACTGTACTAGTTTTGCTCCTCCTGCGCCCCCCTATCCTATTTACGATTTTTAAAAAAACCAAAACCTTTTATTTCTTAGTCTTTCCTCTCCACTTACTCTTCTGCTACTTATTTTATACCTCCTGGGTAAGTGGCAAATTTGTATCAAGTTTCCTTTCCAAGTTTGTATCATCTCTGCTGCCTCCCTGGCTTGCTGGTTTCTTGAAACTCCAGCAAGTATGCATTATGTAAAACCATTTGATGTTCATTGTGACATTTTAGGACTGAATACATTATTCATGCTGTGGTGATAAAAATTCAATGAAAAGTTTGCCATTTTATAAGTCATATGGTGAAAATATTCCCCGTGCAGTAATTAGAGGAAAAAGTTACCAAGAAAAGAAAAAAGAGAGGGAAAAGAAAAGGGTCACCCTTTTTTATTTGTAATACAAAACATAAAACTCAGCTTGGGGCATCGTTCTTTGGCCATTTGTGAAACGTAAGGTTTTAACTGTGAAGCATTAGCCTCCTAAAATGGTCTCTTTATTCTTGAGGCTGAAGCCCTGCTTACTTTGCAGAATAATTTTTCTGCAACAGATTTTTCAAGCAGATAAGAATAAAGAAATAGCAGATAACTCAGGGTGCAAGAAAATCTTTGAGGTAACCAGAGGCATAGGATTTGTGGATTTTAAAAGGTTATGATAAAATAAAACAATCTTTTAAAAATGTTTCCCTTAACTCTACAAGAAAAAAAAAATCTCTTAAAAATTAATAAATACTACATTTAAAAATGTCTTGCCATTTTGATGGCTTCATACTATCGTTAATCTCTCAAAGACTCAAAGATACTTGCCCATAGAGGCAAGCTTCATCGTTTACTGTATTGGGTGTAAATTCATATTTCATACAGCTTTTGTGATCATTTCTAATTGAGGAAATAGACTTCTTGTCAGATCTGATTAGATGGTCTTAGCTGTTACATTGTGACTGAGATCGCATACTAGGAGCATCAATTTTTGCCATTTTCTGGTGGTTACTTACTTGTGCTTGAA
>NW_012151951.1:7222384-7226151 GCF_000956105.1 Propithecus coquereli
TCAGGTGTACCAGGTTAGAGGCAGGCCATGCCAAGCCAAAAAGTACTAAGAGTAGAGCATGTTCAAGAAGCAAGGGCCTCCAGGTGACGTTCCTCTATGGACCTGGAGACGGAAGCTCCAACCAATAGTCTTATCACTCAAGATAAAGCCAAGGTTGACAAAGATCCAGGCCCATTAGAACAGAACATGAAAAATGCAACTCCCTTCCCTCCAAACAAGGTAGTCTCCATGCCAAGCATTGGCCAGGAAGCTAGAGTTCCAGGTCACACGCAGGTGCTGGAAGTGGACAAAATAAAGCAGCCCAGGCACAGGGCTGTCAGGCTTTTAATACGGAGCTGAGCCATCTCCACCTCAGCGTCCACTGGACATGCAGCTGGAAGATTCTCAGACTGCCACGATTGACATAGGTCTGCTGTAAACAGTTGGGGCTTGAGCTCTTTCTGCTGCGACACACTTCAGTTTCCACCGGAGAAAGGCCTATAGCCTAGAATTAAAAAGCCGGTTCACCGCTCCTCTCTCCTACCATTGCTGTATCATCCCCTCCAGTCATCAGGGCTGCCCGTAAATGTTATCATAGGGCATTTGAAGGGGGCCATTCCAAAAAAGGTTGCTTACCCCTTGAGACAAGGAACAGTCTGATTTTCAAGTGGTCAGAAGACTTCATGACTAGGTTCTAGACCCTAGAAAACCAGGAAAACTAGAAAAGGCAAGTCCACAGCAAGCTGCTAGAGAGAACTTCTGTAATTCCTCTGCACATGTCCAACTGTCGGTGAGGTAGGCCACACCTCAATGAGATGTGCCACAGGCTGGATCTTCAGTTGTTCTTCCTTGGTGAGGAGGGAGATGAGAAGTCTCAAAGCAGCATTCTCCTCCAGTAACAGCTGGCCTAGATGTCGCAGTTTTACCAGGGTGAAGGTCAATGTCTGAAAGGCACAGGTGAGGCTGCTTATCTAAACATATTCTTCTTTATAAGTTAGGTGGTCAAAAAAAGCCCTCTCCAACCCCTTAGTGGAAATAAGGGCTTGAAAAGAACATATGCTCCCATGTAAGGACAAGCACACATCCAACCAGTCCAGTGGTAGCTAAGAGCAGAAAGCCACCAGCAGAAACAGTCGGGTGCTCTTCTGCTCTTCCACTGTTCACAAGGTCCACTTAAACCAAAAGGAAAGATACAGAACAGCACATGGAACTAGAAACCAGTTCACTAGAGAGGGGGTGTTGCCAGAAGACAGTATATTAAAAAAGTAGGACACAGGCTTGTGATTGCAAGCTACATAATGCCGTCACAAAACAAACACGGTGACCCAAAAAAGAAAAAAATCCAACAGCAGGCAACTCTTGGAGCATGTTCAGGATAGTCCCCGAAGGTTTAAGGGTAAAACCCACTCCATAGATGAACTCCCCAAACTAAGGCAGGGTCTCAGTTCTCAGGAAAAGCAAATTCTCACGGCGTAGGCTCAGAAACAGTAACAGGAGGCAGGAAGCCTCCTCACAAAGCAACCTGAGACCACATAGCAGGGAGGCTCCCTGTGGCTGCTTTAAATCCCTCCCTCTAAGTCAGGCGTGGGGGTTGCAGCTGGGACAGGTTTGAGCCTACAGGTGAGAGGTCAAGTGACTCCAGGTGTGCTCAAAAGACTCCCACTGTGAGAGCAAAGGAAGCCCTCAGGGAACAAAAATCACTCCTTCAGTGCTCAGATACATACCACCTTCTGGTCTCTTTCAATTATTTAACTTTTATATTGTTACTCGGTTTCCCCTAATTAAGCTAATTCCTTAAAGGCCACTGTTTATACTTTTGTATACTACTCAATAGCATCCAGGATCAACCGCTGCACACAGGTAGTGCTCAATATGTATTCATTGATTTATTCTGTTTGCTGATTTACAAGCAGAGTGATCGGGCAGAGACCCTACTGCATGGGAATGTGAGCGAAGGGAATTTCATCCTGGCAAGTCCCATCACCTTTCCACACCTCAATTGCTTCTCTGTAAAATGAGTAGTTTGGACTAAACCAGTGATTATCAGATCGTGTTCCTTTGAGCTCTATCAGGATTTCTTAGAGATGCCTGAGGTAGCCACCAAGCACAGCAAAGTGGGAAATGGTCAGGGACACTAACCCCACCCTGACCGTATTGAGAGATCTGCTTTTGTCAGTTTAACACTTTGGGGTTCACAGTAGAAAGTCATTTATAAGAGTTCTGTGGCTGAAATTTTTAAAAAATTACCCGACTTGATTATTTCAAAGTTCCCTTGCACTGTAACATAATGATTTTGTTATTTCATTGACATTCAAATGGGACAAGTGCCTTATTCGGGAGTGATTCATCCCAGTCCAGGAACTATGCTTCCTGGTATCCTCACAAACCTCTGGGGACATCTCCCACTTTCAGAGATGTTTGTGTCTGACTGCATACCTCTTTTGCACTCCTTGGCTCAGTCATCTCAAACATGTAACCTCCCTTTTCCTCCAACCTTCCTGTGAACATAATTGGTGTCCTAATTGTTGGGAGGGCCACCTACGACACCTCCTTCCCTCCACTCAGGTTGGATACATTCCCCGTTCTTTCTGCTTTCCTTCTCCATAGCGTTCGAACGTTGTGCTTCTTACTATTCCTCTTCTGCCTGGCACGGTGTTTGGCTTTTTCCACCCGTTAGCCATTTATACCTGAGGATTCCCAAGAACACTAAAACATTTCTGTGGATGATGCCTGTAGACTAATGGCCTAACCAATGACAGAAAAGGCATGGGAGAGGAAGAAAGAGAGAAGGAGGGCAAGAGAAATGAAAGAAGGCGTGTGTGGTCTCTTGGCATGTGGTGATATCCTCTCTTCCTTGCCCCTTCTCTAATCTCCACTACGAATGGGGCTGCTTATGACTAACAATCTAATAAAAGAATAAAACTTGCACTCTCCATTCCTTCATAACTGGTATGACCTCGAAAGACAGGGTGGGCTCTCGGGTCAGACTGCCTGGAATCTTGCATCCACCATTGTTACATTCGTGACTTTGGCCTCTTCATAGCTCAGGTTCCTCATCTGTTTGTAAAGTGGGGATGACAATAGAACCCATCTTTAAGGTTGTTGTGAGGGTGAAATGAGATATACAGGTAAAGTGTTGTAAGCAAGTTCTGGCACAAAGTAAGGCCCTATAAATGTGGGCTGTTATTCTAAAAGTAGAATATTTTGCTTTAAGGCTCTTCCCCTATCTCTGAGTGCAACATCATGTTCCCTTGTAAATGAACTGGCCCAGTCCCATGCGGCCTTACCATGCCTACCACAGCCTAATGAATGTTGATGGCAAGGATGGCAAGCTTTGGTGCAGCTGATGCTCTCGCTGCTCTCTGTGGAGTGCCTATTAAGTGTTCTCACTGTTGTGCTAGCAAGGCACTAGTTTCAATTCGGCAAAGAAAGGAACTAACCACATCAGTAGTCTGTTCACAATAGGCCTGTTTAGAAGGTTCAGCCTAGGGTAACATACACATTTTATTATTTTATTGCAAGAATGTAATAGATTATGAAACATATGAGCTTCAGTTGCTGCTTCTACAGGATTTGGCTCGTCTCCTAAGTGCGTGGTTCTTAATCAGCCATGTGCATTAGAAGTACCTGGGGGAGTTTTCAAACACTGTACAGGCATGGGCCCCGTCCCCCAAGGATTCTGACTCAGAAGGCTCAGGTGATGTTGTGGCATGTTTATTTGGAAAACATTTACCCAAGCGATTCTGAGGCAGAACTACTGTTCCAAGTATTTCTGGCCCCTTTCCTCC
>NW_012151951.1:7226201-7229302 GCF_000956105.1 Propithecus coquereli
TGGTAATATAGGTAGACCATGATCTTATGTTAAAAAATGTTTTTTATGTCTGTCATTATTTTTGGGGGGGGCTTATGAATTTCTTACTTATTTCTTATGTCATCCCCCATATTACAAATTCCTCCATAATTTTAAATGCTCTTTCAGGCCAACGAATATAAATGTTACGGCAGCAGTGGCTTCTCTTTAGTTGGTTCTAATCTAACTCAAGGTGACTGGAGTGCGGTGAGGTGGTTAGATAAGCATTAGCTAAGAATTCAGGAAACAAGAAAAGTTAGGGATGAACTGTTAAAGACATAGGGGTCTAGGACACAAAGAAAAACAGTAAGCTACAAACCATGTTTCTTTCAATGTAGTGGGCACCTTTGACCAGCAGGTGGCAGCAGTGGAAGCAGGAACTTCTAGCAAGAAAAGCAATCCTGGGGTACATACCAACACTGGGAAATCAGGATCCTGTCTCAAGAGCTCAGCAATCACCAGAGGCTTCTGGCTGGTAAGGAGGCCTTTAGAAGGTGCCACTTCCCTGAGGTGATCCCAGGCTTCCCCTGTTCAGGAGTCTAAAAGAAGAGTTTAAGTGCTAAAATCAAGGGTTAGGAGTTTTGAGCAGATGTTACTAAGCCTGTGATAAAAGGTCTCTCAAAAGTCAGCCCAGTTTATACCAAGAAAAGTCAACAAGAAGTCACAGACACCGAACCACGATAAGAAGAATGAGAAAGATGAATTAGGATTTAAGGCACAAATCACAGAACAAAGCAAATCTGACTGAGAACTCGAAGTGTTGATGCCATAGCCAGTGCCACTGTCCCAACTGGGCCTCCGGTTCCACCAATTATTAAAGTAGTGGTGGGAGCATGTGGGCAGGCCTCCTGGGAGGACGGGGGCCTCGGCTAGGGGTGTTTTGGCAATGGAGAACCATCACATATCCGGGGATAGTTCAGTTTCTTGAGCTGTACTAGTGTCTATGAGAGCAGTTGAAAATCTGATGGTGTAGACCACTAATGCCCCCTTCCTGGTCAGCTAGCTGTTAAATAAACAGTGATGAGAAATGATACAAGGATGTCACTTGTCAGATAAAAGAAGGCTAATGAATGATTTTTCCAGTACCTTGAAGAGGTGGTTCAGGGGAGGAAAAAAAAAGTCAGACCTAATCACCACAAGAGGAAGAGATACTACAGTAAGAAGTTCACTTCTAATACAATGCCTTACATTCTTGGTTGTGCTTTTATTATAAAGCGTAGCTTGTTCTCAAGACTGTCTAGAACTGCCCTTAGTTCTATCTAGACAAGTCTCTGATCAGGGATGGTGCACCTAGGAGCAGAGAGAAGTGGAGAAATGAGATCGAACCATACTAACCGAGGAAAAGCTGAGAATTTTATTTGGTGTTCTAAACAGAAACATTTAGATTTGAGAGATCCATTTGCATTTCCTGAGGGAAAATGTGCTTCAGAAATAATACTTCCATTAGCCATGATTTTCGGGTTCTATGAGCAGGGGTCCAAGTCCAACATGTATTGAGTTGTTGGGGCCAGAGTCCAGGATTAAGCGAGAATCAGTCACCCTTCAAGTTACAGGAGACCGTGGTCAGTATGAGACACACAGCAGAGCCTCAGGGCAGCCCTGCGAGGTCCAAACGGTCCTTTCACATCAGGATCCAAGCTCATGCTCTCCTGTCTAGGTCACGGTTGGAACAAATGCCTGGCAGAAGTGATCCCAAGGTAGAGGATGGTGGGCAGGCAACGCCAGAGTACTCAGCAGTCAGAATACACTAGTTTTGTTCCATATACAAATAGGACAAGAGAGCCTCCAAGGAAGTCTAATATTAATATTAATATATAGAAATTCCTGAAGGATTTGGGTTTCAAGACTTTGATCACCTGAAGGCCCTCAGGACATGAAATGCATGGTGAGAACACCCCTTGCTCCACAGAACACTGGAGGGGAGACTAGAAATGTTGCCCGAAGCTATAAATTGCTGGTCTCCACACTGAAAGGCCACAGACCATGGAAGTGACAGCCTTCAAAGGAAGACCCGACTCTCAGGTGTACCAGGTTAGAGGCAGGCCATGCCAAGCCAAAAAGTACTAAGAGTAGAGCATGTTCAAGAAGCAAGGGCCTCCAGGTGACGTTCCTCTATGGACCTGGAGACGGAAGCTCCAACCAATAGTCTTATCACTCAAGATAAAGCCAAGGTTGACAAAGATCCAGGCCCATTAGAACAGAACATGAAAAATGCAACTCCCTTCCCTCCAAACAAGGTAGTCTCCATGCCAAGCATTGGCCAGGAAGCTAGAGTTCCAGGTCACACGCAGGTGCTGGAAGTGGACAAAATAAAGCAGCCCAGGCACAGGGCTGTCAGGCTTTTAATACGGAGCTGAGCCATCTCCACCTCAGCGTCCACTGGACATGCAGCTGGAAGATTCTCAGACTGCCACGATTGACATAGGTCTGCTGTAAACAGTTGGGGCTTGAGCTCTTTCTGCTGCGACACACTTCAGTTTCCACCGGAGAAAGGCCTATAGCCTAGAATTAAAAAGCCGGTTCACCGCTCCTCTCTCCTACCATTGCTGTATCATCCCCTCCAGTCATCAGGGCTGCCCGTAAATGTTATCATAGGGCATTTGAAGGGGGCCATTCCAAAAAAGGTTGCTTACCCCTTGAGACAAGGAACAGTCTGATTTTCAAGTGGTCAGAAGACTTCATGACTAGGTTCTAGACCCTAGAAAACCAGGAAAACTAGAAAAGGCAAGTCCACAGCAAGCTGCTAGAGAGAACTTCTGTAATTCCTCTGCACATGTCCAACTGTCGGTGAGGTAGGCCACACCTCAATGAGATGTGCCACAGGCTGGATCTTCAGTTGTTCTTCCTTGGTGAGGAGGGAGATGAGAAGTCTCAAAGCAGCATTCTCCTCCAGTAACAGCTGGCCTAGATGTCGCAGTTTTACCAGGGTGAAGGTCAATGTCTGAAAGGCACAGGTGAGGCTGCTTATCTAAACATATTCTTCTTTATAAGTTAGGTGGTCAAAAAAAGCCCTCTCCAACCCCTTAGTGGAAATAAGGGCTTGAAAAGAACATATGCTCCCATGTAAGGACAAGCACACATCC
>NW_012151951.1:7229352-7230974 GCF_000956105.1 Propithecus coquereli
AATGTGTGCTCCAAAATCTCTGGGGCCAGGACCCAGTAATCTGCATCTTTTATAAGAAATCCTGCTGCTTTTACAAGTGTTCAACCATTAAAGAAAACATTGTATATTATTCATCCACATAGACCTCTTTAAAAATCATCCCAGAGTGTCAAGCTGCCAGATTTCTAGTATATTTGAGACTTTTATTCCAGGGGAAATATTTTAATTTTATAAGGTACAAAGGACCAAGAAGTCAGATAATGCAAAACTCAGATTAAATTATTAAAGAACCCATAAAATTATGTCTCAAAATAATTCTAATTATTGGCATCTCTAGATCCCATTTTACAGATATAGCAACTGAGACTTAAAGACAAAGTGTATAAGCTGTTTAAGTAGAAGATATTTTTAAGAGTGATTTACATTCATATCTGTGTTATCACATGAATAAAAGGGCTCACTTTTATAAATTAAAATTTACCTCTTTATCTACATTTATTGAATTGAGGTATTGAATACTAAGTGCTTAACATACATTATTGAATTTTTTTAAAACCCTACATGTTATTCTCCCAATTTTATAAATGAGTTCTGAGGTTCAGAGAGGTTAAGCAAATTTGCCAAGATCACACAGTAATGAAGTCATGAGTCCAATCCAAAGTCCCTCCTCTTTACCAACTGCATGTATTATTGCTGAGGGGCACCACTGCAGAAAAGATATGTCTTTTTTTGATATTTAGAAGTTTATCCAAGTGTAATGAGACAAATAGAGACATGACAAAAAATGTTTCAAGTGGGTACATCTGTTATGCAAGTATATACTAATTTGCACAGTACAACTTTTTAAATCTTCAATGTTGTATACAAAATCTTAACCGAAAGTTTAAATGTTATATTATTTCTAAAAGACAAACGGCGTAACTTGTCTTATTTTCTTCTCTTGTCCCAGCTTTCAATATCAGAAATCAGATTGGATATCATCATTTTCTCAACTATTTAAAATATGGCTTAGCAGACCATGTGGTCAATAGAAAGTTAACCAAACCTAAAATTTACTTTTCAACATCTCTAGGAAGTCTGTTAATATTCTACAGGTAAGAACCTAATAATTAGCATTGATTACAACATTCTTCTTCATGAAAAGACACACTGCATGGCCTGAATGTTGGTGTCCTCCCCACAAAATTCGTAAGTCTAAACTCAGTCCCCAGTGCAATCATATTAAGGGGTGGGGCCTTTGAGAAGCGATTCAGTTATGAGAGAGCTCCGCCCTCATGAGCAGGATTAGTGCCCTTACAAAAGAAAGTGAAGGGAGCATGTCCCCTTTCTGCCCTTCCACCATGTGCGGACACAGCCAGAAGGTGCCATCTGCAAGGAACAGGCCCCCACCAGGCACCGAATCTGCTGGTGCCTTGATCTTAGACTTCCCAGTGTCCAGAACTGTGTGAAATAAATTTCTGTTGCTTAGACTGGATAATTTATAAGGTTAAAGCAGGAGGAATGGACTAAGACACATACCAAGTTAGAAATAGACAGCTTTGAAAAAAATCATTTGAAACAAGAAGTTTAGTGAAGTTGAATTATTAACCCTGGTAATATAGGTAGACCATGATCTTATGTTAAAAAATGTTTTTTATGTCTGT
>NW_012151951.1:7243281-7249574 GCF_000956105.1 Propithecus coquereli
ATAACTTGATCTGCAGTGTTGTCTCACCTGACAATGAATAAACTACATAGATTTAGAATCAGAATTCCCCAGTTTTGAAATAAAAATGAAAACCTGTTCCACAGATACAAATAAGCATTTAGTTTTTATGTTTATTATGAAATAAATAGTGTATTCAAGATTAAGTCAAATGGTATAATCTTCATATGAAGTATAAATGTAGATTTTTCATTAGAAAATATTTTGAAATAAAACAACTTCACAAATTCACCATGAGTGTTGGAATAAGAAATTTGTAAAAATGTTATAATGTTTAATAGCTATTGTTAGAATGTTTCACTCATGTCCTTTCGATAGTTTAATATGACCAAGCCATCTGCTTTAAATGTAATTTTGCCTGAGATTTCGGTGTCTACTTTTTTTTATTCTTCTAAAATAAATGTCCAGTAGAATTTTCTTAAACAAACGAGGGCCCAATTCAAATTTTTCACTATATGCACATTGTTTGGCCATATTAGTTGTGCCCAAAAGTCAGCAAGGTACTGCCTACTGACAGCTCTGCCATGTTAAAGAACACAACATGAGAAACCAGGCCATTATTTTAATGAAGACTATATGTGAAATCAGAATTATTGAGGCTATCTGGGTATCTATACCTAAAAAAAGAATATATTTAAGATTTTTCATTACTGATTAATGATTACTGACCCTCCCCCACACCTCCTTTTTTTCCCCAAAATGAGTAACTATTTTCTTCCTGGTGATGATATCTGTCCCTTTTCCTAAGATAGAGATTTATTTCCCCAATGGATTAGAAAGAAGGAGCCATGTCTTTGCCTTGCTGGCTACAGCCTTCTCAACTGCCTCCTCCAAGCCAATGCCAGAAGTAGAGGGGAGTTGGATGCTATTGAATATGTTCTGAGCCTCCTAGACATTGACTTCTTCAAACCTGACCCCCAGAAGGTCCATGAGTTCGTGAGCAATCTTTAATGATGCCATTGGCAGTGATAGCAAAATTCACTATATCACACCTAAAACAATGTTGAGGATGATTTCAAACTTAGGATCAGCAATGAGCTATGTAAATGTTTAGTATATCTGAGCTTCCTTTACACCACTACTGAGATCTAAGAAGTTGGCTGGGTTTTGACTGTCAAGGAAAATATCTCAGAGAGACATGTCTAGCCCAGCACCTACAAAGTAAGTGATATTCCCGTCTAGTTTGCATATTTTAGGTTACATCTGGTTACTTCATTTTCAATAGATGCATTTTTGATTTGTTGTCCAGGGTAATTTGCATTATCCTCAAAGTTTATCTTGGCATCAAAATAGATAACTTGTCATTCCAGGGTTTCACCAAAGGATTTCACTTCAAGCTAAGTAGCATCAATTTTCAGGAAGAAATAATACAGCTTCTTAATTTGATCCACAGCCTGATCTTCAGAGACCCATAGAAGCCTAAACTTTCTCCCATTTACTAAACTTGACTGATGTTAATGCCTTCAAAAATGTAAATTTTTTACTTAAAAATAAATTCTGGTGAAGTAGCTGACACCTACTAATGTTAATGCCTCTCCTAGAGGCTTCCCATCAGTAAATGCCACTGCAGAATTGGGCCATTAAAATTTCCAAGTAGGAACATCATATGCAGTATCAGTCACAAAATATTCAAGCTTTTACCCCATTGTCTAACATTCGTTTCTTGCTCTTATATTCCTGTAGGATCAGCCATCTTTCAGAGATTAATTAAATTTCCTTGGACTCATCTAAGAGGAGTGGGAGCCTGAGCACCAGCACTCACAGAAGTTTCTGGCCTGTATTTTCATGGGGGAATAACATTTTACACAAAAACCAGACACAGAGGAGTCTTTGACAGGGTGATTGAGACAAGAAGAGGAGGATTTATACAGATTTAATTCTGTGTTGGAAACGAACTCCAAAAAAAGCCCACATTTTGTGTTTGCGTGTGTGTGTGTTTATGCTTCTATCCAGATATGAATTCTTCAAGATCACAGATAATGTCTTATCCAGCTTTGTATCCACAATATCTAGCATAGTGCCTTATATATTCTAGGTGCTCAATAAATTATGAATTTCATTTTGGACTCATCCTTGGGCCACTGGAAACCCTTTCTAGATCACATTTTGAGAACCAATGCCACAGCAATATGTCTAACAGTCTTTATTTGGTTTAAAGCATTCTCTGACATAACGATTAACTCTCATGTAATCCCAGTCACAGTTTTATCACTATAGATATCAATAGGCATGTTGAGTACAACTGCCACTTCAGTTTTATACCCCAAAATACACAGGACTGTAAAATCCATTCTACTGGAAAGCAGAGTGGCCTTATATGAATTTCTAAACTTTATATAACAATTAAACAAAACTAGACAAGGTCTAAGACTTTTTAAGTCCAGAGGCTTCCTTTCTAGTTTAATTAAGAAGCAAATATGTCAAAGAATATTTTTCTGCTACCAATTCTTCGAGTCACAATGCTTATGACTAGAGCTATATTAAAAATAAATAAATGGGCCATACTTCCACCCCACCCACAAAATAATCCAGGCAGGAAATTCCTACTTGTCCATTGCTCAATCTAACTCTGCTGAAGAAATAAACCTCTGGGTGGGGAAATTTTTATTCAAATAAATTCCTAATGATGATGTTCATAAAAGATCACCTGAGCAAGGAAGTATAACCACCTGTATAGAAAAGACCCAAACTCTGTGTCACTTGTGATGGGCCAATGTGGGGTCTAAGCAGATGACAGAGCCCAGCATCTCCTAGCTCTTCCCCTTCCTCTTCAGCTCTCCTGCTATAACACTGGGCAGGCTTTAGAGGCACAACATCCTCCTCCCTGGATTCTTTCCTCTTTACATGTAAATGCTACATCACATGATCTCAGTTTCTTCTACTACCCTCCCTGTTGATTGCATGTTAATCTGCTAAGTAAGTTTTTTTCATACAAAAATAATGCAGAACCCAGAAGTGGAGAAATCTATGGATTTGTGGCTGAAGGAAAACAAGGAAAGGGAAAATTGAGCCAAATCCTGGTGAACTAATTCTAGGGTTAGTAGGAAGATCAATTAGAAAAGAACTGTGGTCTAAGGAATCAAATAGAATTGAGAACGTGCATAAATTCATTCGTTCATCCCACAAACTTTTATTGAGGATCTATTAGATATTGGTCCTCTGCTAAGCTCTGTAACACAGGAATGAATGAGACCCTGCCCTGGAGTTGCTCACATTAAACAGTGGCAAGGTTGTCACTAATTGCTATAGAATACATGTGTACAAATACACTTTGGAAAAGTCAGTTCTAAATGGTGCTACATCTGCCTCACAGACAATAAGATCAGAGAGAAAAGCTTAAGTCATTCTGACAGTAGGTAGATCCAAATAGACAGATGATATATAACAGAATAACTACTGACATAAACAGAAGCTAAAGGTTGTGAGAAGTTGAGGGACTGAGAGTGGTGCAAGATCCTGGAAGAGATGTTTGGGATGCAGGAGATCTGGGAATCCAGGTCGAGTCTGGCCATGGGAGAAGTGCTGTTCCTTGAGGCTAGAGAAAGGATGGAATTTGGTGTGGAGATTAAACTTTCTGGCCCTCCCCCATCACCTTTCTTTTATCACATGGGATTGCAGGTACCTACCATGAGTGTGATTTGGCATTGGGACAGTTTTAGCTGAAGGAATCAAGTGAAAGGGGTAAAAATCATTGGTTCAGCCACAAACTAGCAGGGATCCATCTCCTTGTAGTTTGGTTACCCTAGGGCCAAACTTTATAGGCCAAAAATATTATATTGATATTTTTATTGATGTTTTCTGGAAGGATGCAGTCAAGACCTTATAGATTAATTGGATGGATAACACAAAGACAAAAGATACTTGACATCTGTCCTTAGTGATTATTTGTAGTTTAGATATTTATTTCCTGTCTTTTTCAACTAGACTGTAAGTTTCATGAGGGCAGGAACCTTGTCTGCCTTGTTCATTGTTGTTTTCCCAGCACATAGAATGAATGGTACCTGAACATAATAGTTGCTCACTAAATAGTTTTACATTACTAAACAACAGTTATAGACTGCAATGCGTGCTGTGATAGCAGTATGCACTGGTGCTAGGACAGCAGAGCATCAACTCTGCCTTGAGTGTTAGGTTTCAGAGAGAAGGTAACATTTGAGAATTTGAGCTTGAAGAGCGAGTAGGACTGTGTGAAGTAGAATGGAAAGAGAATGCTATTCCAGAAAGGGTGGAATACCATGAATAAAGCAAAGTGTGATGAAGAAAACAGTATGTTTGGGGGATAATGAAAAGTGTATCTTTTGAACTTTGATACCCTAAACTGGACAGTATAAGTGGGAAGTAAATTTCTTCCATACAAGTGTACATTACTTCATGAAATAGCTGTGAAACAAGGACCACAGGGAGATGCAAGAAAATTAAATTACTTTTAAGATTATGGAGTAAAATTGTTTTCTCAGTTGGAAAAGCCTGTTCCTAATGAATCTCTCCCCAGAAGCTGTTCCCTCCAAAAACGACCCACATATAGTCTTGGTCAAACTTTTCCTAAGAGGTTTATTCAAGGAGGTATGAAGAAACTGGAGTGTTGAAAGAAAAGTAAATAGCGGCTGATGTTTTTAACACTGATAAAAAAGCAGAAAGATCAAGGCTTTAAGGTCATTTGACGTGGAGGGAATATGATAAATGTTCACTATTCAAGGATTATCGCTAACCCAACCTTTCATAAAAACATAATAATGAAAGTGGAACCTACAGAGACTTTTATTCAGTGAACATCTACTAGTGACAGGTGTTTGGGGTACCCGGGCTGCCAGGGTAATCCTCTCAACAACACACAGAGGTAGGAGTCACCACCCTCCATTTTACAGGCGAGGAAATGGGGCCCAGAATGGCTAGGCAACCTGCTTGGGGTGGTAAATAAAACTGAAATCCACGTCAACCTTGAAGCCCATCCTCTTTCCCCAACTCCATGCTGCCTCTCATGTAAGAAGCTTTTTTAATTAACCAGAGAGAAAACGTTCTTCATCAAACATGAAATACAATCCTAAAGGCACAGGATTGTGTGCGTAAGAAGCGCGTTCTGGGGCCAGTCCTATTGTCCTGTGAAGCAATGTTCCCCAAATAGCCCCAGACCGCGGTGTCTATAACTTGTCCCACTATAATTAACCCCGGGGTTAAGGCATTGTTTCTGAAGCCCTGGTTGAAATGCAGATATGGACATGGGACGATTGACACGATCTCTCAATTACACCTAATTACAGAGCCGGCTCTTTGAGAACTTGACCCGACTGGTCCAGGAGCTGAGAAAGGCGGGGGCTGCCTGGGCACCCCTGCGGGGGAGGTCTGCAGGCACAAGGAAGCAGGTGAGCGGGGGGGCATCTGGGAGAGCCTCTCGGTGCTCAGTGAGATGGCGGAGGTTGGATCTGAACTAAAAACAAACTTTGACTTCTGGACAATTCTTCAGGGAGAGGGTGGGGAACGCACGTAGCCTGGGACTCTTTGGGAATCTCACTGACAGGTCAGCCCAGGTTCACCATCTTCCTGTTGTAGGCGCCTCGGGTCGACCCGGGGGCAATTAAACTGGGCCACTGCAGCCAGCTCCCTGCCCTCGGTCCACAGCAGCGGGGTCCGCAGATTCAACCCTTCCACCCACCACCCCGGCCCCAGACTCCGGTGCTGGGGGCCGCGCTCCCTCCCCCAGCACCGCGCCCGCGCCCGGGCTCCCGGACTGGGCATGCTCAGTCGCCGCCCGCGTCGTGCTCCCAGGGAAACCTCTGCACGCCCTCCCCAGCTGCTCTCGGTCGCCTCCTCGCCGCCAGCCGCCGGGGGTGCATCCCGGCTTGCTCCGCTCCTCGCGACCCAGATTCCTGCCCCGCCCCCGCCCTCCCGCGCCCGCAGCCTGTGCGGCAGCCGCGGCCGCCCCTGTCCAGCCTCGGCGCCGGGGACCGACCGCGTCCATCGCCGCCGCGGAGCACGCAGCCGGAGCGCCTGGGGAAGGCGGAGATGGAGCCCGCGTTGCCTCGAGCCCGGAGTTGCTGAGCCTGCCGACGCCGGAGTCCAGGTGAGTAGCGACCCGAGCGGAGCCGAAGGGCGCGGGGCAAATGCCCTTGGGGAGGAGAGAGGTGGCGGCGAGGACGCGAAGCATCGTACGAGCGGCGCTGTGTGTGGGGCGCAGCAGAAATGGTAATGGTCCGGGGCAGGGAAGGGACATGAATGAAAGTGAACAGGGGCTCCGGGGTCACACAGGACCATCATCCTCTCTCCCATCCTGTCCCCCG
>NW_012151951.1:7249624-7255226 GCF_000956105.1 Propithecus coquereli
CTCTAAGGGAATACTAGCTGAAGTGACCCAGCAAATTAAAAAAGGATTTCAAAAGGGGATTTTATTTCTCTGCACATTCAACACAATTTCTCATCTCCTTAATTCCCAAGTCCACAGAAAACAATTATGTCAGACACTTGTGGGAGCCCCTGATGTCATTTTAGTTGAGTTTATAATGTAAAGTACTTACAGGAGTGCCTGGCACGTAGTAAGAGCATGTGTAACTGTTAGTTATTTTTATCATTTTAATTGTCTTCAGGTAATATTATTATTATCATCCTTAGGCTGCCACTAATTTTTAGAACCTAAATACATGAATCTCTCCTAGAACTGTATTTTATTTATAGTAGGCACTCAAGAAATCTTGCTGAAGTAAAGGAAGTTAATCATTGTGAACTTATAAATAATGTTTTTAAGTTTCAGAGATGCTTCATAGAAGAAATGCCCTTTCTACAATAACAAAAGAAAGAAAAGGTACTCTAAGC
Source organism: Propithecus coquereli (assembly GCF_000956105.1). Taxonomy (NCBI): domain Eukaryota; kingdom Metazoa; phylum Chordata; class Mammalia; order Primates; family Indriidae; genus Propithecus; species Propithecus coquereli. Next base: position 7,250,110 of record NW_012151951.1, read on the forward strand.
ACAACTGCTATGTGGGATTTCAAGAGCTGAGAAGACAGACTTTCGAAACACATCACTCCAGCCTCCTTTATACTGTGATTAATACACTTAAATACATGATGCCGTGAAATGTAAGGCCACAGACTTTTACATGACCTGCATACCTGCACTGCATGAGTAACAGGGCACTGTCATGACATGCCATTGGGCCAAGTTCTGGACATGGCTCTTTGGTGGAATGTTTTTATTGAGAGTAGGGAATTCCCAGACATACTAAAGAAAGACAGATCACAAATACTCCTTCCAGTGAGCTCCCTTCGGAAAGCTGTCCATGTCTCCAGTCCACCACTAACTCCGTTACCTGTTTCTGTGACTTTTTTCTACTACCAGACCGTGAGCATTTGGGGGGTAGGCTTCACATTATTTATCTTCATCCCTCCAGTGCTCACCACAACCTAGCACATAGCACTCGATAAATATTAAATGAAGACGGGATAGCACAGTAATCTTCATCTTTCTCAGTTTGCATATTAAATTAGTAGGAGATATGTCTCCATGTATATGGTAACATATTTTATAAATCAAAAATCGAGACTCATCATCTGAAACACAATCTGACATGAGAGAAAATATTTGAAATCTAGATAGTCTCAGAAAATTCTGAACAGATGAATATGCTAACCATGAGGTAGTTTCCTCATTCATTCATTCTTCCCTTTCTCTCTTCATCTACCTACCTATTCAATTATGTGTCTCTCATCCATCCATCTGTCTCTTACTTATCAAAGTATGTTACCAACTCATATTTTCAAAAATAGGGGGAAAATGTTAAATAGTGACAAAAATTACCTTTTTTGCTTTTTAGTACAAAATTTTTGCTAATAGTTCATATAATATAGGAGTTTACTTAAATTCGTAAACATATTTTAAAATGTTTACCAAAATTTACACAAAAACCTAAATCAAATTCTTCACCACATAAATAACTGTCATGGAAAAGAACACACTTTCTTTACTATATTTTCCTATCTTTCAATTGTAAGTTGATAGATTCCAAAGAAAAAAGAAATTTAAGGTATGGATGTCTATAACATAACTTGATCTGCAGTGTTGTCTCACCTGACAATGAATAAACTACATAGATTTAGAATCAGAATTCCCCAGTTTTGAAATAAAAATGAAAACCTATTCCACAGACACAAATAAGCATTTAGTTTTTATGTTTATTATGAAATAAATAGTGTATTCAAGATTAAGTTAAATGGTATAATCTTCATATGAAGTATAAGTGTAGATTTTTCATTAGAAAATATTTTGAAATAAAACAACTTCACAAATTCACCATGAGTGTTGGAATCAGAATTCCCCAGTTTTGAAATAAAAATGAAAACCTGTTCCACAGACACAAATAAGCATTTAGTTTTTATGTTTATTATGAAATAAATAGTGTATTCAAGATTAAGTCAAATGGTATAATCTTCATATGAAGTATAAATGTAGATTTTTCATTAGAAAATATTTTGAAATAAAACAACTTCACAAATTCACCATGAGTGTTGGAATAAGAAATTTGTAAAAATGTTATAATGTTTAATAGCTATTGTTAGAATGTTTCACTCATGTCCTTTCGATAGTTTAATATGACCAAGCCATCTGCTTTAAATGTAATTTTGCCTGAGATTTCGGTGTCTACTTTTTTTTATTCTTCTAAAATAAATGTCCAGTAGAATTTTCTTAAACAAACGAGGGCCCAATTCAAATTTTTCACTATATGCACATTGTTTGGCCATATTAGTTGTGCCCAAAAGTCAGCAAGGTACTGCCTACTGACAGCTCTGCCATGTTAAAGAACACAACATGAGAAACCAGGCCATTATTTTAATGAAGACTATATGTGAAATCAGAATTATTGAGGCTATCTGGGTATCTATACCTAAAAAAAGAATATATTTAAGATTTTTCATTACTGATTAATGATTACTGACCCTCCCCCACACCTCCTTTTTTTCCCCCAAATGAGTAACTATTTTCTTCCTGGTGATGATATCTGTCCCTTTTCCTAAGATGGAGATTTATTTCCCCAATGGATTAGAAAGAAGGAGCCATGTCTTTGCCTTGCTGGCTACAGCCTTCTCAACTGCCTCCTCCAAGCCAATGCCAGAAGTAGAGGGGAGTTGGATGCTATTGAATATGTTCTGAGCCTCCTAGACATTGACTTCTTCAAACCTGACCCCCAGAAGGTCCATGAGTTCGTGAGCAATCTTTAATGATGCCATTGGCAGTGATAGCAAAATTCACTATATCACACCTAAAACAATGTTGAGGATGATTTCAAACTTAGGATCAGCAATGAGCTATGTAAATGTTTAGTATATCTGAGCTTCCTTTACACCACTACTGAGATCTAAGAAGTTGGCTGGGTTTTGACTGTCAAGGAAAATATCTCAGAGAGACATGTCTAGCCCAGCACCTACAAAGTAAGTGATATTCCCGTCTAGTTTGCATATTTTAGGTTACATCTGGTTACTTCATTTTCAATAGATGCATTTTTGATTTGTTGTCCAGGGTAATTTGCATTATCCTCAAAGTTTATCTTGGCATCAAAATAGATAACTTGTCATTCCAGGGTTTCACCAAAGGATTTCACTTCAAGCTAAGTAGCATCAATTTTCAGGAAGAAATAATACAGCTTCTTAATTTGATCCACAGCCTGATCTTCAGAGACCCATAGAAGCCTAAACTTTCTCCCATTTACTAAACTTGACTGATGTTAATGCCTTCAAAAATGTAAATTTTTTACTTAAAAATAAATTCTGGTGAAGTAGCTGACACCTACTAATGTTAATGCCTCTCCTAGAGGCTTCCCATCAGTAAATGCCACTGCAGAATTGGGCCATTAAAATTTCCAAGTAGGAACATCATATGCAGTATCAGTCACAAAATATTCAAGCTTTTACCCCATTGTCTAACATTCGTTTCTTGCTCTTATATTCCTGTAGGATCAGCCATCTTTCAGAGATTAATTAAATTTCCTTGGACTCATCTAAGAGGAGTGGGAGCCTGAGCACCAGCACTCACAGAAGTTTCTGGCCTGTATTTTCATGGGGGAATAACATTTTACACAAAAACCAGACACAGAGGAGTCTTTGACAGGGTGATTGAGACAAGAAGAGGAGGATTTATACAGATTTAATTCTGTGTTGGAAACGAACTCCAAAAAAAGCCCACATTTTGTGTTTGCGTGTGTGTGTGTTTATGCTTCTATCCAGATATGAATTCTTCAAGATCACAGATAATGTCTTATCCAGCTTTGTATCCACAATATCTAGCATAGTGCCTTATATATTCTAGGTGCTCAATAAATTATGAATTTCATTTTGGACTCATCCTTGGGCCACTGGAAACCCTTTCTAGATCACATTTTGAGAACCAATGCCACAGCAATATGTCTAACAGTCTTTATTTGGTTTAAAGCATTCTCTGACATAACGATTAACTCTCATGTAATCCCAGTCACAGTTTTATCACTATAGATATCAATAGGCATGTTGAGTACAACTGCCACTTCAGTTTTATACCCCAAAATACACAGGACTGTAAAATCCATTCTACTGGAAAGCAGAGTGGCCTTATATGAATTTCTAAACTTTATATAACAATTAAACAAAACTAGACAAGGTCTAAGACTTTTTAAGTCCAGAGGCTTCCTTTCTAGTTTAATTAAGAAGCAAATATGTCAAAGAATATTTTTCTGCTACCAATTCTTCGAGTCACAATGCTTATGACTAGAGCTATATTAAAAATAAATAAATGGGCCATACTTCCACCCCACCCACAAAATAATCCAGGCAGGAAATTCCTACTTGTCCATTGCTCAATCTAACTCTGCTGAAGAAATAAACCTCTGGGTGGGGAAATTTTTATTCAAATAAATTCCTAATGATGATGTTCATAAAAGATCACCTGAGCAAGGAAGTATAACCACCTGTATAGAAAAGACCCAAACTCTGTGTCATTTGTGATGGGCCAATGTGGGGTCTAAGCAGATGACAGAGCCCAGCATCTCCTAGCTCTTCCCCTTCCTCTTCAGCTCTCCTGCTATAACACTGGGCAGGCTTTAGAGGCACAACATCCTCCTCCCTGGATTCTTTCCTCTTTACATGTAAATGCTACATCACATGATCTCAGTTTCTTCTACTACCCTCCCTGTTGATTGCATGTTAATCTGCTAAGTAAGTTTTTTTCATACAAAAATAATGCAGAACCCAGAAGTGGAGAAATCTATGGATTTGTGGCTGAAGGAAAACAAGGAAAGGGAAAATTGAGCCAAATCCTGGTGAACTAATTCTAGGGTTAGTAGGAAGATCAATTAGAAAAGAACTGTGGTCTAAGGAATCAAATAGAATTGAGAACGTGCATAAATTCATTCGTTCATCCCACAAACTTTTATTGAGGATCTATTAGATATTGGTCCTCTGCTAAGCTCTGTAACACAGGAATGAATGAGACCCTGCCCTGGAGTTGCTCACATTAAACAGTGGCAAGGTTGTCACTAATTGCTATAGAATACATGTGTACAAATACACTTTGGAAAAGTCAGTTCTAAATGGTGCTACATCTGCCTCACAGACAATAAGGTCAGAGAGAAAAGCTTAAATCATTCTGACAGTAGGTAGATCCAAATAGACAGATGATATATAACAGAATAACTACTGACATAAACAGAAGCTAAAGGTTGTGAGAAGTTGAGGGACTGAGAGTGGTGCAAGATGCTGGAAGAGATGTTTGGGATGCAGGAGATCTGGGAATCCAGGTCGAGTCTGGCCATGGGAGAAGTGCTGTTCCTTGAGGCTAGAGAAAGGATGGAATTTGGTGTGGAGATTAAACTTTCTGGCCCTCCCCCATCACCTTTCATTCATCACATGGGATTGCAGGTACCTACCATGAGTGTGATTTGGCATTGGGACAGTTTTAGCTGAAGGAATCAAGTGAAAGGGGTAAAAATCATTGGTTCAGCCACAAACTAGCAGGGATCCATCTCCTTGTAGTTTGGTTACCCTAGGGCCAAACTTTATAGGCCAAAAATATTATATTGATATTTTTATTGATGTTTTCTGGAAGGATGCAGTCAAGACCTT
>NW_012151951.1:7256011-7259177 GCF_000956105.1 Propithecus coquereli
AAATGTTCACTATTCAAGGATTATCGCTAACCCAACCTTTCATAAAAACATAATAATGAAAGTGGAACCTACAGAGACTTTTATTCAGTGAACATCTACTAGTGACAGGTGTTTGGGGTACCCGGGCTGCCAGGGTAATCCTCTCAACAACACACAGAGGTAGGAGTCACCACCCTCCATTTTACAGGCGAGGAAATGGGGCCCAGAATGGCTAGGCAACCTGCTTGGGGTGGTAAATAAAACTGAAATCCACGTCAACCTTGAAGCCCATCCTCTTTCCCCAACTCCATGCTGCCTCTCATGTAAGAAGCTTTTTTAATTAACCAGAGAGAAAACGTTCTTCATCAAACATGAAATACAATCCTAAAGGCACAGGATTGTGTGCGTAAGAAGCGCGTTCTGGGGCCAGTCCTATTGTCCTGTGAAGCAATGTTCCCCAAATAGCCCCAGACCGCGGTGTCTATAACTTGTCCCACTATAATTAACCCCGGGGTTAAGGCATTGTTTCTGAAGCCCTGGTTGAAATGCAGATATGGACATGGGACGATTGACACGATCTCTCAATTACACCTAATTACAGAGCCGGCTCTTTGAGAACTTGACCCGACTGGTCCAGGAGCTGAGAAAGGCGGGGGCTGCCTGGGCACCCCTGCGGGGGAGGTCTGCAGGCACAAGGAAGCAGGTGAGCGGGGGGGCATCTGGGAGAGCCTCTCGGTGCTCAGTGAGATGGCGGAGGTTGGATCTGAACTAAAAACAAACTTTGACTTCTGGACAATTCTTCAGGGAGAGGGTGGGGAACGCACGTAGCCTGGGACTCTTTGGGAATCTCACTGACAGGTCAGCCCAGGTTCACCATCTTCCTGTTGTAGGCGCCTCGGGTCGACCCGGGGGCAATTAAACTGGGCCACTGCAGCCAGCTCCCTGCCCTCGGTCCACAGCAGCGGGGTCCGCAGATTCAACCCTTCCACCCACCACCCCGGCCCCAGACTCCGGTGCTGGGGGCCGCGCGCCCTCCCCCAGCACCGCGCCCGCGCCCGGGCTCCCGGACTGGGCATGCTCAGTCGCCGCCCGCGTCGTGCTCCCAGGGAAACCTCTGCACGCCCTCCCCAGCTGCTCTCGGTCGCCTCCTCGCCGCCAGCCGCCGGGGGTGCATCCCGGCTTGCTCCGCTCCTCGCGACCCAGATTCCTGCCCCGCCCCCGCCCTCCCGCGCCCGCAGCCTGTGCGGCAGCCGCGGCCGCCCCTGTCCAGCCTCGGCGCCGGGGACCGACCGCGTCCATCGCCGCCGCGGAGCACGCAGCCGGAGCGCCTGGGGAAGGCGGAGATGGAGCCCGCGTTGCCTCGAGCCCGGAGTTGCTGAGCCTGCCGACGCCGGAGTCCAGGTGAGTAGCGACCCGAGCGGAGCCGAAGGGCGCGGGGCAAATGCCCTTGGGGAGGAGAGAGGTGGCGGCGAGGACGCGAAGCATCGTACGAGCGGCGCTGTGTGTGGGGCGCAGCAGAAATGGTAATGGTCCGGGGCAGGGAAGGGACATGAATGAAAGTGAACAGGGGCTCCGGGGTCACACAGGACCATCATCCTCTCTCCCATCCTGTCCCCCGAAATGAACACCCTCGAGGCTGCGGGTCTGCGCGGGAGGCTGTTTGCACCTCGGCCCGGGCGCAGGTCGCCTAGCGACTGAACGCCGAGGGCTCCGCCGGGGAGCTCCCAGGCAGAGGCCAAAAAGGGAGGCGGGCACGAAGGGCAGCCTGGCTGGATCGAGTGGCCGGTCTGGGTCCCTGGGGAGCCCCCGTCCTGCGGGCCTCGGCCCCTAGGGCGGTACAAGGCAGAGGGCTGGCGGGGCCGAGGGACCAGGGGTTCTTCCCCGCGCTGGGGCCGGGAGGAGCGGCCGAGGGGCTGGCGCGCTGCACCTCCGCCAACTGCGGGAAACTCCGCACTTATTAGAGCATCGCCTTCCTGCACAGGTAGAATCGAACAAGGGAGTGGGGAGCGACAGCCGACAGAGCTGTTAAAAGCAGAACAGTGGAGCGTGGGGGTGGGATGTGCTGTTTTGGGTGCCTTTTTTTCCCAAATGTGGGTTCGGGCTGCTCCTTCTCACGGTGTTTCTGCTCAACCTGTAAGTGGCGAATCCGGTAACACACCTTATGAATATTTCAGGAACGACCTCGCAAGCTCGCTTGCTTCAGATCAAGTTTAATGAATATGTATGTCTGTCTTACTGCTCTGCACAGGCAGGTGGAAGCCCCAACCAGTGCCTTGAGCTTTCCACATTGCATCCCTTTTCCCCGCCAACTGGGAAAAAGACGCTGCTAGCCCCCAGTGAGCTTTAGATTAGTATCATAAATTGAGTCTCTGTCATTTGGAAAGACCAATTTTGGGCAGGCATCCAGGCATTGTTCTGCATCTCTGCAGTGTATGCGTGTTGTGCCTGTAGCTTGACAACCGTCCTTAACTGGTGCTGCCAATATGGTGGAAAGCAGGTAGTGTGCTTGTATTGGGATAAACGTCTTAATTCATTATCATCTTATGACAACATGTAGTTACAGCAGACTTAGTCATTCCCTCCCTAGAAGTTTTCTCCGAGGTTAGTCTAGCTGAAATTTTGGCAAAGGGACACTCTTGTATTCTTCTATATTGGGAGGTATTTCTCTGTCCTTAATCTCTTTCATGGGAACAAGAAATGAATGTCTTCTCTGTAAGACATCACTGTCCAGAACACTGAAAGAAAAACCCATTAATGTAGGGAAATTTCAGGATTGGAATGAGCTCTAGGGCATCTTTCCCTACACTTTGACTTATAACTTCCATTGCGCCATCACCATTAACCGGTAAACCAGCGCACACAGCAGTCTGTACTCTAAAATGATACTCCTTTGCAGAAAAAGTCTGGTTTCCCCCCTTTTCGTGAGAAAATACAGGTATGTAATCTTTTAAAGAACCTATAAGGAATTCCTCCGTTGACCGAAATTTCCAGCCTCCAGTACAAGATGCTGAAAGAGACAACTCTTTTCTCTTGCCAGCCCATACACAGTGAAGCTGAAGTGCTTCGATTTACAGATGTTTCACATTTAGGGAAGGCTTTTTCAACAAAGACCTACCGCAGTTACATCACAGGCTCCACCTCCGCCTGGCTGGCTGCTTCTCCAAGCCTGCTAGTGAGGACAGTATGT
>NW_012151951.1:7260597-7262654 GCF_000956105.1 Propithecus coquereli
ATCAATATTCAGTTGCCTCTGGCACAAATTCCTAAAATAAGGTAATCAGTCATTTTGGTTTTAGCAAATCTATTGCTTCAGATAGGAAAAGACATTAAATTGTGATCATTTTCTGATTTGGTCCAGCGATGTATTTTTAAAATTTTTTTAATCTTTAAAAATTATTATGGGTACATAGTAGTTCTATATCTTTATAAGGTACATGTGATGTTTTGATACAAACATACAATGTGAATTAATCAAATCAGGGTAATTGGGGTATTTATCACCTCAGGTATTTATCATTTCTTTGTGTTAGGAACATTCCAATTCCATTCTTTTCACTATTTTAAAGTATACCCCAACTTATTGTTGATTATAGGCACTTTGTTGTGCTATCAAATATTGCTTGTTCTATTTAACTATCTAACTATGTATTTGTTCTAGCTATCTTTAAGGAAACAGATTCTGATGGTGGAAAGAATATACATTTTACAGAAATAGCACTGTGTGAAAATGACCATATTAATGTTCCCAATGCAATTAGTTAAAAAACAATAGCACACCACATTCATTTGTGTGTTTGAAGACCCAGCAGGTACTTTCACTATTGATCAGCACAGGAAATGTCCAGGGAAGTTGAAGAGCAAACCAATGCAATCCATGTAGAGAATAGTTACTCGTTTCTTGAAGATTCCAATTTGCAAAACTCCAGCAACTGATGATAGAGTGCCATTCTTGATTGCACTTCTGTCAACAAAATCTGGTTATCTTCAGGACCATCTTTCAGAAGAACCTGATATGTTTGAGTATCCACTTTGTATTTTACAATAAGTTCTTAAGCTCATAAAAATTACTCTGTGCTAAATTGTATAATGAAGTAGTTCATTAGGGTCTATCAAATGATTATCCCTCAAAATAGAGCAGAAAACAGTTCTATTTCAGGTATTTTGTACTGTTTCTCTTTGCAGCATTTGCCAAACATGTTCTGTCTTCTAATTCTGATAGTATACGGAAAAAAGTGATCAAGGACATAGTGACGTAGCTAAAATTTCAAGGCATTTAAACCATGGGTTTTATATTTACCAAGGTTTCATGCAGACATTGCTTATTAAAGAAAGGCTCACTGCAGTAATCTCTAATGACAGTTTATGTAGACTATCACCCAGAGACAGCTTTAACTGAAATTGTGTGCTCAATTCACATTTTAAGTCCTCAGTAAATACTCTGAATTTAAAGATTCTGAAGACAGTATGTTCTTGCATCCTGGGAGCTTTTAACCTTCCAGCTCACTTATGCTGACCATGAGCAAGTCATATTTTACATCAGTTTCTGTGCTACAAAATGGAAGATATGCACATTAAAAAATATCACGCCAATCCCAATCTCTGTATCTATAAAATAAACTTTAAATGTCGCTATAGTTCTAAGGATGAATAACTTTATTCTCAATGAAATTAGACAATTTGTATAATGTCTGTGTACTCTATATGGTGTTTTTAGATGCCATTGAAATAATTCACAATTCAATTTTTTGCTTTCTTGGTGCAAAGCAAGATGATTATGGTAAATGCCTAAGGAGAGCTCATTAAGCACCTTAAAAAAAAACCAGTCTCAAGCAAGCTAATGAGTGTAGATTCAAAGGTTCTTACATAGCTTTTAAATGTTAGTTTCCATTTTAATTACTGGTATTAGGACTTGGGTAATTAGAATGCTTGTTATAAGAGCTTATTTCAGCTGCTATAACTCTCCTTTCTATTTTTCCTTGTGCAGTAGTAGTGAAAACTTGCCATATGTTTTGAAGGTTTCATTCATGATGAAACTAATCATTTATTTATCCCACAGCTGTTTTTTGGTTTAACAGATATCACCAATGACATCATAAATTCTGTTCCCTAAATCTTTTTTACTTCGCCAGTTGACATTATAAATATTTAAAATGTGAGTCAATCCCTGGACTGAATTTACTATACAAGTGCATTTCTTCCTTTTGCCTTTAAAAGAAGAATAGAAATATTCTACCCTTCAGAATTTGGAAGTCAGATTTTCTGAAGATCCTATATTCCAGTAGAACACTT
>NW_012151951.1:7262799-7263647 GCF_000956105.1 Propithecus coquereli
TTGTTGTTATTAGTATAAATGCGTCCCATATAATATTTGGGGCATAATACTAAAAAATAATAGTTGTCTATCTCAAATTCAGTTTTGACTGGGCAGCCTGTATTTTTTCTGGCAACCTTAGTTACTGGAAATGTTTCATTCCTCCTTTTTGGGTCACTTATGGGTTGAAAAAATAAAGTGGAGCAGAAATCATATGCCGTTCTGCAGACAATCTGGGACAAGCTCAGTTCTGGTTTAAGCTATTGAAAATAACTCATGTTTAAAAGTGAGTAGTTTAGATTCAACATGTATTTCTTGAGTACCTCTGCTTGCTGGGCTTAGTGGAAGGTGCCAAGGATACAAAGACGAGAAGGGGAAATGGGACAGGGGGAGGGATCTACATCATAAGATATGGGACTTGCTATGCCAGTAGTGTGTGTATGTGATGGGGGTGGAGAGTGTCTACTGCAGGAGCCTGGGAGAGACACTGAATTCAGCTGAGCAGCTCGAGTCAGGGAGTAAGAGGCCTAGCAATTTTGACTGGGCTGGCCCCGAATAAGAGAGTGAGATCTTATTCTGGGAGAAAAAGAGGAAAGAAACCTCTGTGTCTGTAGATAGTAGAGTGGAGCTGGAGGTTGAAGGATTTCACCTGATGGCCTCAGTTAGAGGACAGAGTGGCCAGCTGAGAATGAGGGAACTGAGAAGGGAATTCTAAAAGAAAGATTTTAAATAGTTGCCAATGGGAATGGAGGAGGGAGCTGAAAAGGGACAAGTGTACGTACTGGCAAATGGTGCTTGGGTGAATGCGTCTCAATGCATTTAAAGTAGCAATTGATCTGCTCCTTGACTCACACCTTACGTGCTCCTTC
>NW_012151951.1:7267502-7269995 GCF_000956105.1 Propithecus coquereli
CATGTTTTGGCTTTTGAAGGTATTTGTAGTGTAAGTGGACACTTGTCATTCCTTTTAAACAATGCCATCTGAACCCCTTTCCCATGTTGAGGGCTGTATTAGTCAAGGTTCTCCAGAGAAACAGAACCAATATGAAGGGATTTATTATGAAGAATTGGCTCACTCAATTATGGAAGCTGAGAAGTCCCACAATCTGCTGTCCGCCAACTGGAGACCCAGGAAAGCTAGTGGTGGAATTCCAGTCCAAAGGCAAGAAAAGACCAATGTCCCAGCTCAGCAGGCAGGCAGAAAGCAGAAAGGGGTCAATTCCTCCTTCCTCTGCCTTTTTGTTCTCTTCAGGCCCTCAGTGGTTTGGATGATGTCCACCCACATTGGGGAAGGCAATCTACTTAATGATTCCACCAATTCAAATGCTTATCTCTTCCAGAAACACCTTCACAGATGCACCCAGAAATAATGTTTAATCTGGCATCCCTTGGCCCAGTCAAGCTGACACACAAAATTAACTACCATAGGGGCTCTCTTACATTATGAGACAGAGCCCCCTCCCCACTGTCAGAGCTGAAAGTGCCAGATGTTTCCTTTCCCAAACATCCTTGTACTGTAGGCCTGGGCCCATGACCCAGACTCTGCCCTAGTACCAGATGATCCAGTTGTCAATGCTCCTGCTAGAGGGGCAGTGGGGCCAGCTCCAGTCTGTGCCCAGTGGTGGCAGTAGAAGTGTCTTTACTGGGCCAGTTCTGTGTCATTATTTTAAGCATTATTTTTGGCTACATAGCCTCCAAATCCAGTTCTCAAGCCCACCTGGACATGCTGTGGGTTCCTTCAGAACAAATTCCTATTCTGCTTAAATAGGCAGAGCTATTTTCTGTTTCTTGGAATGATAAACCCTGACGGGTACAGGGTGCAAGTCCTTGTCTACATAGGCAAATTAGTCCTTCACTGGGACCTAATGAGCACACAGCACTGTGAAAGGTATTGTACAAACGAAAATGTTTATTCATTCTCTGAAGGGTTAAGGAAAAAAACAACCTGCCTGGCAATGGAAAAAAGGAGAGACATACAAAGCTGGTATTTTCAAACTAGTACCATGGGGATAAGTAGGATGAGGTGGGGACACTACTGGCAAACTTGAGGTAGAGATACATATAATTCTATGGATCTACTGATTTTAAAGATTGATTAAGTATGGAGATGAAGAATTGGCATAAGAAAGGATACTTTTCAGGAAAATAGATATTGTGTTTCATCAATTCTAAGAGGCAAATTTTTTCTTTCAACATTTATGAAATTGGGAAGCATTGTTAGAAAGTGTCATGTTTTAATCGTTACTTTTTTCTGCTCAACTCATCTATCGGATTTCACTGATTCTAAGGTGTCATTGATATACACTATTATTAATATAGTTTGTACCACTAAGAAAAAAGCTCAATGAGTAATTATTTTTAAAATGACTATGCCTAACAGCAAACTGGTAGCTCTAGACTAGAAGATTCAAAAAAACCGTAAGAGAATTAAGTCAGTCACAGAAATGATGTGGCTTCAATACCAAATTCCTTTTCATTGTTGTTTCATAGTCTCCCAAAGCTATTAAAGAGTAACAGATTGACCTCAAACTTATGTTATGAACAAATTCAGGTGCTAATCATCATAGCCTGTAAAAAACAAAAATGCCTAGGATACTTGCAGTGATTCTCTATTTTATGGATGGCACCTTTTTGGGTGGATAACTTTTTATTTGGAAAATGTTATGTTATATATATCCAAAAGTAGACAGGATAGTATAATGAATCCCAATAGTTAAAAATCATCAACTCATAGCCAAGGCTGTTTGATCCCTGACCATACTCTCTATCCACTCATTTTATTTTGAAGCAAATCCCAGACACCATAGCATTTCATTTGTAAATATTTCAGTATGTATCTCTAAAAGATAATGACTTTTAAAAAGCATGTAATCAATATTTTACTAACATTTTATATCCCTAGGGAAAATATCTATAATTTGTGGCACTTTTTTTGCAAAAAAAATTTTTATTTATCTTAATTAGGTTTTCAGTTGCTTTTGTCTTGGAGATTTTTAAAAAGAAAATTGAATCAGGTCTACTTCAGTGTCCACTGATTTCTTTTTATGAAATTTGTATGATGCTGACATGTCATATCACAGTTCTGCAATAATATCTATCTTGATTTTTCATTCTGCAGCCTTCTTTTGAATATGTTCTCTAGCTGAGGATTTGTGAAAAGAATATTTTTGCCATTTCCAATGCAGTGTTCAGAAAAGCCATATATGTACCTCTATTATTTTTGATCACAAATGGAAGATTCATAATTACTGTATCAAATGACTTAGACATTCCTTTAGCTAAGAAGCATACATCACATTGAACCGTGTCAACATTTGTTAATTCAAACTCTTCTACATTCCTATTATAATAAATATTTTCCATGCATCTTCCTCTCTGTCAAATATAACACACACATGCAATGTGC
>NW_012151951.1:7270045-7271871 GCF_000956105.1 Propithecus coquereli
TTGTGCAGTAGTAGTGAAAACTTGCCATATGTTTTGAAGGTTTCATTCATGATGAAACTAATCATTTATTTATCCCACAGCTGTTTTTTGGTTTAACAGATATCACCAATGACATCATAAATTCTGTTCCCTAAATCTTTTTTACTTCGCCAGTTGACATTATAAATATTTAAAATGTGAGTCAATCCCTGGACTGAATTTACTATACAAGTGCATTTCTTCCTTTTGCCTTTAAAAGAAGAATAGAAATATTCTACCCTTCAGAATTTGGAAGTCAGATTTTCTGAAGATCCTATATTCCAGTAGAACACTTCACATTTTAATTTCAGATTTTCTTCAGCTTTAGAATCCATTTAAATTAGCAAAAATCTTTAAAATTGCTTTTAGTTAAGAAGTTTAATTGTACATTCTCTTAAAATGGTAAACATTTATCAAAGGTGTTTTAATTAAAATGTATATTATTCACGTCATTAGTCATCATTTTAAAAGCCTTGATTGAAATACCTCACATAGAATTTTGACTTTCATATTCTGTCTCAGGTTTAATATGTATGTAATCCAATATGTAAACCCAATATATGAAAATCAAGACTTACAAAACAGATGGATTGGATTATAGTTTTTGTTCCACTAAAGAGGTCTATGCTGTACCAAAATTTCCTCTATTATTTCTTTAAATTGTAGATAACCTGGGGTATTTAAAATAGAGCCAGACTCATCAAATTTTTATATATACATAATCCTTTGGGGACACATCATTCAACTAGCCTCTTGAGTAATCTTTGTGGATGAGATGCAGAAATGGGGTCTAGGATCTGGTCTCATAGCTGGGTTGACCAGCTATATCCAAAGAATGATCATAGGTATAAAAGCCAACATAGAAGGTGGTTTCTATTGTCCTACTTTAGAGCTCTTTACTCGACCATGACATTTATACAGTTTTATCAAGAACTCAGATACACATAGATCATAATGCAAAGCTCAAAGTAATAGTGAATTTGGATGACAATCAGGATTAAATTTGATATCTTTTAGCCCAGAGCAAGGACTAAAACTAAGATAATATTTTAGAAGGATGGATGCGAGGTTCATTTAGGTTCTAAAATTAGTTGCCAAGGACATGGTGTGGAAGTCCTAGTTTACCAACAGTTTGGGCTTTAAAAAATAGTATTGGTTCACTTGAGTGTTAGCTAACAGTACAGAAAAAATTAACACTGTACTTTGGTTGGATTCATAGATGAATAGAGTCAAGATCAAAGAAGGTCAGAAATAAAAAACATAACACACTGTACAGAAAGTGATGAATTTTGGGCCACCTGTCAGGAAGAGAGAATGCCTTTACTGGGCAGGACCTTGGCTTAGATGACCTTCAAAGCACCTCCTAAATCTGATCATGTAGTTTAAATTGAACTCCTAGGCACTTATACACAAATCTGCCAATGTCTAATTCAGCTTGGCAACATTAATATAATAGATAACTATTGTATATCATTTCCTTGATTTATAATGAATATATAACTTCATTCTTTCCACTTAATAGTTATTCCCTAGGTAATTAATCAATCATAACTTAAAATAAGTGCATCTACTCTGTGACTACTACTAAGTTAAATTAAAGAGGCTATTTCTAGGTACTCTTTAATGATCTAAAATCATATTTGGAATTCTTAGTTCAAAATGATACATATTTTGAATAGCCATAAAATAGGCTAATGTCCAAGTTCTAAAATAAGATTGTCTACCTAATCAAAGCAGGTAAACATATATTCACTCTGAGTGTACTCTATCACTAGTCTGCGTCGTGTTTGGGCTTTTTTTTTTTTTTT
>NW_012151951.1:7286806-7293428 GCF_000956105.1 Propithecus coquereli
TATTTATACAACTCACCATAATGCAGAATCAGTGGGCGCCCTGAGCTTGTTTTCCTACAACTAATGCTGCCACTGATCTGACAAGAGGCGGAGCTCAGGCGGTGATGCGAGCCCTGGGGAGCGGTTGTAAACACAGATGAAGGTTTGCTGGCTCACATGCCACTCACCTCCTGCTGTGCGGCCTGGTTCCCAACAGGCCATAGACTACTGACCCTCGGCCTAGAGGTTGGGGCCCCCAGTGACAGGGGAGGAGAACCAGGGCAGCCTATGGAGTGAGGGATTGGGAGGCTAAGAAGGATGTGAATTGCTCTTATATAAACAACCTATAATGTATTTTGGAATTACTTAGCCTGCCTTAACCTGAATAAAAATGTTCAAGTCAAGGAATGATAATCCTACAGAACAATTTGCTGCAGGCCATTAGTACTCTTTGTCACCAACCAATGAATTCTCCTGCAGAAACATTGTAGCCTGGAATCTGGAAACAAGTAGGCTTCAGTCTTACTATGTTTCATTGATTCTAAGGTGCTTTTTTCCCATATCACTGAAATCAGGATGCATCATAGTTTAATTAGCAGTATTTTATTTTCCTTAAGGGCACATGAAATAATGATGTATGTTACCATTGATGGCGCTGACGAAATATCACCAGAAAGAATAAAATAATATTCACTCAGCAAACATATATCAAACCACGTATAATCATAGCTCTAAAGTGCGTTAAAGCTACTTTTTTGTTTGTTTTACTTTATGAATTGTGGCAGAAGCCCAATCTAAATGGTCTGCTTCTCATAAGTGAATGCCTTTACCTCATCTCTGTGATTAGAGTTAGTAGTTGCCTTAAGAGCAGGGTACCCTGCTTGCCTCCAAGTCCCTGGAAACACCCCAATTTGCTTTGACTTTCCTGTCAAATGTTTCTAGATAAATGCATTCACTATGTTCTACTTATATGTAAGCAAACATTTTGCCAAAAGCATCAGGTTATATTGACAAAACTGTATCCATTTAATTTTTGTGCAAATGTAAGTTTACCATACATTTCTTATGGTTTTATTTAGAAACTTAACTTTAAAACTAAAATATATAATTGAGAATATAAAAAGGATCTAGATTGAGTATTTTTGTGACAAAACAGATTAATAGTTATATTTTGAAATCTCCTTATTCTTTCATTGATGAGAGACAAATTTCGTCAATCCTATGTCTCACCACCTTTGCTACCTAGATGAAAACAGTGCATGAGATGTAGGAAACCACAGTGAAAGCTGGAAAATCACTATGACTTTGAAGCAGATCATAAATATATTTGCAGGCAACCCTGAATTCTGTGGCTGGCATGGACCTTCCTTGCTATAAATTACAAAAAGAAACTTGGGATAAGTGTTTTATACATGAAGAAGGGGGGAAAAACCTTCTTTGTTGTTATTTTAATGAGTGTCAGCAGAGTGTTTCTCAAGCTAATCACCAGAGAAGGAGGAAAGGAAAGTTCTGGAACATGGCCTTAGGGAGATCATTATTCACGAGCATTATACTTCTAATATGATATGCTGGATTATATGTGTGAAATGTAAATGCATAATTTGAAAATTTTTTCATTCCTCTGTGATGGTAATTTTTCATATTGCTTCTTTTTCCTCTCATGCGCATACCTGTATAAAGTCAAAAATTTCATTTTATACATGCTTCAAATGCTCATAAATAGCCTTAGAAATTTTTCTTTTTCTCTGCTTTCCTTCCCTTCTCTTCCTTTCCTTTCCTCGCCCATTCCTTCTCTTCCTTCTCTTTGAATTTCATCAAGTAAAGTTTGCATTATATCCTTTGAAGTCCTTATCTGTCTGGGTCTTCCTTGCACAGATACAATGCTGCTTAGCATTTGACCAAATATGAAACGAGATGCAAACTTAGCCCTTATCTGAATTTGCTAATTCAGACCTATCTATTCAGCTAATCTGAATCTGAAAATTTGCCCATCTCACTTAAGAAAACTGACTCCCTTGTGTTCTAGGCTCAGCCAGAGCGCAGCCCCTCACGTGGCAGGGGGCTTAACATCTACTCCTTATCCAGAAACCATCTGTGCCCTTGCCACATGTGCCCTCAGAGATGTGCTTCCTGGCAGGAGGTCGGGCTTGTTTTGGAGAACTTTCTCTAATGTCTTGAAAACCATCCACAGACATGCATACGTGCAGAGCATAATAAAGAATTAATGGGAACTATGAGCTTAATTAATCACATCTTAAAACTACATTGGCTTCAGTTATCTGTTAGTTTGGGCATTTTTCAGAATAGAGTTGCCTGTCTAAGTAAGAGTAAATTTCAAATGCCTCACCACAAAAAATGTCAAGTAAGTGAGATGATGGATATGTTAATTAGCTTGATTTAATCACTCTACTTTATGTATATGTATAGATATCAAAACATCACATTGTACTCCATAAATATAATACAATTATGATTTGTCAATTAAAAATAATATAAATACAGAATGGTTGCCTTTCTTCTCTATTTTACCTTCACATAGACATAGCTATCACTGAAGAAGGGGTGGAAAAAGAGAGCCTATATCTGTTTCTGCTAGATTCCCAAATCTGTACTTGATGGCCTGATTGAAGGGTGTCGCCATTTTTATTTCACTCAGACTCTAGGAGGGCCACAAGTACATACAGTTAGACAATTCATGAGGGAAACTGGAATTTGTCACATAGATTAAAGAGAATTTACTTGCGGCTTTTTTAATTGTTGTTGGGAAACTTTCTTAATTACTTTTAGAAAAGATTTAAAGTGACATATTTATAATAAAGACATACGACAAATAGTATTGAACCAAACTAGCCACAGGCTTTCTTCTGATGCCCCAATCAGCTTTGGATCAATCTGATTTTTAGGAGAGGAAACTATAAAAATTATTATTTATGGATCTTATGTTTTAACATGTCATTGTTTTCTTTCTTCTTTCACGTGGAATGAGAATAGCCCAAGCTGAGGAAATAATTCAGTGGCAAATATTTAGACAGTGCCGATCTCGAATTTATGATCTGCAGAGTCAACTTGTTGTGTGTGTGCTCCCTGCTCTCCACAACTTCATTGTTAAATGGAATGTTTTTTGTTCTGTTTTCCACTACTGCTAGAAAAAATAAATAAAAATATATTTTTAAAATTTGTTTAAACTCTCTTTTTAATCCAGAGGAAGAGAAGAATGCGTTTTCATCTATAAGATGAAATACAGTGAATTGTATTTTGAGGGTGACATTTTTGATGGATTTTTTTTCTCCTCCCGGTGTTGTAGCATGAAAAGAAAACCACAATGACAACAAGAAGCAATTAGGGAAATCTAGAGGATGAACTTCTTTTGCTTTCCAATGAATTCAAGAGAACTCAGTCAAGTTAGTACGTATCTCCTGGGTGATTTGGAATATTTTACCAGCCACTAGATATACTTTATATATAGTAGGAAAAAAGTAAACAGATATTTTCACCTATAAAGGAACAGGTATGATGTGTTATAAAGACTAAAGCATACAGAGGTGGACGGAAAGAAAAATGAGGGAAATGCTGATTTGAAGACTGTCACACTGACCGACAGCTCCCAGTGTAGTTTAGGGAGACTAATCACTACACAGGTAGCAGTGTGGACCAGGAGCTTGAGTCCATTGGATTTTCTAAACCCAAGGTAGCACTAGATTATATTTTAGTGGAGAAGGATATTTTTATTATTATTAGTTATTTCAGAATTACCTTAATACTGCCAGCAATTCATATCTCCTTGGACATATAGCCTCAATAAAGAATACTCTAAAACTCACATTTTTTTGGCTCTGTTGTATAATTTCTTCCCACAAAATTTTCATGTTTAGAAACTTCCAGATCTATAGTACATTTGCTTCAGAAAGGAAAGAGGTTACTTTTCAGTGGCAGAGTGACCGTTTTTATTCAAGAGTCCTGTTGGTAGATCCCAGAACACTGTTAAGTTCTGAGGGTGCAGGCGCGTCCCCGCTTTGATTATTCCCAGGTCTGCAGTTTAGTTTGAACTGAATACACTGTGTATTCTCTTCACTCTTATGTCAGTCCAGAATTTTACCTCTGTGGTTTCCAGAGGCAGCGCAGGAGAGTCATTGATGGCACTGTCTCAGGACCCGAGCAGCAAGAGTTCGCGTCTCTGCCACTCGGTCAGCCGCGTGACCTTGGAAGGTTCCTTACCCGCTCTGTGTCTGAATTTCCTCAGCTGCAAAATGGAAATAATTATTATTCGCTTCATAAGATGACTGTTAAGATTAAGTGAGTTAATATAAGTAAAGCCGATATTGCCTGGCACATTGTAAGCACTTTGTAAATATTAGCTGTTATTATTGTCAGTTTCACAAAACCTTGAGCTAATACTTAATTTTTGAAATTAAATTTTGTTTTTAAATGTATTCTCTACAACATTCTTTTCTAAAAACTGGGATAATCCCAAATTAGGCAGATTATAAAAATGAAACAGTATTTACTTTGTGGATTGTCTTTTATTTATGTATAAACATTATGAGTCCACAAGTATTTTGGTTGTTACAAGAGATACATAAAAAATACCTTTTTTCATCTCATGTAGGGGTTACGATTTTAAAGAAAGGAGTTCTGTCCCCTCTAGTTGAGTCTCTTATTCATTCCCTGGGGTGCTTAATAGAGAGACTTCTAAGAGGTAGGGTTATCCCATAGTACTTTACAAAGAGCCTCAGGGGGCTTCTTGCTCAAAGGAGACAAGACTAGTTCCTTGAAGTCAGGCTACAGGATGAGTTCTCAGAAGTAACAGACCACACTCCTTGCTTCCCCTTTCCTCGCAACTGGGGGAAAAAAAAAAGACGTGAGGCAGATAACCCCACAGTTTAGCACTGAAGTATCAACTGATCTCTGGGGGTGTTTGATCCGGCAAGTGTGACCATTTGATCCTTCTGTTTGGGTGAGTTCAGAGTGATGTCCCCATCCACACAGAGAGAAATTATTATAGATCAGGTGAAAGAGTTAGGAAACCCAGGATTATAATCATATTCTTTATCTTGACTTAAAAAAATATCTACGGATTTTTTTTTTCTTTCAGTTGGGAGATTTGCAGTTTATTAGTGCTGTTATTGAATAATGCTGTTTTAAAAAGTGCATTTTTCTGAAAGGGTGCAAAGTTCATTCCAACAAATATATATTGAGCACTCCGGGCGTCAGGCATTCCTCTAGGAGCATAGAGGCCAGAGGGGAAAGAAACAGGAAACAGATCGTTTCAGAACAATATCAGAAATTTGACATACAACAGGTGATTCTGATGTCCACCCCAGGTGAAAAACCCCTGTAAAGAGGGAGTGATCAGCAGGGACAGCACACAGAGCAGTTTTCATGTTCACCTGGATTCCTGTGAAATAGGTGGTATTAAAGTCAATGTCTGAGCAAAAGAGGGTGAATTTTTTATATGTAAATAAAATGTCAGTAAATCTAAATTAAACAAAACAGAAAGTTAATATCTGTATTTTTTAATTAGTGAAATGGACATAAACCAGTCAAGTAACTTAATGTTTAACCAGGTTGAAGTCAATAGGCTGGTGAATAAAGACCCTGGAGATGTCTGTCGTGGCCACCTTTTTGTCAGAGCATATGAGGAGTGAACTTAAACTGTCCTTGTCCTCGGACCCTGCCCTGCCACTTCAGAAATGCTGACTCGGCTACAGAGGAGGCCTGGTCCGAAGGAGTAGATGAACGCAGCACTGCTCATGGAAAAACAGCTCAAAGGGCATTTCACATCAGTACGGGCTCAGAGGATCCCGCATTGCACACCAACTATGATTTGTTGTAGCACAGATTGTCTAGTTAGTAGTGAATAGGACATTAATAACCTAGACTGAAAAAAAATAAAGTAAGCAGTACCTTTTTTATTTTTTCTATAAAACGTTTAACAAAGCTATTTAATGAACACTCAGTGAGCAATGAGTTAAATAGCATGTGCACAGGCTTTCTTCTGCCACCCAAAGCCATTTTTGGTGTTTCCTCTTTGGGGGACAGACAATTAGATCTAATTGTTATCTTTGTTTACTGTTTGGGGGGACAGATAATTAGAACTAATGGTTATTTTCCTTCCCTTAGCTTTTCCCATCCATTCAGTAAATCCAGTTGATTCTACCTTCTACATCTTTTTCACCTCTGTTCACTTCTCTCTCTTACCACTGTTGTTGTCTCAGTTCAGGCCACATCAACCTGCCAGAATTTATTTTGACAGTCTCCTAAATGATTCTTCACTTGGAAAAATGATCTTTGACCTTAGAGGAGGCTATAATAAAAATAAATAGTAATACTAATAATGAGTACCATTCACCCAATGCATATCATATACCTGTAACTGTGTCAAGCACCTTACATGCTTTGGTTCATTTAATCCATAGAAGAATCCTGCAAGGTAGTTATCATGACTCTTCCCATTTAGCCCTAGACAGGGTAAGCAACTTGTCTAAGGCTACCACTTGGCTAGGGATAGAACCCCTATGAAGTCTCTGAAGCTTGTAGTCTTAACTACCGTGCACACTCCCTGTCATATTTGCCAAAATTTCCCTTAACTAGTAAGGCCCCCCCACAGTATTAACCTGTGTTGCATTACTCAGCACAGTGCTGG
>NW_012151951.1:7293478-7294552 GCF_000956105.1 Propithecus coquereli
ACAAGTTTTAAGATGTTAATGGAAAAGACCTAAACTCTGTAAAATAATCTGAAGAGGTTTATTCCGAGCTGAATGTGTGACTGGCCTGGAGCACATGGCCTCCAGAGGTCCTGAGAAAATGTGCCCACAGTAGCTGTGTTACAGTTTGATTTTATACATTCATGGAGACTAGAACTACCCCAAGTCAATATGTGGAGGGCATACATTGGTTTGGCCCAAAAAGGCGGGACATCTCAAAGTGGGGAGGTGATTTGCAGGCTTTAGGTGGATTTAAAGATTCTTTGATTTGTAATTGGTTAAAGAAATGAAGCTTTGTCTAAAGGATTGGAATGTTTTAACTTAAGATAAGGATGTCTGTTACTCATAGACAAGCCACCCTCCACTCAAGTGATCTGTAGAGTAAATCGATGGCCTACAGATGTGGTTTAAGCTTTGCTTTGTATAGACTAAGGCTTGTTAATGAGTTAGGAAGAATATCTCCAAGAAGAGAGGGGAGCATGATGAGGCACGTCTAACCTCCCTTCTCATGGCCAGAAACTCAGCTTTAGGGTATTTCTGGAGTCCCCTTGGCCCAGAGGGGATCCATTCAGTCAGCTAGGGGGCTTAAGATTTTATGTTAGTTCACCATTAGCCCACTTAAAAAGAATTAAAGACATAAAACAGTGTTAGGTACATCAGCAATAATGATTGTGAGACAGCTGCAAAACCAGGAGAACGTGGGATCACAGAAGCCAAAAAAGAACCTTTCAACAAGCAGCTTCACATGTATTAAAGGCCACATAAGATAGGAAAGGAAAATGAGGCTTGGATTAGACCATGGTCTGCCTTCAACCAAGCATGTACTCACGTACCCAACCTTTGTGTAGGTAAGGAGTGCTAATCATTGCTGAAATGTTTATGATCAGAGCTGTCTTTGTGTTAAAAGGAATTTGTCTTGAGCCCTGTGTGTGTGAGAATGTGCATGTGTGCAAACGTGTATGCATATTGGAGGGCAGTGGTCCCCAACCTTTTTGGCACCAGGGACCGGTTTCATGGAAGACAGTTTTTCCACGGGGGAGGCAGGGAGGTGGGGAT
>NW_012151951.1:7305932-7308403 GCF_000956105.1 Propithecus coquereli
GTGTCCTTTTTCCATAATTTCATCACAGTAAAATTTATTCTTCATACTGCAGAGTATATTTTTAAAACTAAAGATCTGATCATGTCAAGTTTCAGCTTGAAAACTTTCAATAGTTCCTCATTGCTCATGGGATAAGGTTTGAACTTCTTCAACATTGCTTGCAAAGCCTTCCATGATCTGACCCCTGACTTGCTTTTCCGTGTCTTGCCATCCCTGGTCTTACCTGTCCTCACTGAGCACAAGCACTAAGGCATATTGAGCATTTCCCCCTATACACGTCGTGCATTCTTTTGCTTCTAGGGCTTTGCACGTGCTATCTGGAGAAGCCCCGACCTTTAGAATAGGCGTCTCTCCTACTCACTGTCACAGTACCCATCTCCACTTGTATTAATGGGTTTTACCCTATTTGCGTCTCTGTATCATCTTCTCTCCTCTCCTCCCTCAACACTGTTGGGTCTATAGGACAAAGCCGTGCCCCTCTTTTTCACCCTGAATCCTTAATGCCAACTCTGTGTTGAAAGCATCATGGGCATTGACATATTCTAATAAACTTTTGATTTTATAGTACTTTTAAATTTACAGAGAAATTACAAAGATAGCACAGGAGAGGTCCCTTATACTAGCACCCAGTTTCTCCTTTTCTTAACATCTTACATTAATATGATACGTTTGTCACAATGAATGAGCCAATATTAACACCTGATTATTAACTAAAGTCCATGCTTTATTCAGGTTTCCTTAGATTTTACCTAATGTGCTTTTTCTATTCCAGGATCCCAGACAGGACACCACATTACATTTAGTCGTCATATCTCCTTAGGCACACACCTCTTGACTGTGACGATTTCTCAGACGTTCCTTGTTTTTTAAGATCTTGAGAGTTGTACTGGTTAGATGTTTTGTGGAAAGCCCTTCTATTGGAGTTTATCTGATATTTTTCTCATAACTAGACTGGGGTTATGGGTTTGCAGGGACCACAGAGGTATCACATCATATCAAGGTTGCACACTATAAACATGACCTATCACTGGTGATATTAGGCTTGATCACCTGGCTGAGGTAGTACTTGTCAGGTTTCTCTACTGTAGTTATTCTTTTTTCCCCCTTTCCATACTGTGCTCAGTAAGTTATAT
Organism: Propithecus coquereli; assembly: GCF_000956105.1. Taxonomy (NCBI): domain Eukaryota; kingdom Metazoa; phylum Chordata; class Mammalia; order Primates; family Indriidae; genus Propithecus; species Propithecus coquereli. Next base: position 7,307,066 of record NW_012151951.1, read on the forward strand.
GTCCAGCATACATTTAAGGGGTAAGGGATCTTGTTCCACTTCCTTGAGGACAGAGCATCTACATAAATTATTTGGCCATTGGGAGCTCTTTCAGTTGGCTGTATTGTTTATTTGACATACCCCTATTTGGTTTGTCTTCAGCACTCCCTGACTTTCTCGCACTACAACATGCTTCAGGTTCACCTTGCCCTGCCCCAGCCCTAGAATCAACCATTTCTCCAAGGAGCCTTGGTTCCATTTATTGTTGAATCTGTTGGAAACCATGATCTGAGTGTTGGGTGGGCGCTAACCAAATTAAATTAAAGTTTTTACAAACCACAAAAATGCAAAGAATAATATATGTTCCAACACCCTTAAATGACCAAACATTGTTTCTCTCTTTATTCTGCTTCAGATATAGTTTAAGAAATAAAACACTTACGAAGTTAAAGGCCATTTTTTTCCCTCCCCAATCCTAAACCCCTCCCTCTCCCTCTCTTCCCAGAAGCAACCACAATCTTAAGTTGGTATATAGACATTTTTTTCGAGCATGCATGGAATATTTACAGAAAGAAATATGTATCAAAGAAATGACTATTTGGGCTAAATGTGAGTTCCCACACTCTGTTCTAAGTTGGCAGTTGTGTCTCCACTTTAGCCACTCGTCCGTACGCTCAGTCCCTGGCATGGTTCTTGCAGCCAGTGTTCCATTTGTCTCTTCTCTCATGAGATGACTTGTCTCTGCTGTTGGTTCCAGCCACTCTCTCTCTGCTCTAGTCTGTTTCATCCCACCTCCTCCCAGCTTGCTGCTTGGTAGGCTTCCCCTGGTGTCCTCTTTATCAGAGGGAAGAAGACCAATAAACTGATGTTGCAGGCTTTGGGAAAGCAATTTGTACACTGAGAAGTGCTAGGCAAGTATAAAATCTTATTGCTCTGTTCGCAGGGCCAAAAAATGGGGGCTTGGGGCATCATCATTCATTTGTTCAAAGTACTAGCTTTTTAACTGCTATTTTTGAACTTAAAAATACTGTCAGTTGTTTCTAGTTATTTTTGAGTTGTACTTCATCTGGAAGGTTGAGGCTGCCAGAATTAAGACCACTGGATATCTGGAAATCAGGATAGTTAATTTTATCATTCTGCATTTTAATTGTTCTTATAAATACGGTTTTTTAAGATATAGGCACAATACCCAAAATAGAGGAAAAAAACTTTAACATTGAAGAGATTGCTCATGAATGATTTATTTGGCAAATGACTTAAAATGAAAGCCTAATTGTATAATTATAAAATGAAAGTCCACAGCCACAATCACCATCCATACAGTCACCAAAAATTTTAATTTAATTTGGTTGGTGCCCA
>NW_012151951.1:7309838-7317394 GCF_000956105.1 Propithecus coquereli
AAAAAAAATAGTATTTGAAAAATCACAAGAACATTTGCCAGCTGAGTATTTGACCTGATATGTTCTTGGTTGTCATGGTAATTAACTGATCTGTTTATACATTCATGAAAAATTGGTCTTTATGAATGCCTCCTGAATATAAATGTGGTATCTTTTAGCGGTAGAGCTATTTTAACAGAAAGCTTTAGAGTTAGAAGCAGCTTAGAAGTCAGGAGCTCCCTTTGTCAAAGGAAGTGATGGTGGTGGTGAGGTTTGTGCCAAGCCCTGTGCTACTACATTTCTTCTTCAAATGTCTCATCTGAGCAGCCTCAAAACCAGCCATTTTAGAAGAAATAGTAGCTTATGTTGTTGCATTGCATAGGTACAACACCATCTTTAGTAGAGATAATGTTTTAAAATTAATTTGTGTATGATGATTTAGAACTGGTACAGTGAAAATCTACCATGTAATTTTGCACAGACTAGGACCAAGGATAACAGAACCAACACAGCCCTATTAGTTATGTGTTCTGATAACAAATTTTTCTCTTTTAACTTGGCACATATACTGTATAAATATCATTTGGCATTGATTATATATGTGAAACTGAAGCTAGGATGACAGATTACACATCAAGAAAGAAATTCAAGGATTTTCATTGACCATTGGTTTTGAAGTAAATAAATGGAAACTTGATAATTGCCTCTCCTTAGTTGATTATTGCTTTTAGCTTTAGTTTTTGTTTTTAATGCTTTTTAATTATGGTGTAATGTATGTGCATTCATTATGTGTTAATATTTATGGAATCTGGAAGGATAAGATGGTAAGAAATAATAATCATATTATAAACAATATCAGATTTAGATTGCTGTTTATTCCCTGTAGTCTATTCCCACAGATGTTGGACAATTTGGCAATCTTTTCATTCAAATCAAAGAGAAGGTTATGTAAACATAGCCTGAATAAATCAGGTGTTAATTCTTGAGTTCAGTAAATATATTATGAAGAGTGAGGAATTGACTTTCTCTGAGAAGAACTCAACATTATTTAAAAACCCACAGAGTGATTAATCTGTCAACTTCCAAGATGCTCTGGAATGAAATGCTCCATGCACAGCCCTTAAGAATCTTAAGAAACCAGGTTGTGAGAAAGAATGGATTTTGATCTACATTTAAGATACATGATACCCAATTGCTATCATGAGATATATATATATATATATAAATAGTATAACTATTCAGAGCATAAAGGAATGGAGACAATATTCACTGCATATTAAAAATTACATGAGATATAAAAAATAAATGCCACTGGATTAGTACACCCAGCTAAAGGGTATATTTAAAATTGAGAATAGATACGAGGTGGTGGATACGTACCCCATAGTCATCCAATCTGACTTTAGCTTTGGTCTTCATGAAAAGAAAACACGGGATAAATGAATAAGAAAATGTGCCTACATGTGATCAGAAAAAGAAAGGGCTCTTTTTGAGTCCCAAATAGAACTAAATCTTAGAGTTTAGTTTTTATAATATATTCACTTTCATTCAATTGATGTATATAATACAGAAGACCTAAGATTTATACTGAAGATCTTTTCCCTTGCTAGGATTTAGTTATTGAGGTTATATTTTTTAAGCCATCAGAACATTATTAATTTTGAAAATGTCTAATGAAGGGAATGTTTTAAGTTGTCCCATATAAATAATTACTTCCAACTGTTCCAGCCTCACAATTTGTTTCTTGGCCATGGACCTCACTGCGTATTTTCCTTCCTTAGGCAGAAAAGAGGAAAGGAAAATACCTGCCAAGCTCAAACCTCTGTGGGAGAAACTGAGCAGTACAGCAGACTTGTCCCTATGTCCTGGCTTTGAAGCAATCAAGGGAAAAAAGTATTTTACTATTGTGATTAGGTAAATAAAGGCTTACAGTGAGCAAAAATAACTGTAAATTGGGTTAAATCATTCACACTTGATTAACATCTTGGTCCACTGATCCATTTAATAAGCATTTACTGCTAATAATGCTAGTATTTATACTACTTTTATTTTCTCTTTATAGCAATTGTAATAAAGTAGGACTTAATAGTCCCATTTTACCAAGGAGGACAAGGAAGCTTAGCAGAGTGAAGTAACTTACCCAAAGGCACACAGATATTTGAATGTGTGTACTAAGATTTTAGTATTTTAAAGTAAGGAAAGAGGGTACAGGAGGTGGAGAAGATGCTGTGGACAAAGCAAAGAAAGTATGACCAGGGCCACAAGCGCTAATGTTGGATATGGAGCCTGTTTAGGGTGAGTAGAAGATGAGTTGCAAAGATCAAGTTCAGGGCAGTTCTTGGTCACCTTTGCAAGCACAGCGTAAAACAGGCCAGAAGCATCGTACTAACATTTTCACCCTTGTTTAAAGTGGACTTCAAAGAGAAGGGAGAGTCAGATGAAAAATCTTTTCCCCTTCCAACACATGTCTAGCCTTCTCTCAAAGCCAGAAATCTAGTCCTTACAAACAAGAAAGCAGAGATGCAAGGAAGCAAAGTAGCTTGTCCCAAGTCACACAGCTCCTAGTGGCAAATTGGGACTAGACTCAAAGTGTGACTTCCAGACTGCTTAGTCAGACTTTCCATTCAGCACCAACCAATTCCCACTGCTGCTGAAGGGCAGAAGGCACAGGGACATGTAGCTGTTCCAGGATTTTATTAGCATTGCTCGAGGCATTGACTTTGCCTATGAGATGTAGAAGTTAAGTCCTGAAAAGGGGAAGGTTATGGCTCGTGCATCCAAATACCTCTCTCTCTTAGCCATAGTTTTCTCTTTTTCAGGACACATATGCACATATGTATGTATGTTTGTATGTGTATATGTATGTACATATATAAAAAACACACAGATATATATACACACACACAAATACATGTATATCTATACACGCACATATATTTTAAATCATTTTGTTCCCTGCATTAAAACAAACAGAAACTGTTTCCACGCTCTTGTTAAAATATGTTAACCTGAATCTTTTTCTAGGCAATTTTCTGTAGATGACCTCTCTAAAGCTTGCCTGTTGCCCTCAAGCTGCCGTGTGAGATCCTTTGGGAACTCGATCACCTGCATCCCAGCTCTCCTGCCCCTGGGCTTACCCTCAGCTTCTCAGGGCCAACTCTTTGGCCACTTCACTTTTGTTAAGCTCCTCCTGCAGAGCATGAGCAAGACGGATGAAAGCCACGGGCACTCAACAGGCGTTGCTTTGAATTTCATTCATTCACCTATTGGAATTTTCCCTTTCGTTCAGAAGTGAACAAGGCACGCTGATTTTCTAGGCTATCCTTGCTGTCCTTGTGGGATAATCAAGAGTTGGCTTTCCTGTCCAATCTCAGAGGAAAGCACTTTCCTTCGCCTCCTTAACACCCCAGGGGTTTTTCTTTTGTGGAATTATCACACTGTTTTTCAACCTTTTGTTTTTATTGTCATTTTCCTTATTAGATTATAAGTTCCTTGTGGACAGGGATGACATGTCGCTTGCAGTGAAATTAAGTTTTTGACTCATGCTCACTTTTTCTCCCTTCATAATCCCCGCTCTTTTTTCTTCTATACTGTACAGCCGATCTCATTTTGTATTTGTTTGGTTCCAAGAAGGATTAAGTAAACTACCTTTCGATTATCATTTTTTGTTTATCTCCCAATTCATTTCAAGTCTCTTTTCTTCAACTACTGCAGGTCTTTAACTCAGCATAAATTAATGTATTCACAATACTGAGAATATCCTCTTACCTGGTTGTTTAAAATTTTTTGAATTATATGTATGTAGTAAATCTATAATAATAACAGGCCCATTCCCTTTCCCCTATAGAAGATTTTGAGGCCTGTGTAATGGATGATGGAGCATTAATGTTACCCTTTGATGACTTTCCTTCATTTATATATTTCTTTAATTTTAGTTGTCTTTAAAATATTTTTATTTACCAGTAAACATTTATATTTGAGATTACATTTAAATACTTTTTAAATGTCAAACTATAAAGTGTTAGCCACTTCCCCTTATAAATAAGACAAAAAAATGATCCAAAGAGCAAAAAACGAATCTGATTTTTAAAAATAAATCTTGTAAAATGTATATATTTAAGCTTCAAATTCTCTATTGAAATAATATCATTAATAAATTAAGAGAAACCTGTGCTTTCTTTGAGAGGAAAAAGGATAAACGATTAATTTATTTATTTTAATTATCCCTCAATGAGCTATTGCTGTCTAAGCCCTCAGACATAATTCCCCTGAAATGTAAAGACTGCCCTTTGCTATAGCAATAGAATTTGGAATAATATCGACCTGTGATAGATACATACCCACCAATCCCCTTAATTTTTCCTTTTCAGAAGGCAGTATAATCTCTTCAGCAAAAAAATGATGGAAAAGACCATGGGGCCTCACACTGCCTGGGCACAGCGGCCTCTCCCCTCTCTATGGGGGGAAATACTCTTGTTTCCCAGAGGCCCACAGATGATTGAAAGCTCATTATAGAGATAGTCTCATTTACTAGGCTAAAGACCTATTGATAAGTTGGTTCCCAACTGATTGCCATGCCCCTGATTAGAAACTTCAATGAAGCAACGAAATGAAATGCTGGAAACATTGAGGAACTTGCTCTTCTTTACGGCCATTTAGATGAAAAGTATTTCATTTGGGAAACTGTGGTTTGAACCAAGAGCTATGATTATTTTTGTATGTATTTTTCCTCACCAATAGTGTACTTCTTATTTATTACAGGATTTCTTCAAGCAAGAATTAAGTTTCATTAGCACATTCATTGAAACTGTTCAAAATAAGCCACTTTTATTGTTCTAAAAGAAGACATCAGAGTCACAAATTTAAGATGATGGAGTAGTGTGGCTCTACAGGTACCCACACCCCCCTCCCCCGCAGGCAAGGGGCTACAGGGTTCTAGGCGCATCTCCTTATTTCGGAGGCCTCATCCCTGCCGAATGGAATCCTCTAACAAAGCATAGTAAGACAGGAGCTCGCTTTTATTTGGTAGCTGAGATATGATCCATTTTGAATAATTTACATTGGGTGGCTATTCTGGTTCAAGCTAGAGAATGGATGTTAAATAATAAACGTGATCATAATTGCTTTATGGAAGAACACTGCTGTGAACTCAGCCATAAACATCACTCCACAGCATATTAATAAATAGCTGTAACCGAAAATACTGGAAATGGAACACGTGTGGTAGCTCTTATTTATTGAATCAGATTCTCCCAGTGCTTAAGCAAGGCATTCAGCTTAGAAAGCTACAGTAATTCTTTTTTGGAACACTATCAAAAAACTATGATTAAGAAAACAGAAACATACCCCAAAAACTGCTGCCTATGCATGTAATTATTAAAAAGAGGAGGTGGTGATCAGTATTTTCTCTTTCTGCTCTTGAAGATTTCATTGTTGTTCCTACAAAATCTAACAACTTTTCAATAGTGAGTTGAGAATCTTTCATCCGAGCAAAGAAAACTAAGTCTAGTGTTAGGGAGAAGAAAAGTAAATATTGCCCCAACTAAAACTAAGCTTATTGATTTGCTGATTCAGGCTGGGGAGGAAAAGGAGCAGAGATACAAACCCCTTGAGCACAGGGTTCAGATGGTGGAGAGGGTGTTGGATGGAAGGATGGGATTAGAAAAAGCAAATGGGATCTGTCTCACAGGTACATTCGAAATGTCTCCTCTTGAGGCATGCAGTCAGAAATATAACAACAAGACAAAAGAGATGAAAAGGAGGAAAGGGTACTAGGAATCCAAAAGTCCTTAAACTCAAATAAGAAACGGACATACCTTTTCCTCCTCCCTTCCCTTCTCCCTTCCTTCCTAAACCAACCACTGATTAGCTCAAGAGGATTTACAGATCTGTTTCTTAATTTCTTCCCTTTCGGGGTATACATGCCACACCAATTTAACATTCTCTCAAAATCTTCAATCCTTTTTATTGTTCTGCTTTTGATCCTTAGTATTTTTTCCACAAACTTTATGATTTAGGGATTTCAATAGGTCGAAATAATTTAGGAAGTGAGCACCTGGCAGTATCTGATGGTGAACAGCCATCCCATGTTGCTCATAGGGAGTTTTGCTGATCTGGTTCTTTCACGAGGAAGCAAGTTGGGTGTTGCTTCTGTCATTAAAACAAGGCTTCCAAAGTAAGGGGTAATCCAGGTGTTTCCATCTCTGACCATGCCTTGCCTGGGCCATGTTTATGACTTAAACACAGAATAAATTACATCTGTCAAAACATTGTTTGATCTGATGATCTGAATTTTAAAAAAGATAGTATCCAGCAGAGCAAGCTGGACTTTTAATGAAATATTTGTGGGCATATTGGCCCATTAGAAAAATAAGGAAAAAATTTAAAATCTATCTTGGATTTAAAAATTGTAAATATATCTTAGATAATAAATAGCATTATCAGTTTCTATTGGCCTGTTATGAAAGGGTAAGCAGTATATCGATGTCATTTCATAATTGAAATAGGCATTCCTCTTTCCTGATTTGTGATATTGTTCATATGATTATGTGAGAGGGATGTGATACACTTCACAGAATAGTGAGCCCCAAGAAGCGATGCTTCATCCCTAACCCCGCTGTGGATTCTACTGGGTTTCGTGTCTTTGACAGTGTGAGCATCCTCAGGGGAGTTAAAAAAAAAAAAAAAGATAAAAGCAAACAGAATGTGATGTCTTTTCCTTCCTTTTGTGTAAGTTTGTCTTGATGCAAAACAGTAACACAGGCATTTTTCTCATATACAGGGAGGCCAGTGGGAGAAATTACAGTTGGGCTGTAGGTCACTCTACTTGTAGACACTTCCTGCCACCTAGGATGACACTTCTAGGTCTCAAGCCACATTATTGTATAGTCCTGATAGAGAGGTCATGGGGAAAATTTCCTGTAGCTTAATTTAAGCTCTAATATGGTTGGTGCCTTGTAACTTTATTGGGAGAACACAAAGATACTCTATAAACAATCGTCGCGACCCTCTTCTCTTGGAAGATTTAGTACCACAAGAACCAGACTATCGTGTGGTTTCACCTGTGCTATAGTTCTGATGCACAGACTCAAAAGGTGGCTTCATTTGAGGTGTGAGCTCACACAGGAGGCCCACTTCTGAAAATTGCACGTGAAATAAATATCATGGAAAGCTTTTATCCTTGCCTTAATAATAGCAATAATGCCTCCCAGTAACTAATATCATTACCATCTGGCCGAGGACCACTTAACAAAGATATTGCTCAATCGTTTTTTCTGGCATAGCTATTCAGTATTTGGAAAATGAAAAACTTCCAAGAGAGCTTCCAAGAGAGCAAGTCGAGGTTTTATAAATCTTCTCACTTGTCTAATTAAAATGTTCCACTAAATTTATTTTTAGGATTATTTTTTTTTTGGAAGCTGTTAACCTAAATCCTAACAGACCTTAAAACATATTTGACTAGAACAGTTGAATGTTAAGCTTTACAATATATAATAGTAAATCCATTTTTTGTCTTTCAGCACAATCTGGTTGATTTTGTACTGACTACACATAGAAATTTTATATGCACGTTTGTG
>NW_012151951.1:7320514-7322390 GCF_000956105.1 Propithecus coquereli
AACTAAGACTATAGGTACATGTCACCACACTGGGCCAATCTTTTCCTTTTTTGTGTGTGGGGATGGGGGCAGAGAGGTCTCACTATGTTGCCCAGGATGGTCTCACACTCCTGACCTCCAACAATCCTCCCACTTCAGCCTCCCAAATTGCTGGGATTACAGGCATGAGTCACCTCCCCCGGTCAAGATTCTTAATAATTTTATCTTATTGTTTAATTTTGGCATCCTTATAACTATCTCCCCCATGTGCCTCTTTAATCAAAACCATAATGCCCATTAACAATGGAAACTACGTCTGGTGAGGAAAAGAAGATACAACATTTCAATCTAAGTACCTTGAAACAGATGAAAATGGTAAAAACAAAACAAAACAAAAACTCCCAAATTTGATGTATTTTCCTAATGAAGGTAATCAGGAAAATTGACTACCCCAATCAGGAAATCACTCTATTCCGATTGTAAAAACATCAAATTTGTTGAAGTTCAAGTACAGTAAATCAGTTTTTGCTTTTAGCTTTTATCTTCATATAGAAGCTTAAGTAAATACTGAAAGCCTCTGTCACAGTACAGATGGAGCCACTGGTGTTGATGAAAAGGGAACTGATTGAAACATGTTTTCCAGCTGTTGCAGACTTCAGTGAGTGTTCACTTTGATGCTATTGAAAAAACTATAGAAGACATCATGGAACTGAAAAAAATTAACCCCGACATAAATCCACAGTAAGAATATGTTTCTTATGTCAGAAATATAGAACACAAGTCGCATGGCCACACATTTAGCGTTTCTCTCTCTCCCTCTCCCTCTCTCCTTCCTTCCTTCCCTAAAATAATCACCTGCAATGTTTTGACTTTCAGATGAAGAATAAAGAAAAAAGGTGCCTTTTTCGTGTTTATAAATGACAGCAACTGGATGCTGCTTTCGTGGTTTATGCTTGTGCTTCTGAGATGTAATGAATGTCAGAAATGTGATGGGTGCCCCGTTAGTGAAAGATGAGATAAAGCAAGCCCATTCATCACCGATCACTCTGTGCAATGCCTATGTTTTACATTAACAGTAAAAGTTCAAATTGTAAATGTGCCTGAGCTGATACTGCTCCATCTAGAATAGTCCTTCGGTTCCTTCATGAATATTCCTTCATGACAGGCTGATAATCTTGGAGACAGTTCCTACCTGCTTGTCAAGAAGACAGACGTGTGGGAGGGAGAGATGGTTTTTACATGAAGGCTTTAGAACTTTATAATTTATTCCTTTCATCTTGGAAGTATTAAAATGCATTTGGCAATGTACGTGACATTTGAAATTAGCTTTATATTTTCCACTGGGTGCAGCAATTTTTCAGTAAAATTTCGGGCTAAGGATATTAGGTAGAATAAATTCCAAAAGCAGATATATTTAGAGACAGTTTTAGGTTAATAACAATCAAACTGTCTTTTAGATGTTCGTACCTGATAACTTCAGATGTTACCGCTGAGAAAGGATTTTAATTACCAAAGACAGGGGCTGCAATTGAAGAGAATTTCAGAGCACACTTTGCATAGGTTTATCTCTTGGAAGGATTTTAAGTACTAGCTATCCAGGGGATCATTACAAAAACTCCATTTTCATCCGGTCTCAATACCATTCTTCTGCAGCCACTTTAGCTAATTAGCTGCCTTTCCCTTATTCAGCCATTAAAATTTGATTCACTTATGTAGTACATGTCTTTTTGAAACTTGACATATATTTTATTCCTCTGGGAAAGTGATAAGAAGGCAATTCATTATAAATTAGGTTGCACCAAAAATTTAAGACTGTAACTGGGCATGAGGGATATATTAGTTTTATAATCATATTTAGAGATTAGATTAGATTAAATAGCAAATCTTTTCCATGTCT
>NW_012151951.1:7322440-7324519 GCF_000956105.1 Propithecus coquereli
ATTTTTTGTTTTATTTTTTAAAGGAAAAGTAGATAATTCCATACATATTCCTTTCTAACTTCTTTTAACTTGATAAACATATCATGGACACTTTCATGTTATGAGATATCCTAGGACATCTAGGATATTTTATTGCCTGCAAAGTATTCCATTGTGTTATCTCAATGTAGCAGCTTGGTTGTTTGTACTGTTTCCTTCCATTTCCTTTGCGTTTATTATAAGATGTAGACCACATGCTTTGTACAAGTCAGACTGTTAGAATTTTTGTTTTTAACACAAGGCTGTTGAAGATATGAAACCAGAGCAATTTGAGCAAAGGAGCACAACCAAGGTATTGGTTCATTTTCAGGGTTGGATCACATTGTTGAGGCTATTAATTAACTACTCCAATTTATCTGAATAATCATAGATCACCTTATTTTAGAGCTGGAAGGAATTAGTGAACTTTTGAGAATAAAAAAAACTCATCTTGTAGACATTGCACTAGTAGGCCAGGCGTGGTGGCTCACATCTGTAATCCTGGCACTTTGGAAGGCTGAGGCAGGAGGATCGCTTGAGGACAGGAGTTCAAGACCAGCCTGAGCAACATAGGGAGACTTCATCTCTACAAAAAATAGAAAAATCAGCCAATTGTGGTGGTGTGTGCTGAATAATCCCAGCTACTCGGGAAGCTGAGGCAGAAGGATCACTTGAGCTCAGGAGTTTGAGGTTGCAGTGAGCTATCATGATGCCACTGCACTCTAGCCTGGGCAGTAGAGCAAGACCTTGTGAAAAGAAAGAAAAGAAAGAAAGAAAGAAAGAAGGAAAGAAAGGAAGAGAGAGAGAGAAAGAAAGAAAGAAAGAAAGAAAGAAAGAAAGAAAGAAAGAGAAAGAAAGAAAGAAAGAAAGAAAGAAAGAAAGAAAGAAAGAGAAAGAGAGCGAGAGAGAGAAAGAAAGAAAGAAATTACACTAATAGGAAGTAATATATAAATAATTCTGCCTCCTAGGAATGCATAGTATGACGAGAAGATAGGTTGATTATATAATTCCTGGATAAGGTCCTCTTTACCTCTAAAGCTTGAGTCATTTTGAGACTCTGAGCAGTGCCATGAAGCAGTAGGCACTCACATTTTAAAAATTAAAAGTCATCATAAAATAATAATAAAAAAAGTCATCATAAAAGATAGATTTACATGTGCTAGAGATATGTGAATAAGCACATGACTGGTGACAATATAGTTCATAGGTTGTTGAGGCATTATTGGAGTGAGGTAGGGTGTGCAGTAAGGAAAACTTTCTTTAGCAATAGCCAAAAACAAACTTCTCAAAGGGTAGAGTTTTTGAAAAATTTAAATTAGAGAAGGTTGTTACCTCTAAGGAGATTCAAAGGTTAGCAGTGCTTGTTCAGTGAATTGATGAGGAGGCAAGTCCATGGAGTGTTAGGATTGGTCGGCAGAAGAGACAAGAGGCCACACAACCAAGTCCTCGAGGAGGACAACAGTGCCTAAGGGCGGGAAGTGAGCAAGGGCAAGCTGCCAGGCTGTTTATGAAGACAAGAGGAGAACACACTCTTCCCCCATGTCTAAGGGAAAGACAACTCCTAAAACACTAGCAGTGTTAAAGGACTGTGTGGTTCCAGGTACTGATTTATTTCCAAAATGTTTTTAGGCCAAGGTGGGAAAACAAAGGATTTCAATGCTTCACCCTCAGTTTGTTGGAATATCAAATTTACTAGAATAGGGCATTCTGGAGTTGCTTTGAAGTCACAGTAAATTTAACTACTGTAAATAAGCAACATGGGATTAGAAACACACACTTGCAAATCCAGAAGTCTAATGGTGATTTTCTTCTGGGCTCCTTTTCTTGCTGGTGGTGGCTGCTTTCTCTTCTCTTCCAGAGTTCTATTGGAAGGGTGCTGTCTTTTGTTTTTCACAGAATGTTGATCCAGGTATGCCTGTATTTTTACTGTAAATTTTTGTGGCGCTGCCTGAAATTTGTAATGCGGAAGCTCACTGGAAGATGTGAACTGCAGCGGATCTGTTACAATACCAAGCCCGGAGCTTCTAGAACCATGAAAATCGGTAAGCACGAAACCAAGAC
>NW_012151951.1:7326989-7357008 GCF_000956105.1 Propithecus coquereli
GCTCAGGCTGGTCTCGAACTCCTGACCTTGAGCGATCCACCTGCCTCAGCCTCCCAGAGTGCTAGGATTACAGGCGTGAGCCACTGCGCCCGGCCGGGTTGCATCTATTATTAAAAACATTGTATAAAATTACCTTCAAGCTATGCGTGTAAAGAATATATGAAACTTAAATGAATTTTGTATTTAGACTTGGGTCCCATCCCCAGGATATCTCATTACATATAGGCAAATATTCCAAAGTCCAAAACGCTTCTGGTCCCAAGAATTTTAGATACAGGATACTCAATCTGTAGTGTTTTTCGTTTCATTTTGTTTGGTTTTCCATCTCAGTAGTGCCTTTCCATCTAGTGCCTTTTTTTCCCAGACTGACATTGACAAAATCTGATATAAAAAAAAGTTAAATACTTTTCTAACAAAACATGGAAATAGGAAGTTAGGGATGAGGGAACATTTTATAACTTACTAAACTGTTACCACTATTAACCTCATTTTATTTTAATTACATTTTTTAAAGTGAGGCTAATGGGGATACTAAAAATTACTATGGAAAAAAATTTAATTGACTTTCCTTGTTCCTGCCTCTTTTATTTCTTCCATTTTCTCCTTTCCCTGGAAATTAACTCTCTTCTCAGTCCCGCATTGATTTCCTGGGTGACCAGTGCCACTGTGCCCTTTTCCAAATTTAAATATCTAACTTAGTTTTTGGTGATATAATAATAAGTAATATAAAGGCTATTTAATTGAACACACAATTTTATTAAAGATTAGTGTTCCTAGGTTGTCTGACACTGCCCTCTATGTTTGGAGTAGGTATATAATCCTAAGACCTGTTGTCCTCAACTTTAAATTTAACTTCTGTACATCTCATTTACCCCTCAAAAAGAAGAAGATCATGTCACTGTTGTGATTATAACCACCACCACTACAATGAAAATGTTCAAAGTCAGCAAGTGAACTAGGAACAGGAATATATTGGACAGTATCATATGAAATTCCCAATGTTGAATCATTTCTGAACCATAGAAAAATATATGTCTGTAAATAATTTAGCCAGAATAAATAAACATGAAGTACTACCTTTAGATTTATTAATAATATATAGTTTATATGAAAAAAGGACCTTGTGATTAGTCACTTGTTTAATATACTTGTAATATTATGCAACTTCTTAAAAAGATTCTATCTTACCTTACAGGTTGTAGGAAAGGAAAACAGTTTCCGATCACAGAAAGTAATGATCCTCTGTGTGTTATGATTGCCAGAATGTTTTCTGTTCTAGTGATATATTTTAAGGGGATTGTTAATCAAATAATGTACATTCAGAGCAGACTGAGCAAGATTGTAAAGTATGTCCCATGAGAGAGAATTGAAGGAATAGGGAATTTTTTTTAACCCTAAAGATGAGACTGGAAGAAAGAATCACTATCTTAAAATAAGTGGTCATGGCTGGGGGAAGGTGGAAATAAATTTGCTTAGAGGACAGAATTTGAACCACTTGGTAATAAGAAAAGCAGATTTTCTTTCAGCATAAGAAAAAGTGTTCAGACGACTAGAGTAGTCAGAATGTAGTGGGAAATCTTGTAAAGTTGTGACGTTTCTCTTGACACTGCCTCATCTGTCAACGGTGCTCCCAAGTAGAGGTATTTTTGTTGTTGTTATTTTGTTTCATTTCATTTCATTTCATTTTGGAAATTTTCTTCCCTCAAAGTCCCTGAGGACTATTTCTCTCACCCGCTCATACACACCTTTCTAAAGTGATTCTGATATACCCACCTCGGGGGACTAAATGATCCCTAAGAACCCATTATCACCTTCATTTTCTACATCTTACTTTCAAGTCACCCGCATAAAGAGCTATCTTGTTTTGTAAGCCACACTGTTGCAACTTAGCTTAAGAAAAAGCCAGAATTCAAGACAAATTTTAGCCAGGTTGTACACTTACCTGTCCGTGTAAGGCTTCAGAAGAATTGGGCCTTTATTAAATAGATCATATTTGAGCAATTTCCTATTATATTAATATGAAAGTCCAATCATGCATACATCAAGTGAACAAATGTAAGAAGTGCATGTTTTGTTTCTCCTCACATGTGTTTCTTCTCATTTCAAACACCTTAGGCTGGGCATCTCTCTTCAGGCTTGCCTTCTGCAAATCGTCGGGTACAGAAACCTTATTGCCGATGTGGAAAAACTGCGCAGAGAGCCCTACGATTCTGATAATCCCCAACACGAAGAAATGCTTCTGAAGGTTAGTCCTTGAGCATACTTCAGTCCTTCGCTTAAGTCAGCTAACATTCGCCAAGCACCTGCCATGTGCCAGGCACTAATCTGGACGTTGGGGGGACAAGGATGAATCAGACACAGACACCGTACATGTTGGTAAGGCCGAGTTTTCTTGCTGATTGGGATGTTCGAGGTCAATTTTTCATCAGAAAATTCATGTGAGAAGTTAAGTTTAAAGGCAGTTTTCTTTTGGAATCCGAGAAAGCATCAGAGGTGATCTCTGTGGGCTCTCACGTTTGGCTCAAGTTTAAATTGTTTAACATGTGTTGAGAGCCAATAGGAGAAATAGCATTTTCAAAGAGTGACCTGGGATTTTCATTTATGACTTTTAATCCGCATCAAAGAAGATGAAGTTGGTTTCTGCTTCACCAATAGCCCTCTTGGGAAATTACCCAAGATCTTCATGCTGATTATTTATTCATGTAACTTGGAATGTATTAGAAGAGGAGGTAAAGCTTTATATTTGGCATATTAGAGCTGTTGGAAAAATAATGTGAAATTGTAAATACTTCTAGCTGTGAAAGCAAAATCTTAAAAATCTTATAGGATCTGATGGTGTGTTATGAAACATCACTATAACTTTTCCTCAAAACACTAAATTATGAGTCAAAGAAACTAAGACCAAAAAACAAAATGAAGACCAACCTTTAGAACTACATATTTATCTGAAATGTTTTATAAATTCAATTCTGAAAATGGATGCTTTTTAGAATTAGAGTCCCTCCTTACCCTTTCCTGGAATTCAAAAAGACAGTAACAAAATTGGAAGAAAAAATTTGTTTAGCTGTCTTAATTTTATTTTAGTAAAAAAATATCAACAGAAGACATAATTTTAAGAATGTATCCTGTTGTGTTTTTGTGTTAAGGAGTATATGTTTTTGTGTATGTAAGTATTTAAGCGGATGACTCATTTGTCTCTGCTAATTAGTGCTGGATCTGATGTGAATCATTAAAAATGAAAGAAGCCTCGTTCTTGGCAATAGTTTTTCTTCTTCCCTTTCTCCCCTGCTTAATTTTAGCTAACCTACTGCCTGAGTTTCATCTCCTTTTATTGCCTTTTTTTTTTTTCCTGACCATTTTCTGATGGAGGTAGTGAGTTCAACAAAAAATGACCTAATGGTGGGAAATAAGAAGTGAGTGAAAGAAAAAAGAGGCCTAGTGTAGTGGCCCCCACCTGTAATCCCAGCTACTTGGGAGGTGAGAGCAGGAGGATCATTTGAAGCCAGGAGTTTGAGACCAGCTTGGACAACACAGAGAGACCCCATCTCTACAAAAATTTGGTTTCACATGCCTATAGTCTCAGCTACTTGGGAGGTTGAGGCAGGAGGATCACTTGAGCCCAGGAAGATCACTTGAGCTCAAGAGTTGGAGGCTGCAGTAAGTTATGATCATACCACTGTATTCCAGCCTGAGCAACAGAGCGAGACCTTATCTCTAAAAAAAACAAAAAGAAAGAAAGAAAGAGAAAAGAAGTGGTATAATTAATAGACTGATCACAATAACCTGAACAATTCGTTAGAATAGCAGAGGTGCCATCAGAATCAATGACATTCAGGTGCCTGGCTATTGTATGTGTGATGGCACATAGCAGGTTTTCAACAAATGTAGGGGAATGCATGAATGTAGTTCATTAGCTACATGTCAAGAACTTTATGATATGACTTTTATTTGTGGTTATGATTTGATTATGTATGTTTTATCATTTTGATTGTCACAGCTATATGAGGTAGGCAGGGTAATGATTATTATCTTTATTTTAGAGGTAAGAAAACTACATATATTTTAGCTCAAGCTCTAATTCATACATCTAGTAAATTATAAAGCCAGGACTGTCCACTACTATGTTAGGCACTTTGAGAAAAGGCATCTTTTCTGCCCTCCAGTGGCTTGCAATCTAACTGGGACACATTCTGCATCTACAAAAATCACTAAGTCCTAAGAGTATCTCTCAAAAGTTTTCCATGCCCACTGCCTTATTCTAACCACACCTCCAACTTGGGCTGTGACAGCCCTTTAATTCTGCCACTAACCATCAGATTTTTCCCTTCCATCTTCTAAAATACTGCTGGAGGGATTTTTCTAAAACACAGATCTAGTCATGTTATTCCCTAGATTGAAAACTTCAAAAAAAAAAACTTCAGGCTCCCTACGTACTGCAGTAGAAAGCCTATGCACTTTAACATGGCATTTTGGAGCCTTTCCAATGTATTTCTTGAAGCTGCATCTCCTATATCCCCATTACATACAACACAGTTCTGTCACACTCTGCCATTCACTGTGACCCAGAATAGGCCATGCCATCCACATGCCCAGAAATCTGCTCATGCTGTTCCCTCTGTTACCCATTATTCTCACAGCAGAAGCCGGCTCATTTTTTAAATCCTTACTCACTGAATTTTGAAATCTCCTTTAGCCTCCTCAAGCAAACTTAAGAGTGGGGTCTTTATTCACCTCTTCAGTTGATTCAAATTGCACGTATGATAATAATAAAATCAGTAATAATAAAACACTCATTGTTTATTATGTGCCAATCATTACAGTAAGTGTTGTACAGCATTATTTCATTTAATTGTCACCATACATACCCTTGTGATGATATACTGGTATTATTTCCCCCCTCTTCTTTTTTTGAGATAGGGTCTTGCTTTGTTGCCCAGGCTAGAGTGCAGTGGCATCATCATAGCTCACTGCAGCCTCCAACTCCTGGGCTCAAGCAATCCTCCTACTTCAGCCACCTGAGTAGCTAGGACTGTAGGCATGTACCACCACACCCAGCTAATTTTTCTATTTTTAGTAGAGATGAAATCTTGCTCTTGCTCAGGCTGCTATCAAATTCCTGACCTCAAGTGATCCTCCTGCCTCAGCCTCCCACAGTGCTAGGATTACAGGCATGAGCTAGTGTTCCCTGCCAGAAAGGACTCTTAACCACTACATTACACTATGTCTTGAGAGAGAAACTATGTCTTGCTCCCATGTATATTTCCAGGGCTGACCCGTGGTTTATGTTTAACTGCTTGAGCTTAGACTTTTTCTTTAAAATGGGTAATAATACTCTGTAAATGAAGTTACCTATTTCACAAAATTGTTTAGAGCAGGAGTCAGCAAGCTAAGGCCTGTGAGCCAAATTTGACCTGCCACTCACTTTTTTATAAGTAATATTTGATTGTAACACGGGCACACACATTCATTTATGTATAGTCGATGACTGCTATCCTACTACAAAAGCAAAGTTAAGCAGTTACAACAGAGACCATATGGCTCGCAAGGCCTAAGTATTTATTAGCTGGTCCTTTACAAAGTTTGCTGACCCCTGGTTTATAAGCTCAGTTAATGTACAGCATTGCCACATTGTTTAAGTGCTTTGCTCTATAAGTGTAGGAGAGCATTATCAGTGTTACTACTTGGAGTCCTAAATTATAAAACAAATCTGGATCTTATGATTATTTGAAATAGGCTGGAATGAAATTGAATAATATTACTATATTCATATTGCACTGTCCATGTGAGTTATTCCAAACAGACATTTCCATTAAAGTATTTTGACCAAATTAATAATGAAGGCAAAATTTTAAGTGTATTCATGTACTTAATAGAAAACATAAGTCAGAATTAAAAGGCCCTCTCCTTATGGGAAGAGATAGTGTTTTGGTTTCCTTGGGAAGAAGCTGCTTTTCCTCGACCTCTCTGGCTTGAGAGTGGATGAATGGCTTTGCCCTTTCTGTCCTGCAGCAGACCTAAGACGAGATGGAGGTTATTCAAATAAACATGCATAAAGGCTCAGTTCTAAGAGAAGAAAGTTCAGGAGAAAGAACAGACCATGAGGGATGCTAGTCTGACTCGGAGTGTAGCCTCCACATCTGAAGCTTGTCCGCCACCACAAGAATCACTCTTCCTAGCCCCTGGTCTCCTGCACTTGGCAGGTGGCTTTGTAGTAACTTCTCCCAGTAGCACAGTCTTAGGTGACTGGATTCCTCAGAGCCCCCATCAGAGGCCCACACCTTAGCTCAGACTTAGAGTTAGCTTCCTATTGCAAGAAATGACCTCACCCTTCAGGAACACCCTGCCTTATTTTTTCAAGGAAGAGCCTATCAGAAAAGAATCAAAATAGCTCAAGGTGTTTTTTTATTTTTTACAGGAAATATACACATAATTGTACTTCATAAAAGTATTTTAATGTAATGGGCTTTCATCTTCCAAAAGAGGATTAACAACTTAATCGAGAACACTTTTTAGCCATTTAGTCTAGTCTGTTAGGATCCGTGAAATTTTTAAAATGAAATTTCTTTCAAAGTACTTTATTATTCGAACTTTTTACTCTCCCAAAGTAAGCATTCACCTAATGGTTAAGGTTCAGAACCTACAATGAAATGCCTGCTTTTGCCATTTTGCTCTATTCACTTGATGAAACCAGACGATTTTTAATTGTTCAGGGCCCTGAGATTACTCCAAATTATTATTCAAATGAACATGATAAGCTTTACATTTTGTTTCCTTTCTTTCCCTCCATTGTGGCAATAACCAAGTCAGTTCCTAGAGGATTTTTTAAAAGAGACCTTTTCTTGATAGTGATTACTTGGTCTCTCATAACCTCGTCTCTTCTAATGAACGCAGGCATTTTCTGTTTTGATCAATGCAGAGCCCTGGCACATTCTTATATGGATTACATAAAAAGAGATCTTGTAGGTCCATGTTTGGTATTTGCTTTCAAGCATGATAGATTTACTTTCTTTCCTGTGAAGATTTTCTCTCTCTCTCTCTTTAGGTAAATTGAATTTACCTATAGTGGCACTAACATAAAATATTGTATATTGTGAATAAGAAGTAATTTTAGATTAGTGTCTAAAATAACATTAGTGAAATGAGTTATAGCTTTTTATTTGTTAGTATTTTCTGTCGTTGAACATTATGTTTTATACTATGTCAGATACGTGACAATTCTATATAAAGCAAGATATTTGAATGTTTAAGCTTTAAAATCTGTGTAATATAGAATAAACAATTCAGAAATTGCATTATTTCTGAAATACTAATACATATAACAATATTAACAATAGTAAGGAAATTTTATATTTGTATTTATACCCTGTCTATAAAGAAGATATAATGTCCAATATTAATAGTCTAAAAGTAAATTTGCTCTCATGCCCATCTCTGTCAGAACTAAGTTTGAGCTTTACATATTTATACACCTGTGGGTCTCAATCTCTCTCTCTGTGCTGAATCTTTCTACAGAAAACTTAGAAGAATAGAACTAGTTTATTAAGCAATCAAGAGCATAAAGTTTACATTTGTCCATTAATATATAATTGATTTTAACTGAAATTCTTTTAGGTAACTCTTAAAGGTGATAATATATTTTGAGGTTCATTCCTGAACATTATTGACATTTCTTTCTCCACCTACATGATGATGTTTCTCTCACTCCTGTCACAGACAAGAGCTAAGAAATGGAACTCAAGTCAGTCCACTTTTCTTTTTGTTAACAATGATGCTAGAAGTTTTGATAAAACATTAGAAAAGCATTTTTTGAGGATTTGAATAATGGGTGGCCTCAAAATTTTTCTTGTTCTCCCCTTCCTTCTATACTCTCAAATATTTTTGAAAGTACCAAAGAGCTTCTTTGTGGGAGATTATCTTTCTATCCATCTATCTATCTGTCTAATTTCCAATTAAAAATTAAAACAGAAAGATTTAAAACACTAAAATATTAAGTATACCTTCCATTGCTTTCAAAGCAGTGACACCATGACATGTCACACAGCCTCCGGAAAATTCCACCTTGCACTCATGAGAAGATGAGAGTGAAAAGGCAAATAACCTCTTACTTTATTATGAAATAGGTTTTTGGTTTTTGGCTTTTTTTCCCCTCTCAGACCATCTGAAAAGGTCTTGGGTACCTCCAAGCAGTCTTCAGACCATAGTTTGAAAAATGCTGTCAGAGATAACTGAAAGATGATCACATCTTTAATTGTAATGTATTTGCATATATTCAGCTTTGCAAAGCTCCTCCTAATAATGTAGTTTACAAAATCTGAACCAACAGGAAATAGTATTTGTATGTGTATATCAATAAGGTAATTCTCTTTTTTGTCTCTAGTTATGGAAATTCTTGAAGCCAGATACTCCACTGGAATCTCGGATTTCTAAGCAGTGGTGTGAAATTGGTTTCCAAGGTGATGATCCTAAAACAGACTTTCGAGGAATGGGACTACTGGGACTGTACAATTTGCAGTAAGTAAAATGAAGCATAGTTGAGTGTTAACATGATGTTCCTCATATTGAAATGACAAAGTTGAGTTATTAGTTTCAAAAGCCACTTCCCAGAAGATGCCAAGAAAGCATTCAAGTCCCCTTAGAGGTAACTCAGGTTCATAAAATTTTAAAAGCTTCTACCACTTTCCTTCTATTTCAGCAGACTTCACAGATTCTTAAAGTAAATCTCAAATCTATTTTTTAAAAATTTTTATTATGAAAAATTTCAAACATATACAAAAACAGAGGGAAGATTGTAAAGAACCTTCTTATATTGATCTCCCAGATTCAGTAATTGTCAAGGTTTTGAAATTCTTGCAACATTATTTTTTTGGCAGAAGAGTGTTGATTAAAATCCTACACTTTCATGTCACCCCTCATATTTCAATACATAGTTCCAAAAAAATCAACATTATCTACATTAGTCACAATGCCATTTTTACACCTAACAAAATTAACAGTGATTTCTTGGTGCCATCTACATCCAGCCCATATTCAAATTTCCCAGTTCTCTCAAAAATGTCTTTTTACAGCTGTTTTGTTCTAATGCTGTTCCATATAAGATCTACATATTACACTTAGATAATATGGCCTTCAGGTCTTTTGTAATTAGAGCAGTCTCTACCCCTCTGTCCCCCGCCACCTGGTGTCATTAACTTGTAGACAATTCCAGGTCAGTTGTCCTGTAAAATGTCCCATGGTCTGGATTTATCTGTTTGCACTTGTACCCATTCCCTGTATTTCCTGAAAAATTGGAGGTATTCAGAAAGGCTCGAAAGAATTCAGGGTGACATCACAGCGGGAGGTCTACCGTGTCCTACCACTCTGGGCTCTGTGCTAAGATGGATCAGACGGACCACAGCCTGATGGCTCCATTGTAAAGTCCCCCATCAGGCTTTCCTCCTTCCATGATCTTTACTGAACCAATTAATTGTTCAAAAAGTGCTTTTCTAACTCTGTTATTCTTCCCATAATTGTTGGCTGGAATTCTGTAAAGACTAAGTTTCCTTTATCAACTGTAGTTATTTGTTTCTCTAAAATGCGGGCAAGACAAATGCTCAATTTTTCTATTTGTTTGCCAATTTGCAGAGTAAGGAGTTGGTGCCCTAGTTCCCTCGTTAGTGATCAAAAAATATTTTTTGCTTTATCTATTTTTAAATACTGTTCAACTCCTGTATTTTATATGTTTATTGTGATTCAACTAATTGTGCTCATTATTTTTTTCATGCTTAAATTCAGCCATTTATAGTCATTATTTTTTGAGCCAAAAGGAATCCCGCCCAGCTATGTCCTTTGACACTACCCTATTAGTGAAGGTTACTCAGTTATTTTTGGTGACACCCAATTCCCCACCCCCATCTTCCCTTTATTTTAAATGTAAGAAGTTTAATCGTTACCCATTCTTTAACAGAATGTTTTAAGTGCTACATTATCTTGTAATGTGAATGAATAGAAAGTGAATCTTAATGACAAAGATGGTGTTAAAATAAGTGGGTAAATGCCACTGTTTTAAATAACTGGAACTGGGAAAATTGGCCTCCCATTTAGAAAAAAAAAAATTAAATCTCTCCTTCATCTCAGTTCACAAGTTGAAAGTCAAAAACTTTCCAACTTTTAGAAGAAAATCTTTAAGATATCAGAGTAAGAAGGGATCTCTTAAAGATACAAACAGAAAAAGCGTCAACTGAAACAGAAGAATCAATAAATTTCTCACATTAAAACTGAAAACTTGTGTAAGATAAGCCACCATAAACAAAGTGAAACGAGACAAGACTGACAGTCACATAAATGATAAAGGATCTACATTCAGTATGTTGTTCTCTATAAGGTCATTTGTCTTTATTTGAGGACATTTTTAGATATACTTAACCAAGAAATATGAACAGAGGAGACATAAAAGAAGAAACCCAGATGACCAACAAAAGTATGAAAAGAGACTCAGTTTCATTAACCATTGTGGACATGAGCATTAAAATTGCTGACTTTGGTTTGACATTTTCTGAGAGGAAATTCAAGAGCTTGTTTTACCCTTTAGACTTTTGCAGGAAATATGTACACATCAAATTAAATAATATATGCTATAGTTTTATAATCGTGTCTATGAAGCACTTTTTATGAATTATTTTTGAGGGTATGCAGCTTTTTGTAATTACTAGAAAATTTCACTACCTCTTTCCCCCAGAATAGAATGTTTTTTAACATATCTAAGTTCCATTAGATATTTTCATTCATCCAGAGTTCAAATACCCAGTGAATATTCTCCAAGAAGAATGGATTTGGAAAACATCCTCTCTCATCTCCTCAGTCTCTCCCCTCTTTGCCCTTTGGCTGCCATGGCCCCACCACATCAGGTCATCCAGGCTCCTGCCTGCCGAGGGCCCTCAATGCTGAGCTCCCCTTCCCGCTCACCTGTAACTCTTCTTAATGATAAAGTCCTTGGCTCTCTGGGGAATGGTAAAGCTTATAATTACTTTTCAAATCTACTGGATATATTTCTCAATCTATGTGACTTTCACAACTACCCTACCATGTTGTTATATTTGGAAAATTCTATTACGAAAAATAGTTCTCTGAAAGAGCTGGAACAAGTGATAATCTTCTGCTGGTATCCATCTCTGAATCTAAAGTGGCCTCAAATTGGGTTAAAATGAATATATTCAGCAGGTATGATTTTCTTTCCCTCCGACTGCAGGTATTTTGCGGAAAGGGATGCTACAGCAGCTCAGCAGGTCCTCTCTGACTCTCTTCATCCAAAATGCAGGTAATGGTTGAAAATAAAAGATAGATTAGGCTTTACAGAATAGGTAAAATTAACTTAATCTTCTGATAGATCTGTTGAGATTCTCCAGAAAGTCGACTCACCAAAAGTGAGATTTAAATCTCTTTTAGACAAGCCCTTGTGACAGATGCTGAAGAGGAGGGTTAAAACTTCAGGTACTTACAGTAGGATTTAGGATGCAGAGTGGCACCGTTCATGTGTGCTATGTATTTAAAGGGACTGAAAATGTCACTAGTGTTTAGGAAGATAGAGGAGGTGGGCATGGCCAAGGGCAGGGTCTGGGAGAAACAGTGCAGAGACAAGGGGGCAGGGTGGGGTAATAGGAGGGAGAATGGAAGGCCTGAAGTCAGGAACCAACTGAGAAAATCTGGAATTGCTGAGGCTTTTTTTTTAAGTAAAATTCTAGATTCTAAATTATTTGCATTTTCATTTACCTTTCTACATTTTTTTCTTTAACTGATAACATAAAGGGATATCACTAAAGAGGAAATAAGGTATTTTTTCTTTGCTTTTGTGTTTTATTGCTTTTATTTTAGAATAAATATGGGTAAGAATTTTTAAAAGAAATATACATTTATGAAAAATTTTCAAAAAGCAAACATTTCTCAACTTTTTATCTATTATAGGTAATTATATTTGGGCTGTGTTTTAGTGAAAACCAGATTAGCCTAGTCTGGTAGAAAATGTCCAAGAGCCTTTCTATAACCGTGATTGAATCTGGCCGGAGAAACATTTTGAAGACTCACCTAAAGGCGGAACATCTCACCATGCATGCTCTGATTCCATCTACCCCCAGAGAGGAGTACTTTATTTGGAAATTTTGTTGCCCAGAGCAAATTTGTTCTTCTATTAATATATTTCTGGTTTGATTATTATAAGTAGTAGTTAGTATGGGTGTGTATTAGTCACTATTCTTATGAGTTCCACTATTTTGCAATCATAGTTGCATATCACTTTTTTATCCTCAGTATGATGGTAGGTTAGTTGTTAGTATATTGATATTTGCTAAATGCATTCAAAATGTTATCATAATATTCTCAAAATTCAGGAATAGGTTGACTTGAGTTTTTTTAAGTTTCATTAAGTCATATTTACATTTATAATCTTGTATAAGATTAAAATCTCATTTTCTTTTATTTACTTTAAGAAAAACACTAAAATCGCTTATGTCTTTCTTGATATATTACATGGTTAAAATCAAGCTATTTTAATTTTTTTAACTACATCTTCCGAATTGCATATTTCTGTAATACAGAGACTCTGAACTCCCTCTAATTAAAATTGGCTGGGTAGTCTGTGTGGGCTGTCAGGTGGCATTTCCTAAAGGAATGTCAGCCAGAAGACATGAAGCCTCCATGGTCCTTGGAAAGTGACAATAAGTTTAAAATATTTTTGATTAACCATTGGAGGGGAATTAATTTTGTCTACGAGTCATTCTCAAAGAAAGACCTTATAGTTGTATCTCCTGTGTCAGACATGAGAGAGAGGAGGGATTGAGGGTTTATGCAACTATTCTCATTTAAGAAGAGATTAGAATTCGTGTGTGTGTGTGTGTGTGTGCATGTGTGTATAGTTATGTAGATAAAATTACCATGCTTTATCCCTGAGGCTACAATAAAATTGAATACAGTTCATATATTGATTACTTCAAATTGATGGTAAATGTCACTGGATACAAATCAGAGTGTTTTGAAAATTCTAGTCCTTCTTCACCAGTGTCCGAAAGAAGTATATATTGATCAATTACGATGTCAACGTAGGCCCTGTACGGCCCTGAATATTTCAGGTGTTCAATCAGGAGACATGCTAAGGAAAGCTCTTTCATGTAATGTCCTTCAACAAGCATGATACATTACTGCTCTCGGAAATAACCGTCTCTCAAGCCACAGAGTAACTCGAGGGATAAAAGTAGATTCAAGTGTAAGAGGAGAAATTTTGACTGTTGATTTTTGCGTTTGTTTATTTCTTCCTGAAGAGAGAGAGCCAATCGGTTGGGGCCAGGATCTCTTAGAAGTAATCAAATGAGTGGAGGTCATTTGACCCTTCTTATATCTCTGATGCAGATAGAGATTTAATTTAACAAATATAGAGACACTATGTATTGATAAAGCTTTGTTGAAGAGAAAATAGATGCATATATATTCTTATATATAAAATTTCTTAAATTTCACACATCACTCGTTTTAGTTTGGCTGTGAGTCTTTTAAGGTAAAAATCTCCTGATGGCTCTTTGGCTGTTTGGTTTTTGTCTAGAAGTTACACTTTAAAACAAGTGGCATATTTTAACATGAATTAAAAGAAATTACTTTGAGTTATATCCAGTCATTTACAGAGCAGAAAGTACACATAGCTAAATATCAATTTTGCATGATGTTTTTGTGGTTGTGTGTTGTATGTACTATGTGCGTGTTTTGTAGCGTTTGCTGTGTATTTTAGAGAACTCTCCTTTCTCCTACTTAGGTGGTAACTAAGTGTGCATTTTAACTCTAGTTTTAAATTGTATTTAATTCAAATGTTAACAACAAGTTTTTAGGGTTAAAACACTGAATGAAAGTTATATCAGACACAAAGAAGAGTGGAACATGGTTCCTGCCTGCAAGATATTGGCAGTATGGAGGGGAATGGGGCAGATGCGCGAGTACACCAAATAGGATGTGAGGCAGTATTTCCAGAATGCTCCCATGATAGAACATTTTCTTCATTCTTATTCAGAAGCTCAAATTATAAAACAGATTAAAGTGTAGCTGCTATGGCTTAGCTGAGTCAACTTAGCCCAAAGAAATACCATAGTACTTACTGGAACATAATTTTTAAAACCTATAAACCCTTCCTTCCTCTCACCCTCCCATCCTCTTTCTCTCCCTCTCTCCTTTCCTTCTGTACTTCCCTCTTTCCTTCTGTTCCTCCCCCCTTGCTTCCTTTCTTTTCTTTCTTTTACTGACTCCATTATTTATTTGGCATCTGCTGTGTACCAGATATCACAAAAAAGGCTGAGTAGGATAAATGCTATGAGATAAAATCAAACAAAATGCAGTGGGGACTCACGAGATGGTGAGATAACATTTAGTTAGAGGAGAGAGAGATGCCAGGTAAGGTTTCATGGAGGACATGTTTGATAATTCATGGTAGCGTAAAAGAGTATCTTAATGTTTGGCCTTTAGGGCTGTCTTCCACAGCTGTACAAAGGTGAATAGTGGGTAAATAGCATGGCCTTAAATAATTCCATTTCTGAGCTCCATATAAATTATATTGTGGCTTTTAAAGTCAATAGCATTTAAGTTGATTAGTGTTGGATAACTGAGTTACAGACGTCTTTGCATATAGTTAACAGTTTTAACATAAGCATTAAACGAGAAAAGTACCAATTAGAGATTAAATCTTATTTATTTACTTATTCATTCATTCATCTATTCAGCAAATTCAGCAAAGCAGAATGGGAAAAGAAAAGGATGGATAAAGCAATTGGGTGAGTATGGGATCTCATATGTAAAGATTGTCAATCTGACCCAGACCAGAGCAAAAATGTCCTAAGAGCACTGTGAAGGACAAAAAGGATGAAATTCCACTTGTCCTGATGGGACTATATAATCCAGTTGAATTTTTAAAAGTATTCTTTTATATGTTTTTGGATTTATCTGTTCGATTATGTGATATTACTTTGCCCACGACCAGCTGACAGGGTAGAAAGTTATAATTGTATGGAAATGATTTTCAGAAATCATTTAGAATTGTATTTGGTAGTTTCCTTTTAAGGATTTCTATCAAGTATTGGGCTACTGGATAAAAATTTACTATAGAATTTTTTTTTACAATACCCCATTTCATCCAAAAATATTTGTGAACAGAAAATTTTTTTTCTGTGCTGGATTTATATTAGCAAAGAGAATTTAAGAACTCAGTTTTCTTTCATTTTTAGTAGACATGTAGAAAAGGACCTAAAAAATATACACTGTATTAAGATACTTATTTAAATTTTTTCTCATCTTAAAAGTAATAATTTATTATAGAGAATTTAGAAAATATGGGAAAGTAATCCAAAAAATTACTCAATCTTATTACTCTAGCATACTCATATTCATATTTTGTATCATTTATGCTGGCCTTTTTTCCATGCACATCTGTGTATATTTAATAAAACTCAGCTTGTTCTATCCATAATGTTTTCTATCCTGCTTACTCTTTAAAAATATAGTTTTAATCAGTTATAATATGTTATATGAGATTAGCCCAATTTATTTCATTAGTCATCTTTTTTAGGATATTTGTATAGTTTCTATGTTATTGCCATTATAAATAATGCAGTGATGAATATCCTTGTCTACAAAACTTGGTCCACTTTGGATTTTTTTCTATCATATGTTTGGAAATGGAATTACCAAGTCAAAGCATATGAACTTTCAATTCTCTTTATAACACATCATTGAAATTTTCTAGTAAATGACAAAAGTCAAGATTTTGATAGGGTAGAGACAGGGAAGACCAACAACCTGCCACTCTGATAATTTAATAGTAATTTAAAAATCAGATTAGCATTTTTTTAAATGCTTATTTCCCACATGTGACACATGGTTGGTTTTATGGTTTACACCTTACAGGTACTCATTTGCAATCGTGGGCATCAATATTACCGACCTGGCATATAATCTACTGGTTAGCGGAGCTCTAAAAACCCATTTCTACAACATTGCCCCAGAAGCTCCAACGTTGTCTCACTTCCAACAAACATTCTGTAAGTGTCCTATTGTTTAATTATCGATACCAGTTTCTATAGAACACTCCACACAAGGCTCGAAGCTGTGAGAACTTTTTGATTTGGCTGCTTTGGGGGCCTTGAATGTCCTCCTTTGGTTTTAATTTTGTTTTCTTATTCAAAAACCTACATTTATATTTTCAGGCATGGTGGATTTTTCTCTTTCCTGGCTCATGCATAATATCCAATGTATCAACATCAGGTCTGACATCATGGGTGTTTTTCTTCCTCTGTTCTCATGCATAGCTCTCAAGAGTGCAGGTTCTGAAGACAGCCTGAGTCGACTCCCAGATCTATGTTTTAGCAGAAATGAAATCTCCAAGAAGGGATTGGAAGATAAAGTTGAAAAACTCTCCCAGAAAGTAGAACAAAAAGGCTTAGAAGAAAAATAGAAAATAAAAAGGTTGAAAAATTAAAGGACCCTTCTAGAAAGTCTTATGTCTAAAAAATAGAAGTGCCAGAAAAAGAACAGTGAAAACTAAGGAGAGGGAATCAAAGAAATAAATCAAGAAAAATTTTCAGAACTGAAGGATGAGTTTTTATATTTAAAGTAGTCGGGCACCAAAATAATAGATTAATATAGACCCACCCCAACATCAATATCATTATGAAATTTTATGACACTGGAAAGAGATGATCCTGAAAATTTCCAAAGCTGTCACATAAGGATTTGGGAATGAAGATGACATTGGACTTCTCAATAGCAACATTGTTTTCTGGAAGACAGTGGAATAATGTCTTCAAAAATTAAGAGAATATTTTTTAAACTAAGAGAATATGATTTCTAGTTTAGAATTCTAACTTACCAATTAATTTTGGGAATAGAATAAAGACATTTTTTCAGATGCAAAGTCTTAAACCTTTTACTTCCCTGTACATTTATCAGAAAGCTCCTGAAGGGTATGTTTCCACAAAATAAGAGAGTAATTCTAAAGGGATAAATGGGATCCAGAAAACAGGAAATCTATTCCAGGAGAATAGTGAAGGGAATCTTCAGGATCATCTCTTCAAGATGATATCTATTCAATAGGCTGGAAATAATAAATCTAGATTTTAGAAAGTCAGAAGGCTCTGGGAGAGACTCTTTGAAGAAAATGAAATTGATAGAATATCTGCCATGTTTGAACACATTGAGAGGACATTGGCATACTTAGGGGATAGTTTAGGGTTAAATTAAGTAGAAAACTGAGCAAATAAACAATGAAGGCTGTTATTAATACTAGGTAAAGAAAAGTGTGAGAAAGTAAGTGACCATGTGGCTGGGGTGGGTGAAAGGAAGCTAAATCTTCAATAAAGATTTATAAATGGAAGTAAAACAAAAATCAAGCAATGGAAAGCATGTTATTTAGAGTTATAAATCAAAATAATCAGCTGAAAGTGTTGAAATGTTGCTTTAGGGAACCAGGAATTAGGGCAGGATATACTGCTATTTTTTGTTTGGTTTGGTTTGGTGTGGTTTGGTTTTTTGTTTTTCTAGCAAGACTTATTAAACTATTTGAACTGCATGTATATATAACTTAGGTAAAAATGAGAAGGAAATTTTAAAACACATATACTTTATACTTGTTAATGGAAAATGTAAGTCCCTTAAATACATTAATTGCAGCTCCTACTTCAACAATTGAATGATCATACTCACTCCTGTAACAATTTTGACCATCTCCAACAATATTATTGAGATTTTACTACAGATTGGATTCTGGCCCAAGGAAGACAGGCACCTAAACAAATAATTGAAATGTAGTAGGAAGAATTTTGTGATTGAGGAAGTAAAGATATTGTTTTTAAAAATCGAAAAGGCCTACAGCTGGCACAGCTCGCTCAGTCTGGGAGTCAGGGAAAGCTCCCCAAAGCAAATGCCACTTTTGACGGGACCTGAAGGATGAGTGGCAGAAAATAAAGCAATGGTGGCTGAGTGGTCCAGCAAAGGCCATCAAGCAAAAGAATATGTGGATTGAAGGAATAGACTGTAGGATTTGAAAGGAGAGTGACAAGAGATGATCTTAGAAATGTAAGAGCGGGGGCTGGAGGCAGATCCAGAAGAGCTTTGCAAACCATCTCAAAAGCATAAACATGTAGATAAATAAAACCTCTTGCTGTGTTTCCCTAGCCCCTTATACTTACTCTATTCTGTATTTACCATGCTCTTAGGGAAATCGGGGAAGCGGTTTCGGGTGGAATAGGATGAGTTTAGCTTTGGGCATATTGAGGGTAAGTTCTTCTTGGGAAATCCATATGGAGCTGCAGAGTGGGCATTCTAATGTGAGGCTCTGGGGCTCTAAGAGTTAGAAGGGCTTGTGCTGCAGATTTGGGATTCATCAGCACCAAAGAGAATATCAGAGCCACGTGGTGGGGGAGATCGCCCAGGAAAGAAACAGAGTTAGAATCATAAGGAATTGGTATTTAAGGGTAGGAACATTTGTTTTGTTCACTGTAGTATCCTCAGCACAGAGCCTGGTAGAGAGCAGGTGCTCAGTAACTATTTGTTGGAGGGAGGCAGGGATGGATGGATGGATGGGAAGCTGAAATATTGGACGATATTCTTTGCAGGGGGAAGGGGAGTCTAGACTCTCTGGAAAACTTTAGCCTTGGCCTGGATTGATATGCTTCCAAGAGAATCCTAACCCAGATGAACAAGCAGATTACTTATTTCCCAATGCCCTCACCAGGTTTTGGAAGCAGCAACAATCCCCCTATGGACTGGGATGGGGGAAGGAGGGGTAGGCAGAGGGACTCAGCGCTCTCTAGTGGAAGCAAACGGTGCCCTAGATTCATTGTTCCTCCATCGGACGTGATCAATTCTGCACGTGTCCTCTGTAATATTCTTGCAATTACCTATGTCCTTGCACATGTCTCTGCTCTCTACTAACCAAATGCAGTGAAGCAAAACCGAGATACATTCAAGCAGCAACAAATATGCTGCAGGCTTGAGTTGGAAATCCAAATTAGTATTCAAAACAAGTATTTCATCTAGGTTGAAGAATATAAGAATATAATAGCTCCATCCTTCTGACTTCACAGTATTATTCAGTGACCACTGAATACTGCCAAGGCAGTATGTTAAAAAAATTGCATTCAATCTAAAGCTCCGCTGAACAACACACAGTCCCACTGAAGTGGACTAGGTATAACGAGCAGAAGGAAAGTACAGTGGCTAGAAGAGGAAAAGGAATTATTTTTTCTCTGACCTCCAAATAAAGGAAATATTCAGTAGGAATAAGAACTAGAGGAACAGAATGTACTGGAAAAGGCAGCCTGTTACAGTGGTAGAAAGTCAGCTGATTTTAGGGCCTGGCTTCCATTTTCCAGCTGCAACTGTAATTGTATGCCATTCAAGTATCTTGTCTAAGTCCCATGTCCTTGTCTGCAAAATGGAAATAGAACATCTGTATCACTTACTCCACAAAGCTGTTATAAGAATTAAATGAGATACTGTAAGCAATAGCCTGGCCTCTGTTTTCTCCCTCTCCTTTCCATGCCACTTTGTTAGCTTTCTTAGCTAACAAATCATCAGCTGAAATCATATACCCGTCTGCCTCTCTCCAAGAGACTGAGAATCAAGTAGCCTGGGAACTCTACCTTTTCCTCATCCTCAGTACCTACTACTGTGTCTGTTACATATTTGTTAATTGGCAGATGGGTCAGTGACCAACTGACCAAATGAATTTTTGAAGACTTTGTAATTTATATAAATGAATGGAGTTTTATGATTATATTATAATATCTACCTTGGGAGCCAGGCCACCATTTCTGCATTTTGATTAAGATCGTGTTATATAGTCTCTAATTATTTTCCTGATGGGCTAGAGAAAGAGAGTCCCAGGGAATCAGTCTGCAAGCTTTAGAGGAAGGATCCTGAGATTATGAGCCACCCCCACCTCTATCTTTACCCTAGCCCTTCAAACCTTTCAAGATGTTTTTCCATAATTGCACGTAAGGTAGAAACATGGGGAAATCAAATGGATCTGCATTCCTCTATAACTCTTTGTCACAATACAGCACCCTTACAGTGAGTTGCCAATACACCTACCCATTATAGAAAAGTGAACGTTTTTATGTACATGTAGAAAAGTGAATTCTTCATTAAGTGGTGATTTTTTTCATAGTGGCTGCTTATCATTGTCAGTAAGAGTAAAGATGCTGTCACTCATGAACTACTACTGAGATACATCATGAATGATTTTAATTTATACTGTTGGAAACCTGACTTTACATACAAAATAGCTCAGGTGTGTTTATTTGAGCTTAGAGAGCAGTCAGGAAAATTATGTGTGTATTTTATATAGTAAGAAGAAAATTATAAATTATCATAGATTTCTTTGAGAACCATAAAATTGTAATATTTAGAAGGAAGCTAAGGGAATTTACTAAAAAAGAGAATGTATTCTAGTCCAGAGGTTCTCAACTTTAGTGACATGAGATTCATCTTACTGATTTCCAAGTCTGGTTAAATCTGGAAGGATCTGTATTTTTTACAAGTGCCCCAGACCATTCCTGGGGTATTTTAGGAGTTTTCCCAGTCACTGAAATGGACAGATGGTTGAATTCTTTTTGTTGAATAAAACACTGAGATCAGAGGAAACATGTTTCAGTTGATGTGCATTAGAACAACCAGATGACAAGCAGACTCCAAATCATGGCATGTGAGGAATGGTAAGAAGAAAAAGAGATGCTTAACCTGGAAAAGAGGCATGCTGAGGGCATAAAGCACACTTCAAATACTTGAGTTGGAGAAGGGTTGAATTTGTTCTATGAAATAGAGGGCAACAGATTTTGGCCCAGGGGGCGGAAGAACCTTTTAAGAATCAAGTTTCTCATCCATGGAACAGTCAGTGTTGTCATCAGAGTTCAAGCCTGGAGGCCACCTCGAGGAATCCAAACATCAGATGAACAGAGACAGATGGGATGGAGGGTAGGGTGGCTGATACCTCTGATTTGAGGCTCTTCTGGTGTGGCCAGGTCCCCAGGACAGTGGTAGTGGGCCCTGGCTTGTGTAACCCAGAGGCCAGTTGGGCAGTGGTTGATGTGTGCCCCTGTAGGAAGTGTTAAAAGCAGTTATGTCAGTTATTGTGTGTGGAGGGCCCAAAGACAGGCTAGTCTTAAAAGAAATGGAACAGTCAACCCAAAAGAAATGTAAAATAAAGAAATTCCCTCTCCTCTCCTCCTCCTGTGTTTATAGAGAAACCACATGCTTAAAGATGTACAAGCATACTTAGCGATATAATGAGATGAGTCATCAGAGGGGTGAGTCTGTGGAAGTGATCTACAACTGGCAGCGTATGCTGGGGGCAGTGAAGGTCACTTCTAATTTTGTATTATAGTGAAACATGAGTAAAGATATTTTAAAATCACTTTAGGGCAGGTGACCCCAACCTATGGTGAGTTGTATAATTATTTCATTATATATTACAATGTAACAATAATAGAAAAAAAGTGCACAATAAATGTAATGCACTTGAATCATCCTGAAACCATCCCCCAATCCCCAGTCTGTGGAAAAATTGTCTTCTGTGAAAACGGTCCCTGGTGCCAAAAAGGTTGGGGACTGCTGCTTTATGGAACTATGTTGAGAGTTTCCTGGACAAAGCTAGTTACCAGAAAACAAAAGCTACTGATTTTTTTTTTACCTGTTAGAATTGAGCATGTTTGTTCCATGTTGTTTGTTCCCATCCCGCCCCACCCCAGTCGTGCCCACTGCTCACTCCTTCCCCTTTTCCATTTATACATGAGGTGGGACGGCAAGGATTCAAACCGGGTTTCTGGCTCCTATTTTCTACTGCCTTCTAACACTAAGACAAAGACAAGCTTGTATAATGCTTGTTTTTCTTTTTTTTTTAAATTAGGATTATTTCCTTAAATACTTTTCTTTTTAACATATAGCTACACCTGAGCTTGCAATGAGTTTATTACATACAAATATCAAATGTTAATTGAATTCACATTTCAGTTCTAAATGTGGTGGATAAAAGCAAAGAAACAAATATGGTGGAGGGAGGGGCACAGTGGGGAACAGAACACAATGTGTAGGTTCTTGTATCGGATAGTTAACATTTATCACCCCCAATTCTTCCAATCCAGATCATTCATAGACAACGTATTTGAGACACAAAAGTACTTCAATATGAAATTATGCTTCCAAGCAAGGAAGTCTTATTAATAGTTTCATGTAGTTTAATGACCAGTCTTTGTTGTTCAGAGTTGATTCACAGTTTTTATCATCTCATAATAGATTGTCAGAATGCGTTTGTTTGATTTGTCAGGGTAATTTAAAACTTTAGTTAAACTGAATATCGAGGGGAAAAAAAGGCTGAGTGGAATAATTTTGAAAAATTGGACTGTTATGTTAATTTAATTAGGAGAGGAAGGATGAAGTAGTCACTGTCAGACTTTCGGAGTGTGTTGCCGATATGATTCATATTCAAGAAATAACAGAATTGATTTGTCTTCCTGACCGAGAAGAGAATAATTCCAGGACCAACTGTAAAAAGCTTGCAGATTCTGCTGCACTGGTTTTAAAGAATAAACAGTGGTATTTGCTATATTTTGATGTCTTCTTTAAGCTCTATGGTTGATGTTGTTTGGTCCAACATCTCCTTCAGCATTCAGGATGATTTTGAATATGGTTGGAGGACTTTTTTCCTCTGCATTCTTTTCATTGTATTATCTCTAACAGGCTATTTGATGCACGAATTTCATAAGTTTTGGATTGAAGAGGATCCCATGGACATAATGGAATTTAATCGTGTGCGGGAGAAATTCCGCAAGAGAATCATCAAACAGCTGCAGAACCCAGACATGGCGCTGTGCCCACATTTTGCTGCCTCGGAAGGTTTAATCAACATGTAGTCACCCACGCTGGTTTTAATGGATACCCTGGAACACTGCCTCATTGTCTTGTTAGATCTCTGCTTAGGTCACAGCTCACACACTGAATGCACACAGCAATTGTATGCATGCCTTTTGGTACAGTATTTTCATCTCTTGGTCATAATTCCAAGATCCCCAGATACTACTATTTCTGGAGTATCTTTCATCCAGTGACTGCTCATATTGTGGCATTATGCAGTGTTACATCTTGCCTTGATACCCAGGTATGGAGAGAGTTTTCTATTTTTTTAGATTTTTTTTCCTCCCCCTCATAATTCAGCGTTAAAGAATTGTATTTCTCTAGCTGTATTTTGTATGTAAGAGGTTTAGCTGAATCTTGTTCTGTGAAAACCTTTTAATTTATTGATATGTTTCATGACTACTGCTGCTAGCTTTTCAAGCCAAGTTCATGCTTGGACCTCATTCTGATAAAGTATAAGACTTTAAAATAATACAGACAGACTCATGATAAGCCAAACTGTTCCTGCAAACATAGCTGCGCTTCATGCAAATGTAACAAGGCTTATGAGAAGTCACCTTAGGTAGGAGATGTTTTTGTTTGAAGCACTGCAGAATTATATTGTAACTCCCCCCGCCCCCAATTGCAATTGTGTCATAGTCATCTGGATATCAAATTAGCTTATTCCCATAATTTCACGGGCTTGGATGCCTCAATATGTTTATGATGCGTGGAGCCTCAGAAAAGAAGTAAACATATTTAAAAAGCTGCAAAAGGTTTTCACTGCCTGCCTCTTGCTGAACTCAGAGTTACACCCTGGCACTGTTCTGATCCAAGCACCTTTGCTTGGGGAACTAAGTGCTGACTGGTTCGTTTTCTATGTCAAGGAGCAATATTAAAAAACAATTTGCAAGAAAACGTGTGGCAAGAGAGTGACCTAAGCTATGTCACTCTGCAATATTTCTTGAAAATAATGACCTTGTCTTGTATCACTGAAAGAAGTAAATTACTTGGAAGGGGAAAAGTCAAATCATTCCAAAACTGCTAAAAATTATTTTAAAAATCGTGATTTAGTTTGGAATTATGATTGTAGTCTGTTGAATAGTATTTACCATGGCATTTCATACCCATGGTATTTTATACCTTCTGACTATCAATTTTAGTATTATTAGATGTTTGTGTAATCACTTGCTTATTTAAATGAATTTTGAGTACTGCCTAATTGTCGGTTATATGAATAAATTACATGTCATTCTACTGTAACATATAGTGGATTTCATTTTAATATTTTTGTGCTCATATAGCTTCTGAATATGCAAATACGTGAGTGGGTGGAATGTCAAAGGCATGCAACCCGGAGCTGACTATAAATCATGCCACCATTCAGAATTCCCAGGTGTGGGTTAGAATGTGTTATGTCTGAGAGATTTCTTTAATCTTGAGACCTAATGGTGCTTTAATGAAGGAACAAGATCCAACTTTGTCTCGTAACTTCCTATGAAGGCTGGTTTGGCTACTGCTAGACAGCCAATAAAGCAGAAACACTGGCTGCCCATTGTTTCCTTGCCTGGTTTAACCCCTCTGGGGATTGCACTATCCTTTGCCTTTCTGCCCGTGTACCAGGTGGCATTTTGCAATGCTTCTATTACAGCCCTGTGCTCTTTCTTAGAATGGGGGAAAGAAGGGGTATGGTTAACACATAATGTATACAATGCATAATGACAAGAATATATATTCCTCCTGAGTAAGTGACAACTTGTGAACCTAGTAAATGGCCCGTCTTGGGAGCCCTGAATTTCCACCGTTGCTGCTGTAATGAAGGCATGATTTCATATGCAGTACAGCCTTTGCCAGCCACATGTGTTCATTGTCTCTTTCTATCTGCTGTGGTCCCATGTCACTGACATGACTTGATAGCATGTGGCACTTACACCAGCTCACGTCTCTTCTGTGCGGGTAGAGATGGTTGATGTTAACAAAGCTAAAAGTCCCCCGCCCCAGCTCCTTGAATGCTTCCTTTCTGTTGTATGTTAACATGGCTGCACAATTTTAGGATGAACAAGCTCTGACAGCTCCTTCTAGTTCTGAGTATTATTAGATTTCTCATTCACACCACTTTGTAGAAGATGCATGCTGCCCAGCAACACAAAGTAAGGTGAGAAAAAGAAGAGGAGAGGGTTTCAACAGCATCAAAAACGTGTGATGTGCGTGCGTATGTGTGTGTGTATGTGTTTCCTTGGAGTATTTTTAGCTTGCTTATACTTATTCCATTGAACAAGGGTCGACCACATAAAATGTAAATTGTGTAGCAAGCTTCTTCCAAGGTTTCCAAAACACTACTTGCTATGATACAAATACATTCCAGTTTGCACTACAGAAAGAAAACCCTTTGAAGCACCATTTCTGAAACTGGAGATTTCAATCTGACTTTCCTTCTCACAGTTCTTATTATTGAAAAAAGTTTATACTGAAAAAAATTTTGCCTGAGACCCCACCATCTTTTCTATATTTGAAAAGAGGCTTAAATATATACCAATCCCAAGAGACAGGTTGACCTTACAATATATCTTCCAAACCAGGCAAACTGAGACAGTTGAGGAAACCAAGAAGTTAAGTGACCAAGAGGGACCAAGAGACAGACGTTAAGTATAGGGATTGTCCACCCACAACTTAATTAGGCAAATACAACCCAATTTCTTCACTTTCTAACCTCTGGCAGAAGTACATCATAGGGACACAGATATTTTGATATCCAGGATACCACCCAAAATCTTACAGACCCCCCCGCCACACACACACAGGCTTGGTTTGAGCTGAGAAGCCAGCTGCACAGACTGGGCCTAAATTGGTGATGGGAAAATAAAACCTGGCAGTCAAACTCATGGCCACAAATTATCTTGATCCATAAACCTATAGGGCCAGATGCAAATCGAATGGGAGTGAGGAGGAGACCAGAGTTGGTGGAGGTTGGGGAAATGGGATGGGAGATGATGGAGAGAAGAGGCAAGGGATAGACAAAAAGGAAAGTGGCCAGGCGTGGTGTCTCAAGACTGCAATCCCAGCCACTTGGGAAGCTGAAGCAGGAGGATCGCTTGAGCCCAGGAGTTCAAGTGAGCTGTGATTGAGCCACTGCATTCCAGCCTGGGTGATGACGGGAGACCCTGTCTCTTAAAAAAAATAAAAATTAACAATAAATAAATAAACAAAAGGAAAGTGTCGGCTAGGCCTATAGTCATTGAGCCACTGTGACAAATCAATGCCTCTAATTCTTCAGGGAGCTCAACCGAAGTAACTGCTCTAATCTAGAGACAAAATGACAGAAAAGCACAACCAAGTATAACAGCAAGTCCTAGAAGCTGAAAGAGATTCTGGTATAGATTCCAAGAGCTAATATTTAGTGACTTCTTATGCTATTAATATATATCAGGACTATGCTAGTCTTTACCTTGCATTATTTCATCTCCTTAATAACGCTCAAAGTCGAATGGGTTTTTGTTTGTTTGCTTGCTTATTTTTCTAGACAAATAGGCTTAGAGAATCGAATACATTGCCAAGGGTCTCAGGAGAGAGAAGTAAATGGCATAGCTAGACCCTGAACCCAAGGCCTTAAGCCCAGACCTTTAGTCATTAAGCTGTCCACCTCATTGGAATTCTTCTCGACTGTCCCAGGGACTGGTGAATTATAAACATATATACACATGTGCACACACACACCCTACCCCCAAGTGATAATAGATATGTTGATAAATACTTCTTGCTCAGAAAAAGTGAATGCAAATGCTGCCATGCTGTGCCTCAGGACTTCCCGCATTTGGGGTCAGAATTTTTTCCCTTTGACACACAAAGAACAATTCTGACAGGATCATGAGCTCTTTCTCCTGATCCCTGTCTCTCCCGGGGGAGGAATGCTGCTGCCTCCTTCTGCTCTCCCGCAGGAAACCTCAGCAAGGTGGGTTTGCAGAGCCTGGGCTGTGGCAGGCTCAGGCCGGAAACTACAGGGCATTTCTGTGGAAAGCGAAACAGCGCTTTGGACATGTGGGCTCTTCATAAATAAAACATTCCTTTCACAATTGAAGTTCTTGTGCCTCATTGACCTGACACAGCCTCCAGAATACAGCTACTCACAGACACACTAACAGGAATTTCATCCTCTGTTAACATCCCTGGGAGGCTTCGTGGAAACCCCACAGAGGTGGTTAGGAGAGGGTCAGGACGAGGTTACAAAAATCAAAATGTTGGCTATTTTTTATTATAGCACTGTGCTGTGCTTCAGGAAAGACCAGAGAAGAAAAGTTTATGACAACTAGGAAAGTATGACAAAAAGAAGACAAAGCTGAGATTAAATTGGAAAAACCACAGTTAAACTCCCTTTGTCATGCAAGTTACTTTGTGATTGCCACCTACTGTACAAGGGCTCAGATGAATTTCACGGCATCCCACGGCATGGGTTTTGGAATAGGGTTTACCAGGAAAATTTCTACAGCAGGGATCAGCAAGAGAAGAGGGTAGAAGTGCTTCCTGTCACCCAAGGCATGCCAGGGCCTAGGTCCTGTGCTAGGCACCCTGTGGGTCTGAGTCCAGGTGGAGAGAGACCCGACTCCTTGTTGTTCTTTTTTTTAAGGCAAGTATGAAAGCAACCTTGGCAGAGGCGTGATGATCTGATCAGAAGACTTTGCAGCCAGGCAGTCTGGATTGGCCACCAGCCGCCCTGCACCTGGAGACTTTGGGGTCTTTGGGATGTCACCCTTGGATAGGAAATTTCTGGTCCTGCAGGAAGCTGAGCGTGGATGCAACCACGCTGGGGGAGAGAGGAGCTTTCAGTGGCAGCTGGTTTGTCCAAGCAGCCCAGAAAGAGCTCGTGCATTAATTTTTGAGAAATCTTGTCATATCACACCCATATACTTACATCTTTGACATATTAGGGCTTCCGTGCCAAGTGTATAGCAATCATAGAGGAATAAGGACATAGCAGCCTCAAGCTGTACGATACTAAGGGTTACATAATCCACTTTTGGTGAAGTTTTTACTCTTTCTGCAGAGTACAACAGGAAAAATTTA
Source organism: Propithecus coquereli (assembly GCF_000956105.1). Taxonomy (NCBI): domain Eukaryota; kingdom Metazoa; phylum Chordata; class Mammalia; order Primates; family Indriidae; genus Propithecus; species Propithecus coquereli. Next base: position 7,354,935 of record NW_012151951.1, read on the forward strand.
GCAGTCAAAAGAGCCATGTTCTAGGGTACATGCTGCCAGACTTCCTTAGATCAGTGACTTAATCCCTCTGACTGTACTTTTACCATCCATAACATAAATATAAAAATGGCAACTCCTCTTGGGAGGATTACTGTAAGAGTAAAAATCAAATAAGCTATGGTTTGGTTTTCATCCATTTGGTTTTTGGCTGTGAGCTTACTCTAACAGAGAATTAAGCTACAGAATTTGTCCTTGTACCTAGTGTTCCCCATTAATTCAATTCAGTAAATATTTAGGGAGAACTTATTTTAGTGCTAGGCATCGTGCCAAGTCTGGGGATTAAATGGGAAACAAGACAGTGGCCCTGTCTCAGGGACCTCACAGTCTAAATCTAGCACCTTGCTTTTCAAAGTCTGATCATTGGGCCACCAACGTGAGCATTGCTAGACATAAATAATCTCAATCTCCTCCCCAGACCTACTGAATGGGAATCCTCATTTAACACTCTCCCCAGGTGATTTGTGTGCACATCGAGTTGAGAAAACATTGCTTTAAGAGGGTATTGATCTGCTTGTCCTCCATTGAAACCGGACAAGGTTCAGTCTTAACTGTTAATGGTTTAGAAATAAATCAAACATTCCCTTTGTTTTCTCTAAATTTACTGTCAGTATAACTTGACCCAGCTTCCACCTCTAACAAAGAAGGATTGTGTGTTTGTTGTCATTGCCGAGAGGTACAAACAGGAGCTGGCAGGGAGAAGGAGGAGGCCCATCACTCTGGACACAGGCCTCCGAGGACAGCCTGCCCATACCCCACATGCTTCTGAGGAAGCTTCCTACAGTAGCCCAAGCTGGTGCTGCCACTGTGCAGACTCCCACTGAGGCCTTTCTCAAAGAGTTACCTTCTTTCAAGGTGTCTATAGGGTGACCAACCTCCTAGATGCTGGAGAAAACAAATAAATAGACTCTTCGCTTGTTGGCTTATTAGTTTTTCCTTCAATAAACAGAACTACCTAATTGCAACTTGGGACTGCATTAGCATGCTCAGGCTGCTGAAACAAAACACCATAGACTGGGTGGCTCAAACAACATTCTCACGGTTCTGGAGGCTGGAAGTCTGTGACAAATCAATGCCTCTAATTCTTCAGGGAGCTCAACCGAAGTAACTGCTCTGCTAGAGACAAAATGACAGAAAAGCACAACCAAGTATAACAGCAAGTCCTAGAAGATGAAAGAGATTCTGGTATAGATTCCATTTCAAGAGCTAATATTTAGTGACTTCTTATGCTGAGGGTGGCAGCATGGTTGGGTTCTGGCGAGGGCCTTCTTCTAGACTTGCAGATGGCCACATTGTCATTGTGTGCTCACGTGACCTTTCCTAGGTTCAAGCACTTAAATTCTCTATTTTTAAGAAAAGGAACTGAAAGAAAATATATCAAAATGGTTACCTTTAGGTGGTAGAACTATAAGTTTTTTTTATTTAATACATGTCTATGTTTTCTTCTATGAGTACATGTGGCGTCTGTAATCTGAAGAAAATAATAAATGTTTTCATTGAAATAATACAAATAACACTCTATGAGAAAAAAAGAATAGCCTCAGGAGTCTAAATTTATACATGTTCTTTGGTAGGAAAGAGGAGACTGTCTTAAATAATAGGGCCCAGGTTGCTACTAAAAGTGAGAGCCAACTCTGACAATATTCCCAGTAAAAGCCTTGACAGACAGGAGCCCCTTGGCCTGGGCCTGGCCGGGTCCCCCGGTTTGCTTAGCCATTGCCTTGAGAGTTTCTCTCCCTCTTGCTGGCTCTCAGAGACCACTTGGTTTTGGTTTTGTTTTGTTTAATTTTATCAGTAATAATTTTAAGCACTGAAGCAAAAATTCCAGACAGTACGTCCTCTGCTGACACTTCATAACTCTCTAAATAATGACATCGTGAATATTTATGTCTTGTTATTATTGCTGCTGCAAGGAATGACAGTTTCAGCACAAGTGACCATATTTATTTTCCATCTCACTGGCTCAACCCTGAATATTCTTTGTTTTTTCCCACTCATCAGCTCCACACTCCCCAGGGGCAGACTTGCTTATGGTCCT
>NW_012151951.1:7357058-7364177 GCF_000956105.1 Propithecus coquereli
CATTGAAATAATATAAATAACACTCTATGAGAAAAAAAGAATAGCCTCGGGAGTCTAAATTTATGCATGTTCTTTGGTAGGAAAGAGGAGACTGTCTTAAATAATAAGGCCCAGTTGCTACTAAAAGTGAGAGCCAACTCTGACAATATTCCCAGTAAAAGCCTTGACAGACAGGAGCCCCTTGGGCTGGGCCTGGCCGGGACCCCCGGTTTGCTTAGCCATTGCCTTGAGAGTTTCTCTCCCTCTTGCTGGCTCTCAGAGACCACTTGGTTTTGTTTTTGTTTTCTTTTGTTTAATTTTATCAATAATAATTTTAAGCACTGAAGCAAAAATTCCAGACAGTACGTCCTCTGCCGACACTTCATAACTCTCTAAATAATGACATTGTGAATATTTATGTCTTGTTATTATTGCTGCTGCAAGGAATGACAGTTTCAGCACAAGTGACCATATTATTTTCCATCTCACTGGCTCAACCCTGAATATTCTTTGTTTTTTCCCACTCATCAGCTCCACACTCCCCAGGGGCAGACTTGCTTATGGTCCTGTTAGATAGGTGGAATACCCCTTGAAGAAATGTTCATTTTTCCTGTTCCTGTGCAATCAGAGGGCTGGAGAACCATGTGTTCTTCCCTCCATGCTTCAAATCTTTATCAAGGGCCTGCTACATGCCAGGCATTGGGCAAGGTGCCAGGATACAAAGATGAATAAGACATACTCCTTGCCTGCAAGTCTAGTTGGGAGGTAGACATATAAATAGCCCATTATAGTAGAGTCAGTTGAGGGTAATAGTTGGCACTAAGACCTGGGTGCTATGGGAGAAGCATCTTGTGGAGATAACATGAATGTAGGCACTAAAGTGAGAAAGAGCACAGCCTGGACAGAACATTACAAGCAGTTCGGTGTCATCGGAGAGCATGGAGCATGGGATAAGAATGGCAACTGATCTTGGATGACAGCTTAGTTGAAGTGCTGGGACCTGAGGGTGAATTTAAAACATCAAAAATATGACAGCAAGATTGCTGAGCAATTGGTAGTACAGTCCATATGACATTATGGGGACCCAAACTGGAATTGTGGGGGTGAGTAGAAGAAGATACAGATTCAGAAAATACTTGGAAGAGTAAATCAGAAGGTATTGATAGATAATTACAGGAGGAAGAGAGTATTCATTTAGAAGGGGTGGGGTAGGTGTATCAGGGTGTGGAATAAGGAGAAGAAGGAACCAATACATAGAAAAATTTGTAGATTATTTTATGGAAATTTGATCTATTTAAAATATAGAATCTTCCCATCCAGATCCTTGTTGTTTCTTTACAAATATCCAGATCTCCTGGTCCGTCAATAAGGTTTCGTCATTTTCTTCATATAGGTCTCACTTATTTCTTACTAGGTTAATATATGTGGATTTGTTTTATTTTAATTTCCCTATTGCTATGGTAAAGGGACTCTTCTTTGACATCTTATTTTCTCATTGGTTGCATCAGCTAGGATTCTTTTGGTTGCAAATGACAGAAAACTCAACTCAAATTGGTATAAACAAATAATAATATATATCGAGTGCTTATTGTTGCTAGACATTGATCTAAGCACTTTGTAGGTATCATCCTTTTAACTCATTTAAATAAAAAGAGATTTATTGATTCATGTCAATAAATGTCAAAGACCATGAGAAAGAAAGTCAAGTTGTCTTTGCCAAAGCTGTAGATTCATGAGAAATAATAAATGGTTGTGGTTTTAAGCCACTACATTTTGTGGTGATTTATAATGCAGCAATAGGTATCTAAAACAGACATTCTCCATGTATTCCTAATAATATGAGTATCAAAGTTAACAAAGGTAACTAAGCCTAAGAGACTAATAATGGGCTAACTTTGGTGATTGGTAAGACAGCAGGAATGAGATGGACACATGGCTGGAGCCTAAGTAGGCTGCTACAGTGCGCATGCTGGCAGCCTAAGGCATTGAAGAGCAGGAACAAGAAGTGCTGAAAGCAGAAATAAGTTGCAAAAAATGGTAGCTGGCAAATAGAACAAATAAACCTCCAAGTTTCCATTCACACATTTATTGAAATACTGCTAGATGGTACAATGTAGCTAGGCAAAGATAGAGGAGCCAACGAGAAGAGACTAATACTTATGAAATGAGCAGAGCATAATGATCCTTGTGGTATGATCAAGTGCACACCAACCAGATGCAGGAGTGAGAGCACCATAGGAACAGGAGAAGGGAGACCAGGGTGCAGAAAAATTGAAAGAGAGAAATTGAGCCAAATTTTCCCTTGAAATGAGGAGAATATATTCCCTAGAAATTTGAAAGTTCACTTTATTGAAGTATCTGAATCATGTTGCAAACCCTTAAAAAATCTGGAAAAAAATTATTTTATTGGCTATATGCTAGAATGGAAAAAGCAGAAAGTTGAGATCAGGAGACCTGAGTTTTGTTTCTACTTGACCTTGGGCTGACCACAGAACGCCTTTGGATTTTAGTTTCCTTCTTTAGAAAATGAAGACGTTAAGTAATTTCTAACACTTCCTCCACTTATGAAATTCTCCAACTCTCTATACAAAAGAAGAAGCCAGCCATAAAACAGAAAATGTAATTTTGGGGGTATTTTATTTACCTTAAGTTTGGTCCAAGAATTAGCTCTTCGTCAGAAGAGCTGCAAGAAGAGGGAAAAAGCCACAAAACTGTTCTTTCAGGAATTTGTATATTAACTATTGCTATGGTCTCCAAATGTTAATAGTTCCTCTACTAGAACTTTCCCCCATTAATCTATCTATTCTTTGTGAAATTTAACTTCCCAAAGGTAGCTTTGATCACATTTTTCTCTTGCCCAAAAACCTCCCTTGATTCCAACAAACCATATTTTTTTATGTAAGGAAATAACTTCAGACAGTATTTTATCCTCAAGGCATTTGAAACAACCATAGACAAGGCTCTTCTTAGAATGATGGAAACTTAACATAGGGAAAAAACTTGGAGGCCATCTAAATTAATTTCTAGATGCACATGTTTAAACTCACATCTTTAAATCTCTGTGCAAAATGAATTGGTGGGAACAGAGAATAGAGGAGGTGGTCTTAATCTAACTTGGCAGACTAGACGGAATAAACTAATGTCATAGGTTTAGTTCGAACCCATATTTTGCACTGCCAAATTTGCCTCCTCAAGGGAACTTTGTCTGTAATCTCTCCTCCCTCCAAACTTTTTATCATGTCACACTACCAGAGATATCTTTCTAAGACCCAAACCTATGTCATGACTTTGAGAATTTCCCATTCTTACAACATGAAGTCTGTACTTGACATTCGGATGGTGATAACCCTTTGGTATCTGATCTCAACTGAAATAGCCTGAGTATAAACACGTCTCCAATTCTTTAACTGTATCTTCTCTGTGTCCCCATCAGTTGCAATTTGACTTTTAAGCTCCCCCATCAATGGGTGGAGTCTACTTCCCCACCCTTTGAATTTAGGCTGATGTCATGACTTTCTTTGGTCAATAGAATGTGGCAGAAATGACAGGATACCAATTCTAAACCTAGGTCTCAAGAGACCTTGTCTATGTCGACTTACTTTCCTGGAACCCTGCCACTGCCATGTGAACAAGCCCAGGCTAGCCTATTAAGTGATGAGGGATGCATCGCCCAATTGCCTCTAACCACCCAGCTAATCACATGTGTGGGTGAGGCCATCCTATGCAATCCAGCCTCCCGCTACCCACCGTGGCACCACATATTTATGACCAAGCCCAGGTGAAATCAGCCAAGTCTGGCCCAGATCAGCAGAATCTCCCCAACCCCTTGCAAGCTGGCTTGTACACTTATAAGCAATCATAAATACTTATTATCTAAGCCTCTCCATTTAGGGTGATTTGTTACACAACAATAGCTAACTGAGATGCCAATCTACTTTCCAGCTTCTCCTTCCACTTCCCACACCATACTCTGATCTTCATTCACCCCACATTACTTGATATTCTCTGAGTATCTCACAATCACATCTCAATGCTTCTGTTATGTTGCACCCTCTACCAAGGAGGACCTTTTCTGTTTCTTACATTGTGAAAATCTACTCATCATTCAAGATGCAGCTCAAAATCATTCATTCATTCATCAGATATTTATTGAGGTGAGGCCCTGAGATCTCAAAACTGAGCAACACAGTCTGTGTGCTCAACCAGCTCACAGTTGAGAAAAAAGGCAAACAAGTAAACAGTTAACGTCACCTTCTTCTTTCTTTTGCTACCGCCCTTAAGTAGACTTAATTCTTTCTTATTCCTTCCCAAACACTCTGATTCCTCAATCATAACACTTCTCACAACATGATGCCAGCCATAATAATAATAATACCTAACTTGAAGAAATCTTAAGAGTGGATGAGATTATGGAGGCAAAGCCCTTAGGATGGTACCTGAAACATGGTAAGTGGAAAATAAATGTTAGCTGTTGTTATTTTTAGTTCGTTAACACACACATTCATCTCTCCTACTTGACCACGTATAAGCTTCTTGAGACGAGAAGCTGAGCCAAACTCATCTTTGAGTCTGCAGTGCCTACACGTGCCTGTCACATAATAAGCACTCACCAGATGTTTGTTGAGCAAATAGCACCAGAAGTGTAAGAATTGAGCAAAAGCACAATAATGACAGAGCTGGTCAGTGGCCCTGGGGCTCTTGCGTTACACTGGGGCGCCCTCTGCTGTGTATGTGTCTGGTCACACATCTGGGTATGAAGCGAAACTCTTGAGGGAGCCCAGGGGAAAGTTTCCAGAAAGGCTCGTTCCAGGCAAAGGGTCCAAAGCCTTAACTAGGGGGTACTACACTCCTCTCCAGTGCTATACCTGGGGTCAGTTTAATTTAAAGCTGCAACCACCATGTTATTTGCTTTTTGAAGAAACAAAATGTTTTTTCTCTGGTTTTGTATCTTGTTTAGATCATAAATAAACTTTTCAGGAGTAATGAAAGAATAACAAAATAAAGAGAATGGGTGGGATAGATGAAAGGACAGATCACGGGACTCCATTTCTTGCCATATTTGAAGTCCCTTTGAGAAGAAACAGGATGCAGCTACAGTTGACCCTTGAACAACACGGGTTTGACCTTTACAGGTTCAGTTATGGGAGGATTTTTTTTTTTTTTTGCAGCACAATCAGCTGTCTTTATTCTTGGTTTCCTCATCTGCAATCAAATGGATCTAAAATACATCATTGGCAGGATATGAAAACCCTCGGATAAGGAAGGCTGAGTTTTCGTATTCGCAGATTCCTCAGAGCCAGTGTGCGAGGATTTTTGGTATCCATGGGCAGTCCTGGAACTAATCTCCCGTGGACACCGAGGGACTGCCGAACATACCTGGGACATAACCATCACTTGGTTATGTCTAGACATCTAAATGTAGATGTCTGTCAATTTACAAAGTAAACGCCCATGTAAATCACATTTTTATAAATCAGATTATATGCTATGATTATTTAATCATATTACTGTAAAGAAAATGTTTACACAAGAAGGATAAAAATTGCAATTAATCTTATAGCAAATTATTTAAAATAATATATTTGCCTGAAGAAAACATCTAACATGTATTTGCAGATACTGTGGTATACTGTGATGAGAAAGAGATGTGAGGGAGAGATGACTTTTCCTTCGTAAAGATTTTTTTTTTTACTTAAAAGAAAACGTGTTCAAAGAAAGTTGCTCTGAATAACTTAAATAACAGAGCTCTATAGACACTGGCACTATGCCTGGTTATTTTTTATTGATAGCAGATATTGGATATGAAAAAGTTTAAAGGTAAGTTGAGGCCTAGGATTATGTTATCTTTCTCCCGAAAGCGATTTCATTTGCTTTGGCAGGCTGCTGTGGCACTGGTAGTCTTGTAGCACCATTATCCAATCTGGGATTTAGATGAGTCACATCTTGATTTCAAGGACTTCTGGCTTTGGCTAAAATGAGTAAACTTGCTCCATGTTCTCTTCCTCAAAACTCATAGAACAACCATTACAACAATGAGTTTCCTGGGGTTTTTTTAAATTTTTCCATCTTTAAGTTCTAACTTAGACTCTAGGACAGCCCAACACCTGGAACTGCACAGCAGGTGTGAACACAATAGCTCTAAGACAAAAACCCCCTTTTTCTAGTCAGAGGACTGTGTAGGGGGCCCTGCAGGACTGTGAGTGTAAAGGGGTCATTTTTTTTCTTTCTTTTATTGATCTCCTGGCCCTGCCTTGTGGCAAGTCATGAAGCTGCACTTTTGCAACAGCAACAGCAGTGTTGGGCTTGCAGCACCTAAAACTCAGAGAAAATCCTTATTGCCAGAAGAACTAGGAAAATGAGTCCCTGTGATCTGGAGAATGTTAGGGGAATCTCTATTAATTGTTTTCTTTCTTTTTTCTCTCTACCTTCCTCTCCTGAGGCAGACCCAGTTAATGAAAAGTATGCAACATGGAGAGGCTAAAACTCCAGCTTTCTAACCCGGAGACCATGAGAAGGGGCCCTTGAGAGCTAGAGACTGTTGGAGAAACCATAGAGAGGAAGGAACTAAAGAAATGGATCCCTTAAATCTGTGTATGAAGTCACTCCTGACCGCCTTATAGGTGGAACTGATAGGAAGCAGCATAGCAAAGGCGTTGAGAACCAAACCATAGTTTAGCCGCAACCTGTGTTTCAGAGTAAACTCTGGGTGGGACATACATGGCGTGAACCAAAATAATACTGCAAAGCCTTTAAAAACTGAGCTGATATTGGAACCACAGAACAGAAAAGGCAGATTTGGATTTGTAATTTAAGACTAACCAGATTGATTACCTGTTAAAACTATCAAATTATCCAGAGTACCTTAACAAAACACAGTCTCATAAAATAATATTCAAAATGTCCAGGAAACCATTCAAAGTTATTTGATACATAAAAAAATAAGGAAATTCTCAACAACTCTCAACAGAAAAGACAATCAACTATAAGCAATCCAGAGATGATCAGATGTTAAAATCATCAGACAAAAGCTTTAAAGCATTCATTCTAACTATGTTCCATGAAGCAAAAGCAACATTCTTGAAATGAATGAAAAGATGAGTTCTCAGCAAACAAGTAAGGCCTATAAAACACAGCCAAATG
>NW_012151951.1:7365032-7366819 GCF_000956105.1 Propithecus coquereli
GTTCTTTAAAACATGTCTGACTATTGAAAGTAAAATTATAACATTGTCTAGGGGGAGTTTCAGTTTGTATAGATGCAAACATATGACAACCTCAACGTAAAGAAATGAGGGTAAAGGGACCCCCCCATTACATTTCACTCAAAGTGGTAAAATATTAACTCTAAGTAGATTGTGAAAAGTGTATATTTCAATTCCCAGAGCAATTACTAAAACAATTATTCAAAGATATGCAATGAAATTAAAAGCATGTGAAAAACAAACAAAAAAACCCCAATTATTCAAAGATACATAGTCAAAAAATAGATAAATTGAAACAGAATATATAGGATAAATAAGAAAGTAGAAAGATAAAAACAAAAAATAAGAGGAACAATAGAAAACAAATCATAAAATGATAATACTAAGTTCAACCATATCAATAATTACATTAAATACAAATGGTCCAAACACATGAATGAAAAAACAGAGATTGTCAGATTGGATAAAAATCTGGCCTTCAATCACTATAAAAGCTGGTTTACTTCTGGTTCATCCTTATTGCTAGGGTAACCAAAGGCTATGGATCTTGCCATTACTTCCCTTCTCAGAGGACTCTGAATTTGAATATTTATTCTTTAGTTCCTAAAGGTGATCTAAAACAGTGCTCACACTCTCAACCACTTCTTCAGAATCTAAAGACTAATGGGGAAAAAACAGTCTCATATGCCGAATTCACTTCCTGGGTTTCCCGTCTACTCCATGATCTTAACCCTATAATTCTTTATTCCCTTTTTAGCTCCCAGGGCCTTCAAACAGATTTTTTTAAAAATTTTTGTCCAGGCCAGGTGCAGTGACTCACACTTGTAATCCTAGTGCTTTGGGAGGCAAGGTAGAAGTATCACTTGAGGCCAGGAATTTGAGACCAGCCTGGACAACATAGCGCAATCCCATCTCTACCAAATATATATATACATATATATATGTATGTGTGTATATATATTTTTTTTGTCCAGCTTTTCTACATCTTTATTTTTTCAAAAGAAGGGTTGGTCTAAGATACCTACTTACTATATATTTAAGACTCTAGAAGAAATGAAAGATTTTTTAGAGAAAACATAAATTATCCAAGTTGACTCATGAGGTAGAATATCTAAATACTTCAGTAATCTAAGATATTGAATAGTCTAAGATCTATCCCAAATGACTATATTCCACCAAGACAGGTTTACCAATGAGTTCTACCAAATCCTGAAGAAAATATCATTCCAATATTACATAAAATATTACAAATTATAAAGGGAAACTTTAAAACTATCCAACCCATTTTATAAGAGCAGAATGATCCTATTACCAAGCCTAGACTAAACAAGGACAGCACAAGAAAAGAAAATTCAAAACTGATTCCACTTGTGAATATAGACACAAACATCCTAAGTAAGATAGTAAGCTGACTCTGGTAGTACAGTGAAAATAAAATACGTTGTGATCAAGTAGGATATACCCCATGAATATAAGTAGCTTAATTAATTACCAAGTCAAATGAGAAAAACTTTATGAGGATCTCAATAGATGCTGAAAAAACATTTGATAAAGCTAAAACCATATCCTGATTTTTTAAATTAAAAAATTCATAATAGAAGGGAAACTTTCTTCACCAGATAAAAATTACTTACGAGAAACTTATATCAAATATCGTGCCAAATAAGGAAACTGTAGACGCAGTCTCAGTGAAGTAAGGAAGAATTAAATGATATCCTCTGTATCACTGTTAAATCAACATATTATTAGAGAACCTAACCATGAATAAA
>NW_012151951.1:7367454-7371450 GCF_000956105.1 Propithecus coquereli
TTTTACCTGCTAGCATTTTATCTCTGTAGCAGCAGCTGTTTTACTCTCCCCTAGTCAGAAAAAAGGAATGACAAAGATGCCTCTGTTCACATTTTTTAACAGGAATGTATTGATGTATTGTTTTTATTTTAAAAGTAAATTTTCAAAAAAGGTAAATAAGAAAGAAAAGCAAAATAAATGATGAAATTTTAGTAAAAAGATGAGGATCATTGTCTTATTTTGTCTTCTCTCATGCAACTCCCATCCCCAACACACACACACACACACACACACACACACACACACACACACGTGCTGGTCAATGTGTGGGATTTGGCATAATAAATTCTCAAAAGCTTATCTTATACAACAGAGAGTTGGTGCTATGTCCTTGTAGCCAGACCTAACCTAAAAATCACAGCTACAAGTTATAATTTATCTAGAATCTACATGTTTGGGTACTTTATATTAATACGTATTTTTATATCCCCTATTTCTACTTTTTCCAATACCTTCTGAGGTAGATAACATGATCTCTATTTTTAGATGAGCAAACTGTGGCTCAAGGAGTTTAATTTACTTGTCATAGGTCACCATTCGTAAGTGGCTGAGTCAGGACTAAAACTCAAGTCTACTTGTTGCCAAAGCCCGTCCTTTTTCCGCTATGACCTATTGCCTCTCTTCTGAGGAAGAAACTGTGGAAAGAATTCCTTTGGCACACCCCTCAGGGAATAGGATACTGTGTCACTAGGAAGATTTTCTAGCCAAGATCTCGGTGCCTGTGATGATTCATATTTAGATCATGTTCCTTGAGAGTAGGGAAAGATATGAAAGATATCTGTAGGCAGCTGGTTTTAGCATCTGCGAGTTGTAAATAAAGTTCTCAAGGAAACCATCCAATGTTATTGTAGGGAATCTCAGAGGTCATGGAATCTATTTATTCCTCCCCACAGCTAAAATTTCAACCCTTGCTGAAATTTCCTTTCCATTTCCAGCCTTAATGATGGCTAAAGTGTTTATCAGTAAATAGTCATAAGAAAGATTCTGAGAGATCCAGAAGGCCCCTGGAGCCCATCCTTTTCAAGTCACTGCACTGGTAGAAGACTGACTCTTTAGTAGAGGTGCCTGGACTTCTAGCCAGGGCAAGTGTCAATATGTTTTCCAGTCCATAGCAAGAGAAACCTGGTCTTGGGTAGCAACACAATTACACACTTTCAGTTGTATATATGTGGAATGGAATGCACTCTTTGGGCCACAGCCTAAAGGAAGCAGATTTTGCCCCATTTCCCACCTGAGATCTATGAAGACAGATTCTAATAGAGGAATCCGATTATTCAGACTTGCCAGTTGGAAAAACGCTGGCCTGAACATCAGGGGATCTGACTTCTCGCACCAGCATTGTCACTAACAAATCATGAGTATCTGTGTAACTTCTCTAAGTCTGTCCCCCTTCTATAAAATCTCACTGTTGAACCAAATATCTTTGAAACCCCTCTAGCTGAAATATCCCAGAAACCTTACTGGAGATCTGGTCGTGAGGAGACAATTACTCTCTGTGTTTGAAATGAACCCCAAATTATATCTGTCCTACCTCTCTACTGAAACTTGTGCCTACGTTGCGTGGTCTAGTTTAGGTACCATCACTGGGTGCTGTCCAACGTGAAGCATTCATTTGAAAAGGTCCACACTTTCTATGTCAAAGGTTCCACCACATTAAAATAGGCTGTGATAGACCTCACCCCTGCTCCTCTTCTCCGCTCTATGCTTTCATGTACCTTAATCACACAGATATGGCAACAGAGGCCTTGATCTCAAACATCCTGTGGTTATAGAACATTAAAACTAAGAGTTATGAGATATGATCAAGAAGTTTTTCTTGATGAAAGAAGAATGATTTTATAAACATGGCTAGAACTTAATTTCACTTAGCTAGAGTCCTAATAGCCTCAAGGAAACTCTAGCCAAATAAAATGTGAATAAATTTGTCCCTTCCAGAAAATAGAAGACATTACAATGACGGGTTATAATCATATGTAACTAAAATAGTATAGAAACTTAGGACAACTCATATTTCAGGGCTGACTTCTTTTTTGATTGACACTCAGATGGAAAACAAAAACCTTCTGATATCTTTTTTTCCAAATCATCATAACTAATATTCAAAAGAACATTTGCCAGTTTTGAATTGCAAATGAATAATGCTTACCAAAATGTATGTCCTGCTATTGGGTACTAATAAATCATTTTCTCCTCGCAGAGATAGTCCTTCATTCTTATCTCCGTAGATGAGTGGCCATGTGTTTTGTATAACTAGGTCTGAAGAATTGGGCTTGCTTTGCCTTTTCACTGTAGATAGAAAGGATTAATCCTTTTATCTTGGAGTATTAATCTGCAGATTAAATACAGCCTCAGCCAAAAGCCCATATCAATCATTATGATGTCAGAATAAGCATATCTGGGACACTGAAAATACTGGCAAAAGACGAAAAAGAGAAAATAGAACCAAGTACACAGGTCGTGAAGGGAAATATGTTTATTTCACTATATACATCTTTCTCAGGAACAGAATGGTCCATGGCTCAGAGACTAATCATCAATCATATTAAATGTCAACGATGTGATTTTTCCTAAGTGACATTCAAAATGAACTGGTCCAAAGCCATCCTTAAAGTCAGTGACATATGGTTAATGAAAAATGTAGCTCAGGTTGGCAGTCTCTCAAATTGCATATGGCTGTCTCTCATTTCCAAAATCAAGATTTTGGAAAGGGCGATGGTGTTATCACGTGACCAAACCAGATTTCACGAGTTGTTTCCCGTTTATTGTGTTGGGCTGCAATATAAATGTGATCCCAGTCATTCCGACAGGGTGTGGTGGGGGTGGGAGTGGTGACTTGCAAAAAGGGCTTTGCACGTGCAATGTTGCCTGCGTAGCTCTCCCGCCCTCAGATCCCAAGTGTCGCTCTTTCACTCGGGGAAATCCCAAAATTGATTGTAACACACTGTGAATGCCTCGTCATTCTGAATGAAGGGAAATCTCGGTGGGGATGCAGCAAAGGACAGGAGCAGCTTTCATGTTAAATTGTCAAATAATCACCACGAAACCTCTGGATATCTGGAAAGTTGGCCACTGTGCAGTCAAATTAGCTCAGGACGTGGCCGGGTGTATGTGATGTGGATGGTGGTATCACTGCGTGTGTCATCACTGTAGACACAGCATGTGTTGAAAATAGACTTTTTTCTCCATGTCCTTTTCCACATTGTGTCAGAGGAATATAAAAAGAGTACGCGGTTGAAAGAGAGGGAACTCGCAGTCCGATCTGGGTCAGATAGTATTGGCTGGAGCCTGCGAACACTGTCCCCAGACTGAGAGCTCATCGTGCAGACCCTGGATGGAATTGGTGCTGCTGAGAAAACTCATTTTTCACTTTATTTCCCCAAGGAGAAAGTGCCAAAGTTCTGAATTTTTAAAATCTGAAGTCTAAAGTAGACTGTTTTATGCTGATTTTTTTAATCATTGAGTATAGTCCGATGGCCAGGAAAAAAGGTGAAGGTCAAATGGAGACATAATTTAGAAAGACCTATTGATGTTTGATGTTTCTAAAGCTATTAAAATTTGAATGACAGTTCCAGCATCTTCTTTGAAAATATGTCAAAATAAACTCTTGCATAAAAGCGAACAGATCATATAACCTCGGGTTTAAAAAAATAACTCTTATTAAGTGGCAGTGTAGACGGGGTCTGAATCTGCAGGTATGAAAAGGCAAACTTGTTTGGGAGACAATGTACAGATCCAGCGTGGGGACAGACAAGGAATGGGGGATGGAGAGTACCAGGGAAGATTTTCCTGGAGAGACAAGGAGGATGAAGAATGTAAATTTGTATTAATAGTTTAAGGGGATGGGGGTAAGTATTCTGTGATCCCTCTGAGAAAGAGGAAATGTGTGAACTTCTCAGTCCAACCAGAGCCAGAATCCCTGATAATGTTAAAAATGGAAATCCTGGGGGCTGGTGAGGG
>NW_012151951.1:7373910-7376703 GCF_000956105.1 Propithecus coquereli
AGTTTAGTTGATTTTGTGGCTAACAATTTTCTGGGGGTGCTCTAGACATTCAGGACAGGATGCTGAGTAGTGAGCCAGCTGAGGAAGGCTCTTGGGATGCCTTGTAGGAATAGCATGGTTCAGGCGAGAATGGCAGAAATAATTGTATTCCAGTGAAGCAAAAGGGACAGCTAGGTGATAGGGAATAGAAGTGAAAAAGAAAAAAGGGGGCTGTCCCCTTAAGATGGCTTAAATTAAATTAGAGAACAATGGAATGGAAGCACTGCCATTTGATGGCCATTTTCACACACCCCTGTCTCGGTCAATGGAGCAAAGATGGAAATGTGATTATGGAAGCTGATCAGGTTGAAGTACCTCAGAGCTCTTTCCGCAGAGCCATGGCTTGGGACATGACTTATCTGGACAATTTCTTATGCCTTATGGAGCCAACTATATGACAGCCCAGGGACAGGCATTGGGGACTAGATGTTGCCAGAAATGACTAAAAAGCTTGTGTATTTATTTCAACATAAGAGAATAGTCAGATAAAAATGGAATGTTCCAAAGGATGTCCATCTTAGTAATGAATTTAGAGACAACTGGAAGGAAAACCTAAGCCAGCACTGCAAGATCTCTCTCTTTTTTTTTTATTCAAATTGTTGGTTGGCTTTGTAATATGGGCAGCTCAATCCCAAGACATGCTGGAATCTTGGCATATCACGACTTAGGCAAGAAGAGAATGCCACCCAACAGAGAACTGTTTAATAGGGTGAGATGGTGGGTGGGAAGAACAGGTCTGGCTGCTGTGGAAAAAGGTGACCAGATAGTCCAAGGCCCAGAGTCTAAGCTCTGTGTAAGCACAGACATGGTTCAAACAATTGTTGGTGGCAAGCGGTCCCTTCCAGTGAGTGAGGCATGCCAGCGAGGGGTGCCACAAGTAGTCCAACTTCAAAATCAGAGAGATGGGATCAGAACTGTGAGATCTGTCTTTATGGAACATAACTACTGCCAGTGGTTGCAGAGGTACTCTGTGCTTCATCTATGCCTGAATTTGTCATCCCCTATAACCTTTGGTGTTTTATTCCTGCTATTCCTTCTGCCTGGCATCTCCTCCAACAACACCCTCTCCTCTTGTCAAAGAACTTATCACACCATTATAACTGCCTATTTATATATCTGTCTCCCCTACTAAATCATATGCTCCATGAGGATGGGGCTTGGCTATCTCATTTGCCATTTTATCTCCAGTGTCTAGTAAATGCCCAACATGTAGAAGTTTCACAATAAGTACTTGTTGAATGAATGAATGAACTAAAGAGAAAGAAGCTAGGGTAGGATCAAGCCATGAGCTGGAATTTTAGTTAGTAACTACTTGGATTTTACCATAATGACAAAGATTCCTGAATGTGGAGGATATTACATAATTCCTAGCCCCACAACTAAAGTTGTTCATGGATGTCCTACCCCTGCAAAGGTGGCCCATAATATGATCTGAAAGTGGGTCCTATTGGTAGATTCAGTCACAGGAAGTTAGGAAAAGAAAGGAGGTGAGGACTGACAAGCAAAGAGAAATTACATACGGAATTACAATTGTTACCTTGAACTAACTAGGCTGATATTTTAGAATGCTAAAGAATGAGAGGGTAAAACTTAAAACATAATCAAATGGTTTGGAGATCTATCATAAGGCATGATTAAGATTAAGATGACACTTTTGTCATCCTGGCTTGACCACTTACATCTCATTAGTAAGGTTCCTTATCCTCCATTCCCACCTCTGCTAAATGGCATAATGCATGGAAAGCGCCTAGTGCAGGGTTTCCCATGTAGTAGACTCAATAAATGGTATCTGCTGTGAATGCTGGCACCAGGGCTCAGACTTCAGTGAAAGGCCAGAGGGGCCAATGTCTGAAGGGAATGTTGTGTTCCCCATTTTTCCCATTCCCCCCCACCCCCATACACACACCTTCTCAAACAAATACCCAAATACCAGTAGATTCTTTGAGGTTTTCTGCAAAAAGGGAAAGATTTCTAATCATCTACCAAGGGCCCTAGAGCCACACGCCCATAAGTAGGCGTGCTGCAAATCATTAACAGTTGTACACCCATATGTGCAGTCTAACTCTGCAGTTAGAGGCAGGACATTGAGGACCATACATCGCTATTTCCCAGTGTGGGAGGGAACCTCATGAAACACATTTTTTTCTTTAACTATATCAGAGTTCTTAATCCTGGCTGTGCATCCAAATCACCTGGAGTCCTTCTAAAACAATAATAATAATACCCAGGTTCACCTCCAGACCAATTAAATTAGAACGCCTAAGAATTGGGCTCAGGTGTAGGTGTTTTTTGCTAACGGTCCCCAGGTGATTCTAATATGCTAATCCAAGCGTAGTAGCCTGCAACCACAGCAGTGGCATCACTCAGGAGCTTGTCTAAAATGTAGGCTCTCAGGTCCTACCCCATACTGAATTCAAAATCAGAAATGAATTGGAATCTGCACTTATATGAGACCGCCAGGTGATTCACAATCACATCAAATTTTGAGAAGCAATGGTTGGTATCAGCGATTCTCAACTCTGGCTGCACAAGGTAATCATCTAGAGGACTTTTTTTAAAAAAGGCAGGTGCTTGGGTTCTACTCCTTGAGATTTTTATTTAATTGGTCTGAGAAGGACTCAGCATCAGTATTTGAAAAATTACCCCTGGGTTTATTGACTTTCTTTGAAGGCAGCCAGGGTTGAAAACTATACGCTATGTAGGCAATACTACAAAGCATTGTAGTAATTGGTAGGTCGAATTCTCAGCAAGTAA
>NW_012151951.1:7377668-7379745 GCF_000956105.1 Propithecus coquereli
AAAAAAAAAAAAAATCTCCCAAGTTTCACAAAGTGTTTTATTATCCCTCTTTAAAGAAATGTTGAAATATAAACAGCAACAAAACCACCACCCCACCATCCTTACACTTTTTAAAAAGTGTAGCAGAATCCTTAATACTTTTTTAAAAAAAGTAGTACTATGTATCAAGCATTGTAAACACTTTACTTATGTTATAATATTAACTATCATATATTGAGCATTTACTAATTGCCAGGCACTGTGCTAAGCACTTGAAAATATTATCTAGCTTAACACAGTGGTCCTACAAAGAAGATATTATTCCCTATTTTTTTAATTGATGCATAACAGCTGTACATATTAATATTTATTACTATCTTCTATTTTTATAGCTAGGGAAATTAAGGCTCACAAAAGTTTAGTGTTAATAACTTGTCTGAGGTCACATATTAGTAAGCAAAGTACAACCTGTGAATCCAAAGACCATGCTTCTTTCCAGTGCTTTATTTCGAAATGATCTAATGAGTGGGAGATGAAAATTACCATGTGACAAATTCCTGCCAGCGTGTATAACCAGCTAATGCTGTAGATGGAGCTGTCATTTCCACTTAATCCCCACAGATAACACTGACACATTGAAAACAGCTAATCAGCCATAAATAATTCTCCTCTCTTATTATCCTCTGCTCAGTTGACTGACAAAAGAAGATTCCAGTACTTCTTTCAAAGTCTTGGGAAACAGAGTATTGTACAAATTGCAAACCATGTATGACTGAGCTGTAGAGCAGTTAAGGTATTTACCTGGAGGCTTCGGACATACACCATGCCTGCAGCACTTTCAGCCCAAAGTAAGAGAACTGGAACATGCCTTGTGCCCTGGATCACTTACCCAATACTGCAGAGGGGAGGAGCTCTGTCTGCTTGATTTCAGCGTTGGAGAGAACTGGATTTGCCTCTCGGCTCTGTGTTTTAAGGCAGGTCACTTGTCCTTTCTGAGCCTTAGTCTTCTCACTTTTAAGGTGCAAATAAAGATAAATACTTTGCAAGATAAAAGGGGATTAAATAAAATAGAATCTGTGAACATTCTTCACACGCAGTAGGCATGCAATGAGTTTTGTTTAAATATGCTGTTTATACATGAAGTTTGATCTGAGCGTTAGGCAGCTTGAAAAAATGGAAATTTCTCCAGTATCACCCTGGTTGTAGATGAACTCAAAAATATGCTCAACACATTGGGCTTTGATGAGTAATTCATAAACATTGTCAAATTGTTCAGGCTGGTGATAGGGATAGATCAAAAGAAGCAGGCATCATGAATATTTCATAAAGAAGCAAACTGCCTTTGGAAAAGCTGTTTCAACTGTCTAAAGTTTAAAAAGAAGTTTGGTTCACTCATTAATCTAAGAGAACTTTAGGAACTAGAACTTTTCTTCCTGCTTCTTTTTTTATTACACTTTGGTGAACACGGATGATGCACCTAGTCATAGAAATGGGTCCATGTCTATTTCAAAGGCTTTTTAGCTAACTAAGTAGTCATTGATGTGTTCAACACATGCTTACCTAATGATGATGATGGACCAGCTAGAAACTAAAATTAAACATCAAGGAGAGTGCCCATAGACAAGGAACACACACGAGAGAGACACAAACCAACACAGTGTGATAGAAGCTGAGTGTTTAGGCATGAGGCCCAGAGAAGGAAGTTACCTGGGGATAACTTCCAAGGGGTTGTAATGCTTAATGGCAATCTTAACAAATGAGCAGGAGTTCTCCAGGAAAAGGAAAAGAGGGGAGTTCAGTCACAGGGAATAGCTGTGCAAGGGCATTGCAGCAGAAGAGAGCATACTTGAAAACTACAAATAGCAGGAAATTGTTGGGAACGGTAGTGAAAGTGGGGCACATGGGAGAGAAGCTACAGGTAGACATGGATCAGCTAAGAAGGATCTTCTGTGCCAATTAAAAAAAAAAACCTTCTGAAAACAGGAAAATGATAAAATATATCTACAAGAATGATAGCATAGGCCAGGCGTGGTGGCTCACACCTGTAATACTAGCACTTTGGGAGGCCGAGGCAGGCGGATTGTTTGAGCTCAGGAGT
>NW_012151951.1:7383315-7388628 GCF_000956105.1 Propithecus coquereli
TCCTACTGGAATGGATTTATTATCCTTCTGCCCTTGGGACTAGTTTAGGGGAGAAGTCTGAGGAGCACTGAAGCAATGGAATTATTTGAAATGTGACCCTCTCAGTTGACTTGGTTTCAAATCCTCAGCAGTTGGAGCATCTTGGCTTATCTCAAAAGCTAGAAATACTGTAGCATTTGTCACTTCAATCCCAGCCAAGGGTCAAATGCTGTATCACACACAGAAGCTAAAATAAATTCTAGAAGTTGTTTTCGTGATTGACTTAACTTTATTCACATGAGAGTTATAGGGGCCAACAAAAACTTCCTCGAACATTCCTTCTGGTGGGATGAATTAGAGTTTGGTTGCAGACAGTGTGGGTTGAAGGGATATGTAGTGAGACAGATTGGGGGCTTGCTGCAATTTTACATCATCATGAATCCAGTTTAATTTTAACCTTGTGGCTTGTCTAACACATTTGCAGTAAGAGTTGGGGAATAAATCTAACGCTCATTGGCAAACGCTTGGCAGACCTTGAGAGCAGCATCTTTAGAGAACACATAATCAATCCTAGCACTGGGGCACATCAGACATTGTGAGTGCAGGTCAGAGGTGCCTTGAGGTGCCGAGGACGGCATCCCATGACAGTGACAGCAGTGGGATCTCAGGGCATACAGCAGGCAGCTCCGGAGAGTCTCAGTCAATCCCAGGATCGTGGCATGGCCTCTCAGTACTGATAGGACCTCACAAGGAGCCACATAATGATAACTGTAATCAGGACAATGGTGAAGTTGATGAACAACTCCCGGGAGGACCACTCCATTCTCAGAGTGGCTTGGTGAGAACTGCAGGCAGACCTCTGAGGGCACACGAAGACTTCTGGCTTGTCCTCACCTCCTAGCAGAAAGTAACAAAGAAAACGTGGGGAGATTAATGAGCATTCCTATAAGACAATTTTCAATCTTTCCTCAAAGAAAATAGAAGTGTTATGGAAAAGGAGAGTGTTATGGGCTAAATTGTGTCCCCTCAAAATCTATATGTTGAAGTCCTAGCTCCCAGTACCTCGGAATGTGACTATGTGTGGAGATAGGATCTTTCAAGAGATAAATATGTTAAAACAAGGTCATTAAGGTGGGCCCTAAGGTATGGGACACCAGTATGACTGGTGTCCTATATTAGGAAAAGATTGGGACACAGACACCTACAAAGGGCAGACTATGTGAAAGCACAGGGAGAAGACGGCCATTTACAAGGAGAGAGGCCTCTGAAGAAACCAACCCTGCCAACGCCTTGAGCTGGGACATCTAGCCTCCTGACTTTCTTTATCCTAGAGCTGCAACTCTTCCCTGAGTCTCCAGTCAGCCATCCTACCCATGGATTTTGGACTTGCCAGCCTCCACAATCACATGAGCCAATGCCTTAAACACACCTCTCCCTCTCTCTCTCTCTCTCTCTCTCTCTCTCTCTCTCTCTCTCTCCCCTCCCCCTCTCCCATGGTTATGTTTCTCTGAAGAATCCTGACAAATACAGAAAGTCTGATTTCTCTGACTAATGTCATAAAGACCAACATTTTTGTCCTGATTTTTTTATCTGTGATTTATTGTCTTGATGCTTTTGATAAAATACAAAATATTACATTTTTCTGTCTCCAACTTCTGTGTGTGTGTGTGTGTGTGTGTGTGTGTGTATGTATATGCATGTGTTCACTCTGTTAAATTAGAGTATCAGCAGCAAGCAGGGGCACCAAAACAGAAAAATGTTATGGTTTAGTATTGTTCTTGCTTGGAATCACATTTAGAAGATGTTTCATGCTGCTATAGATCTTCAACTAACACTAGTGAAAGCACAAAGTAGTTTCGACAGCTGCATGGCCTCTTACAAGTCCTGCATTGGGCACGGAGCCTACTGGGATTAACCAAAAGCCCCTCGCATAGCAGGCGCTCAATCCAAACAGCAAGTGTAAACTTCATGGGTACTTCTCTTTCAACAAGGGCTTGTGCCAGCTATTTTTAGTCAGGTCCAGGATGTGCCTAGATTGTAAACACTTAAAAGAGCAGGGATAGTATCTTCATAATGTGTACAGATTGTGTATGCAGGAAATCATACTTTGAGAACAATTGCAGTACAGCCAATTCAATGACTACCTTCCACGATGAAGTGTAATTGGCACTTTGTTTATGCAATCTAAATGAAATTAAAGACTTCTATATTTTAGATAATTTAGATAATTAGATATCTACATTTTAGAGACTTAGGACAAAAGTCTACTATGGAGTGAAAAATTTTAGGGAGAAAGAGTGTTTTGTTTGTTTGCTAAGGGTGGGAGTTCAAGGGGCCGAAAGAGTTCTTAGCAAGCTTTTGGCCTGAATGATATTTTTAAGGGATTTAACCTGACAAAATTATTCATTGTAATTACTGTATTGGTTGTATCATCAACAGATCTAATTATTAATTGCATAAACACCATTTTTCATGTTATGTAATCATTGGTATTCAAATTAGATGGTGCCAACCAGTAGGTTATTGAATCTTGGTTTAAAATATGGCCAATGATGACAGATTTATGTTTCATTTCCCTTTTAATTTTTATCCATCTTTTGGTCCTCAGCATAAAGGAAATAGCAAATTGCCAATGAAAATCCTTGCAAAGATTTGCTTGGAGGAGAAAGTAAACAGAAGAAAACAAATGAATAAAGGGAAAATGAGATAATGTATAAAAATATACACAAGTGCAGAGGGGAACAGGAAGGAAGAGTCCAGTCAAGGAGCCTGAAGGCAAAGGAATTAGAATCTAAGACAGACTCTCCCTTTTGAACTTATCAGTGAAATCAAACCCTGGTCCAAATGCCCACTTAATTGGGTAAGTTCTCAAGAAATGCAGAGATATGCAGAAAATATGAAACCCAGTTTATAATGATCAAGACAATCCAGTTCAGGGAGGGCAAAATAACCATCTCACCAAACCTGCTTATTAGATTAAGCTCTTAGATAAAGGGAGTCATGGATAGTGGTCCAACAAGAATATACTTGGAAAATAAGGAAAATGGGCTTGAAAGCTGTTTCACAACTCTGTTCCTGCTACCTTCACAGAAACTCAGGCAAGTGTCATTGTGATTTTTATCTTTCCCAAGATTACAGCTGAGAAACTGTCTTTTAGAGAGAGGCTAAGTTGTTTGTGTAGTAACAGCACATTAAAGGCAAAGCTAGAACTGGCAGACTGGAGCTAGTTACTAGAGTCACTCTAGAATAACTCTATAGGAGCGATTACAAGAATGAATTGTTACTGCAATTAACTGGCCTGTCTAAACAGAGTCAGTGTAAAATTTTCAACCACTTTGGAAAACAATTTGGCTTTTTAAAAATTAAGGTTGAAAATGGTCATTTGCTAACATCTAGCAATTTCGCTTCTACCCTAAGATACTCAGGCACATATGCACCAGGACACATATACTAGAAGGTTCACAGCAACATTTTCACAATAGCCCAAACTGGAAATAACTCAGATGTTCATCACCCATAGAACGGACAACAGATTTGTAGTATGTTCATACATTTAAATATTACAGAGCAAAGAAAATATGTGAACTATATACACACAACAAAATCAGTAGGTCTCTCAAAAATAATTATTGAGTGAAGGAAGAACTTACAAAAGAAATAGAATATAATTCCATTCATATGAAGTCAAAATCAGGAAACTTAATCATATAGAATGCCGAGACAGATGGTAAAACTATGAAGAAACGCAAGGGCCAGATGATTCCAATGTCTTGGGGCAGAAGAGGAGAAGAGGGTGGGGTGATCAGGAATGGACTTCTGGGTGCTAGCAGTGATGTTTATTGACCTGGACTTGCCTTATAGTTATTGTATCAACTGTATATGTTTATACATTCTTCACATTTTGGGGTCATCTCTGAATTGACATGCACGCTGCCCATCACATACTTCTTGTTTTTCTGTGGTTTACCTCTTACTATTTCTTGCACTTTAATGGTGACCTTAAATATTTGTTGTTTTATGTGTTTTTAAATAAATAAAGCATAGAGAGTTAAGGTGAGAATTTCTAATGCATTCAATTCAATCAACACATACACTAACTGTAAGGTGTGGACATGACTTTCATACTCATTTATACTCTTTAGGAAGAATGAACCAAAATTAGGCAGAAATTCAGTTCAGCAAACTTCTATTTTTCTGCTGTTAACTCACAAAGACGCTTTTGGCTTCATTTTAAATCTTCCCTGGAGTCAAGTTCACACCATATGATCCAGAGTGATTGCCAATGGATGAACTAAAAACCAAAAACGCTCTGAATAAATTGTACAGGAAGTTTGACATTGACTTTCTTTGACTAGAGGCTTTGAGAAGATGGAAGACAGACTTTCTTCTATGATACAAAAAAATTTTTTTAATACTAAGGGAGAAAATGCATATCATGAGGAGATAGAAAGGAGAACAGAAATCAGTAATAGTCATTTGATATCTTAAGAAACATCGTATACATTAAGAAATGTCAACATTCCTCTGCCTTTCTCTTTTGCAACTTATACACACACACACACTGTATGCTAAGCACAAAAGTCCTGCAGTTACCTGAAGAGGGTTAAGGACACACCCGGCTGCGAAAGGCTTCTCCCTTCTCTCCCCAACTCTGGCTCCAACTGTTGCTCACCTCCCAGGCTGTCTGGACTCCTGGACTCTGGGCAGGGCCTAAAGTAGTCCGAGGGAGGTGGCAATCACTGTGATGTCATTGATGAAACATCTCAAAGGAACAACCTCTGAAGGTTCCAGGCTATTTGTGTTCAGGGGGACATGGAAATATGTTGACTAAGCCTTTGTTCCTTTGGCTGCCAATTTGCTACCACCGGAACTTAAAAACCTTCTGTTTCCAGTTGACTTTTTAGTGCAACTGATGTGGCTTTTACATTTCTCTTTTACATCTTCATGAATATCTCCAACATGTCTTTAAAACATCATAAACCAAGAGTGATAGACTAATTTTAACCAATCAATGCTGCATTTGGCTGTGCTCCCTACTCAGCATGTGAAGGTATAAAAATGTGACTTCATTTTACCACTCATATCTCTAGTTATTTGAAATGTGAACAGTTCTCTGCCTTACACCCACACACACGCACACCCCTCCCCCACACTCCAGAATTCA
The DNA here is from genome assembly GCF_000956105.1 of Propithecus coquereli. Classification (NCBI taxonomy): domain Eukaryota; kingdom Metazoa; phylum Chordata; class Mammalia; order Primates; family Indriidae; genus Propithecus; species Propithecus coquereli. Next base: position 7,388,459 of record NW_012151951.1, read on the forward strand.
ATAAGCATCTTTAGCTCCCTCAAAACTGACTTTAGTCCAAGCAGTGAAAGCTATCCCCTTAGTCACCTGCTCCACATAACTTTCCAGCTGAGCTGTGCATTGCAAGTTTACACATGAGTCTACAGTTTCATCTGAAATGGCCCAGGAAGCCATGGTTTGTGTACCTCTGT
>NW_012151951.1:7389803-7399386 GCF_000956105.1 Propithecus coquereli
GGTAAAGGAATCTGATACTTGAAAAACCTTTCTTAATTTATTTGGAATCAAAGTATTCATACTATACCATATGTGAGTATTGGGTTTATGGGACAAGCGTTTATTTTATACACGTCAGAATATGAATTAACTCTACAACATTTAAAATGTTAACTACGATGGAGAAATGTTAACATATCACCAAACCAGCTGGCCAATACTGTCAATTAGGTTGAATTAGTCAATTTCAAAGTAACTTAGAGGAAAAATCCTACTGTTTATTTGACTGAATTGATAAGTCAGCTCGGTGTGTCCATCTGGTGGTCTCATTTAAGCACATCTAAAGCTGTACCAGGGACCATTGTGCCCAGTACATTAACAAATTCCTGGACTTCAGAAGCCTCTGCATATTAGTGGTTGCTCTTCCGAGCTCACGAGAGGGTGGGATTACACTCAGAGTTTAGCTTGTCACTAGTTTGGCCTAACCCTCTACAGAAAAAATATACAAGCCACTCCAAATCACCTGAAACTCTTCAAAGACCTAAGGGAGAGTTTTACCCTGAGGATCTGCAGGTTCATTAAAAAAAAAATCAATATTATTGTGTCTCTCTTGAGAATGACAAGATTTCAAACATCACTACCAAAGCAAATTCATCCCTTACAATTAACCCTACTTAATTCTGCTGACACTTTCCTTCCTGCGAGCAATTCCTATGACTTATCAGCATTCTTTCCATATCAACTTTCTTTCGAGGTGCTGTTCTGCCCATCAGCAGGAGGATGTACTAAATAATCTTTGACTTTATTTCTATGCCTATTAATCTAGAATGTAGCCAAGGGCCAAAAACATCAAGAAAACAGCATCCACATTGACACTGGTATTGAATTTCTAATTGGTATTTATGTCCCCCACAACCATCACACTATATATTTTCAGGTGTAAATGTTATACCCTTTGCAAATCAGTGCTGAGCTCTTGTGGCTGATTAGTTGCTAAAATACCTTGTTTAATGGATTCTCCACTTCCATCCACCTTTTTACTTTGACAAGACCATATGTCAGTCCCTGAATTCTACAAGTGTATGACACGATGGAAGAAGTCACCAACTCCCCATGAAGGCGATAAGCTCTTAGCACGGCACAGTAATGAGCATGATCATCATGGTGTCTTTCTCACCTTCCTGTCTTCACATGCAGCTGGTCTTGGAGCTGCTGAGAAGGAAAGAGGAAGCTTTCTGCTATTCTCTCTTACTTTTCTAAACACATGAGTACAAACCTAGAGAGAAAAGAAAATCTACCTCTCAAACTTTTCTTTATGTCACTATTGCCACAGCCATCGTGTAAGCCTTGCCCTTCTGGCCACTGGGAAAGCCCAAGGAAAGGTCATGAAGATGCTTGAGTGGTCTCTGTACTGCTAATTCAAACATTTTAGTCAAGCCATTTGTGGTAAAGTGGAAAGCACATGGACCTTGGAGTGGCAAAAACCTGCATTTATATTCTGAATTTTCCACTTTTCTTAAGTAATATTAAGAAAATTATTTATCCTTTCTGGGTCTCAGTTTCCCCATCTATAATATGGGAATACTAATAACTCTCAAAAATTTGTGGGAAGGATCCAATTGATAATGTATGTAAACCACACTGGATTTGACCTACACCAATATGTGTAAAAGCAAGCACAGAGCCTGCCAGGCCCATAAGTTAAACCATGCTGGTTAGAGGTTTTTTATTATTATTATTATTCATAATAATTAAAAACGAATAAATAAATGACAAGGAACTTCTTTCTCTTGAGCAACTGCAAAACTTCTCTTTTCATTAACAACCAAAGGAGAATGGGCTAAGTGTTACTTACTGTAAAAATCCTGTAACACAAACATGAGTATAAGGGGTGGCTGTGTGTGGAGTAAAAGCAAGCTCGGCCTCTGTGACTCTCTCTCTCACCACCCATGTGCCCCTCAGATGCTGCCCAGTTACTGTCATGGCAGAGCAGGGGAAGTATACCACAGAAGGCCAAAGTCATCACCTCTGCCATTACTCATGAAATCGTTCAGTTGGTATCAAGTGATACCAACTACTACATACCAAGCATTGTTCTAGGCACATAGGAAGTCATAACAACACAGACTAGGACCACTGCCCCCCAAAGAAGAAAGTTAAGTGCATACTATTCACAATAGCATACTATTCCAAGTTATGGAATAGTATTCACAAGTGCATACTATTCCAAGTTATGGAATCAACCTAAGTATTCCTAAAGGGAAGAATGGATAAAGAAAATGTGGCGTATATACACAATGGGACACTATTTAGCCTTTAAAAAGAAAGAAATTCCATCATTTGTGAAAACATGGGTGGAATTGGAGAATATTATGCTAAGTGAAACAAGCCAGGCACAGAAAGACATATGCTGCATGATCTCACTTACATGTGGAATCTAAAACTATCAAATTCATGGAAACAGAGAGTAGTATGGTGGCCACAGAGGTTGGGGGTTGGTATGAGGGAATGGATCAAAGGATACAAAGTCTCAGGAGGAATAAGATTTTTTTTTAGATCTATTGCACAGCATGATGAATATAGTTAATGATAGTGTATTGTACATTTCAAAATTACTCAGATAGTAAATTTCAAATGTTCTCGCCATAAAAATGATAAGTATTTGAGGTGATGGATATGTTAAATAGCTTTATTTAATTATTTTACATTGTATATATAAATCATAACATTGCTTTGTACCCCATAAATATATATGACTATAAATTATCAATTTGTGATAAAATTTAAAAGTTAAAAAATAAAGGTGAACAATTAGGATACAAGATGACATGAGAGGCTGGGCATGGTGGCTCACACGTATAATCCTAGCACTCTGGGAGGCTGAAGTGGGAGGATTGTTCGAGGTCAGGAATTCAAGAACAGCCTGAGCAAGAATGAGACTCCCATCTCTACTGAAAATAGAAAAATTAGCCAGGTATGGTGGCACATGCCTGTAGTCCCAGCTACTCAGGAGGCTGGGGCAGGAGGATCACTTGAGCCCAGTAGTTTGAGGTTGCTGTGAGCTAGGCTGACACCACGGCACTGTAGCCGAGGTGACAGAGTGAGACTCTGTCTCAAAAAAAGAGAAAAAAAAGATGACATGAGAGAAGTGGCATCAGATGGTATCAAGAAAGGATATAGGAGTCCCAGGGGGGAGAAATCTCTTTCTCCTAAGATGATAAGAGAGCAAAGCAGACTAGAAGACTTCAGTTGAGCCTCAAGAATGAGTAAAAAGTTACTTAGGGCTAAAATAATAATAATAACCACAGCAATATCAACTAGCACTTACTAAACATGCATCACCTTATTTAATTCCTTCAACAACCCTATGAGGTGGGTACAACATTCCCATTCCATGGAGGAGAAAACTTAGACCCAGAGAGGCTGTGCCTTGAGTGACAGAAGTGAGTGATGGAGCTGAGATTTAAAGCCTTTGGACTCAGCACTGTGCTCTAACCACCACACAACAGCACATTCAGCACAATGAGGAGAGAGTATCCTCTATCTAAGAGGTTGCCACCTCTTTATGATTGTGTCCTTTATTAATTAAAAAAACACAGAAAATATATGTATTTTTATAGGTTATATACAGATGCAACTATAGTAATTTATCATGTGTATTTTACAGCACACCAAATAAACATTTTTAAATATGAGGTAAAAGGGAAAAGAAATTAAAAATCTATTTTTTTGTTTTAACACACCCCAAAACTATTCTTTTTCCAGGTGTGTAAAAACAAACAAGAAAATAGACTTTTAATTTCTATTTTGAGCCCTCTGCTATAGCCCATGGTGCTTTGTGATAAATGCCACAAAATTTATGATAGGATGGCCTTGCTAATAAACTATCTAATGGAGAAAAATAAACTACCTGACAGAGAAAAAAAAGGAGAAACCTCACAGCACATAATTGCCCCTCTGAAAGAAAAGATCACAGCACAACAGTCCCTTGTTTGATCACCCACCTGGGGCTTAACTAGTTATCTCTGAGAGTTTTATTTTGAAAGCAATTGAAGAGTTCCCAGGCAGACAATAGGGGTGCAAGCCTCTGCCTCAGTTCTCACCAGACCACATTTCAAGGACCCTGAGAAGCCAACCTCACAGAGAAGAAAAAAAAAAAAGGAAAAACAGATGCAGCCATTTCACAGCCATTTTCTGCTATCAGCTAGAAATCTTCACTTTTTTTTCTTCCTTTCTCCCCATAAAAATCCCTAGCCCTTAGCCTTGGGCCAGCACTTCTCCTTTCTTTCCTTCATGCTGAGCCCTTCCCCTACTCCTTGGGAAGTAAATAAATTTTCACTACTTAAAACTATTCTAATCTTTGTGTCGAGAATTCTTTCTCAGCCTGCGCCTTGAGTCCCCAACCTAACAATTTAGTTTGTTGTTTCTACACTGAATCATGGCAGGTGATCAATAAATCCTTGTTTATAAGTAAATAATTATTATCTGTGTTATTATCCACTTGTGGCTCATGTATGATTTTTGAGTCACTAACTGAATTTTAACTTCAAAGGCACAGTTTCTTGTATTTCTTTTGTTTCTCTAGCTGTGCATTGAAGAAGCAGAATAGATGCTCTCAAAAGCATAGCAAAGGGCCCAAGCTGAGCCTCCATCATATCACATCCCTACTGAGGTCCAGACAAGTCTGAGCACGCCTGGCAAACATTAGTGGGGGAGTCAAGGTCAACATCAAATCTCATGCAAGGACCTTGAAGCCTCCTGGGAGAGAAAAGTCTTCAGGACGGAAGTGAATCAAGATAATGAACATGGTTCAGCAACAGGGGAAACAGACCAGTCCATAGCACGTAATACAAATTCCCCATGTTAGTCCAGTCCTATGAGAAGCAGATGCCAAGATGGGACTAAATGTACAAAAGAAATATGTATTAGGGGAAATGTCTCCAAGAGAAAATAGAGAGGGAGCGAAGAAAGTGAGAGAGTCATCAAACATCAATGCAGGTCTGACCCCAAGAAGAGACAGGGAAAGGGGGCAGGAAGTGTAGGTGGAAGGATCTTAGACTGCAGTGCAGCTCTAAGGAAGCTTTGACAAGGCTGTCAGGAAACCTCTAGTCAAAGTCTCCTGTCAAAGGTGTCCCACGTCTCCCAGGGATGAGTCAGTCTTAGTATTCCTCCCGTGCTATCATCGACTGAGAACAGCCCGTGGGAAGTGTGGGCTCTGCATAAATGTGATTTTGATTTCAGAGCACAGCTGAGGCCTGCCTCAATTATGGTGCAGTCAGATCTGAACGGCTCATTCTCACAGCCACCATACACACATTCCACCCATTCTACTTCCCTACGGCCTGGTCCCGGGAGAGGAGAAGACTATGGGTTCAAAACTCCATCACTCTTTACTCTTTAACAATTACCTTCAACAGTGTGTAACACTTAAAGGGAGACAGAGAGTCTCCCTGCATGTGTCATCTCACAGATCTCAGCATACCCATGAAACCAGCAATGTAATGTCCTTTAGTTGAAGTGTCACAGAGCCTGGAAGAAGCAGCAATACTGTCCAATAATTACTTACCTGTGGTCTGTATTAAGCCCTGCAGGCCTCAGCAGCAGACAGCAGCAGAGACAAGCCACAGTTCAAGAGCAAGAAAATGGCAGGCACCACTGATAGCTGACAGTACTTGTTCATGAGCACATGTGAGCCACCCCCAAAGCTGCTGGAAATAATCGGGAGGAACATCAGAGGGGTATGCAGTCTTGCATAATAGGTGGGAGCAAGAGCCAAAAATATGTGTTACTCCTATTTATAACAACCCATTTTAAGTCCTGGATTGGCAAGGTGACACCTGTTAGCATCATTTGACTTGGAACCAGTTAAATTTCTCTTTTCTGGAACAAGCATATTTCTGCTCTATAATAAGATTCTGCAAACAAATGACTTTCTCTCAGCACATTAAACATAGTTACCAGGGGGAAAAAAAGAAGCAGCCAAAAATGTGTTTACTACTAGGCTAATACCATCTGCCCTCAAAATACTCCCAGATTTCAGATTGACTTTGTTATTTTTCTGATGGGAAATAAGAATTCAGCAGTCTTTTAATGTGCTGTTACTGAACTGTTCTGGGAGATTCTAGCCAGACACACCCACTGGAAACATTCTGTTCCTAGGTGAATTTGGTCAAGGGTATATTCACTGAATCTCTTTTGAGAGTCTGTCAGTCAGAATAACACAATTACAGTTGCAGCAAGAATAATAAGGATCAGACAAAATTGCTTGTTGTTTTCTGTGAACAAGTTCATTTGGCTTTAGCCTTTGGCTATGAAAGCAGAGAGAACAGAGTCATGAAGGATAGTGAAAATCTATTTCTGCCCTCTGTGTAGATAATGAGAAAACTGAAGCGCCTGCTTGCAGCAATGTGGAAGAAGATTAGCTGGATGCAAGCTACAGGCTAGGTTTCCTGTTGGATTAGGGATGTGCTAGCTCAGAGGGCAGTTGGGCACATGTTCGACAGGCTGGGGAGTAACCTAACCTTTTACACTTTTACAGTAAGAGCCAATGCAGAGTTGCCAGGGGCTAGTATTTTGGGAATTTGGGCAGCTTATCTGGGAGAGGTGGTTCATCTAACTCCTCCATCTAACTTGCGTTTCACCAGTTCTTGTCCCCATTTTCCAGTGTAGAACAGAAAACCCCACACACATCCCTCACCCACCAATTATATCTCTGTCATCAGAGGGGTACATGTTTTTGCTAACAAAAGTTCAATCGGCTAATATTTTCTTCCTCTTCTATTCTGTTCCTCTTTTGCCAGATGTTAAGCGCTCAGCAGGCATTTACAGTCAACCTTTCAGGCCTGCCAGGCCTGCTGAGGACCAACACATGCACCAGACATCCCCACCATTCCTCAATGCTCAGTCACCTCTGCCAAGCACCATCACTGCTTGCCTTGGGCATTGTCTGTGCCTACGAGATGCCCTCCCCCTGCAGCCGCCTATGCTGGGTCCCACAGCTTGTGACCATTGGAGATACCAAAGTACACTTACTTCTGGAGAAAAATGGGAGCAGGCATGGAGAAGTGGGCCTCTTTCTGTGTGTTACAGTACTCCTGCTAAGGAGTGCTGTCTTGGTTAGGGGCCTCCAGAGAAACAGAACCAACAGGATGCATACAGACATATAAGAGGAGATTTATTGTAGTAATTGGCTCACGTGCTTATGGAGGCTGAGAAGTCCCACGATATGCTGTTTGCAAACTGGAAAACCAGAAAAGCCAGTGATGTAATTCAGTCTGAGTCTAAAGGCCTGAGAACCAGGAAAGTCAATGGTGTAAGTCGCGGAGTTCAAAGGCCCAAGAACCCAGAGCTTCAATATCTGAGGGTAGGAGAAGATGAATATTCCACAATGAGGAGAGAGACAGAGAATTCACCCTTCCTCTGCCTTTTTGTTCAATTTGGGCCCTCAATGGATTGGGTGATGCCTGCCCACGCTGTTGAGGGCAATCTTCGTATTCAGTCCTTGATTCAAATGCTGATTCCAGAATAATCCTCACAGACACATCCAGAAATAATGTTTAATCTGGGCACCTCTTGGCCCAGTCAAGTTGACACATAAAATTAACCATCACACGCACTAAAGGAATACTACCTTGCTCTCCCTCCTGTGTCTGCCCAGGCACGACTTCATGGGGAAGCTCAGCCAGGGAACACTTAGACATAATGACATCAGTTCCCTTCTGTTAGGTTGAATTCTCTGTCAGGAGGTGCCTAAGTTCCCAGAGCAAACCAACTTCCATCGGGCCTTCTCTGTTTGTGCATGAGACACGTGCTGACAAGCCTTGGACCACCACATGAAACACACCTTAGACTCAAGATGAAGTCCCACTACCTCAGTGTCTTTGCACAGACAGCGCAGCATGGTGTGGTTTCTACCAATTAACGTTCAATTAGGGTCAGAGGAGAAATTGGTTTCTCTGCACTCCAGATAGAAAGCACATTGTTTCTTATTTCAGTGATTTCTTGTAGTTCCCAGATTAAGTTCAAAATCTTCTGAGGCAAGATCCTACAATGATCTGGTTTCTAAACTCACTGCCCTTCTCTCCAGCAATTGCAACTTGTAGTTTCCCAGACTTGGTCTCAATGTTTACATAGGCCATTGCCTTTGATGGGAACATCCTCTTTCCTTCCCTCAATGGCTCACACCATCGCTGATGATTAACAACAGTCCTTAATTCAAGTGTCACATTCCCTGATCCTTTAGGCTGGGATGGATGGACCTCAATGATCTACAAAGCCCCACACGCTACTGATTTTACCACATAGTCGGCATTGACCTTCTTGTCCACCTCCCCTCCTTAAGAATTAGGAATAGTGTCTCTCACCCTTACGGACTTAGTCCCTAGTCATGTAGTGCACAGTATGCAGGAGGCACTCCATGAAAGTTTGTTGAATAAATATATCTTTGAATGTAAATTGATTAATTAATAACTACTCCATTCTGGGGAGTCATGGCAAATAAATATTTTAAAACTAAAATGTTCTAATCTTTCATCAGTTTATGCTCAGAAAAGACGGTGATGTTTACAAGAGCTGTAGTAACCTGAACTACTCAGGATTTCTTGATCTAAGAATAGTATATTCTAGGCTTCCTACCACTGAGCAAATCTGACAGCTGTTCATTAGGTTGGCACATAATATGCTTTAAAGGGATGGTTTTCTCTGCTGTTGGAGTTGAAAAGCAAACAATGTAATTTGCTTTGGATATTTTTTTGAGAAAATTTAAAAATTTAGAAAAGTAAAAAATAAATCATTTCTACCACACATATATAATTCTTAATGTCTTTGTCATATTGCTTTATGTCTTTTTTAATAAAAGAATTAAAATATTGGATATAAAGCTGAGGTCCCACTGAACCACCATTCCCTGTAATATGCTCCTTCTCACCTCCCCAGATTAAAGAGCTGTTATGGGTTTGGTGCATAATCCAAGTTCTTATAATTGACCCTTTTAGATCTAGCATCCAGATTATGCTAGCCTGATAGGCAGGTTTCTCTTTTTCTTTCTTCTCTGAAACACCTTGTGTAAAATATGTACAGTTGACCCTTGAACAATGAAGGGGTGAGGGGTGCCAACCCCCTGTGCAGGCAAAAATTCACCTATAACTTTTAACTCCACCAAAATTAACTACTAATAGCCTACAGTTGTCTGGAAGCCTTACCTGTAACATAAACAGTCAATTAACACATATTTTGTATGTTATATGTATTACATACTGTATTCTTACAATAAAGTAAGCTAGAGAAAAAATGTTATTAAGAAAATCATAAAGAAGAGAAATATATTTACTATTCATTAAGTGGAAGTGGATCATCTTAACAGTCTTCATCCTCATCATCTTCAGGTCAAATAGGCTGAGGAGGAAAAGGAAGAGGAAGAAGAGGGGTTGGTCTTCCAGTCTTAGGGGGTGGCAGAGGTAGAAGAAAATTCACGTATGAGTGAACCTGCACAGTTCAAACCTGTGTTGTTCAAGGGTCAACTGTGTTCTCTATTTTGTCTTTTGAAGGTTTGCTACAACTGGCCCATTAAACTACATGAGCCTAGTAAACTTTTTGGAATGTAAAA
>NW_012151951.1:7400236-7401122 GCF_000956105.1 Propithecus coquereli
TCTATCTTCTGTATTTCCCATAAAATACTAGTTAGATCTAAGTTCATCTAAACTGGTGATTAGATTCAGGTTCGATTTTTTTTTTTTTTTTTGGCAAGAATACTTGGTTCTATATATTTATGACATAAGATTGTGAGGCAGATGTCTGGGTTTCCAAGTTGTAGTGTTGCTAAGACTGACCATCAAGTTCCAAGAGCTTTAGAAGGCTTTAATAACTGTTGCCCTGATCTATACTTGTGGGGGCTGCAAACTAAATTTTAGTTCTGTCTATAGATATAACATATCTATATTTGTTCACTAAAATCCTTCCCTAAAGCATTTCTCTTCATCAAACTCTATTTGATTATTTCAGAAATATGGTTCAGATAAGAAAGTAGAATAAATGCTTGATTCTTGCCCTTTGTACATCAATTTTCATAATAATGAGCTGATACTCTATCAACCCCCAGTGGTTACCAATGACGATTTCTTAACATCTTTATGAGCTAGAGCATTTTTTATTACTGATGTTTCAATCAATAATCAAGGATTAGTTCTTTCTGCTGCTGAAATTTTTTACATCATAGGTGAGTGGCACCTTGAAGATGGTTTCTATATCCTCCTTTTGACATGACTCCTTCCAGAAATCACTCATTTTTCCAAGGAACCCTGATTCCTATCAATAGGAAATGCTATTTGGAGAGGACTCTCTGGATACCAGGGGTGTTCACTGCTTCTGGACTGACATTCTTTCTAAGTCTTTTTGTTCCTAATATTATTTAGTTTTGCCTTCTTTTTTGTTCCCTTCTTAATGAGTCTTGCTGTTCTATTGATTTGTTTATTTTCTATTTAATAAATTTCTCTTTTTACGTTTATTATTTACTTCTATTTTCTTTGGGTTTATTCT
>NW_012151951.1:7402198-7403441 GCF_000956105.1 Propithecus coquereli
ATTCCACTTCTTCCTTCTGAATTCCCTTTTCTTCTTACTAAAGTTCATCTTTCAATAGTTCTTTCATTAAGAGTCTGTGGGTAGTAAACCTTTTTTTTCCTCATATACCTGAAAATGTGCTTTCTTTAGGCTTCTCTCTTCACTGAGAATTTTTCTGAGTAGCAAATTTTGTTCACATTTACTTCCCCTCAGTACTTTGACACATTGACTCCATTGTTCTCTGGCTTTTATTGCTGTGGTTGAGAAGTCTGCTGTCAATTTGATGGATATATCATTGTAGATAATCTGTCCTTTCTTGCAAGCAACTTCTAAGATTTTAACTTATTTTTATGGCCTTGCATTTCATTCTATCTTCCATATTTCTCAAATGCTCTTTCATTTTTCACATCTCTTTATTTGTCTTTGCATCCTGGGAGATTACTTCTGTTCTATTTTCCAATTCATTCTCTCTTTGACTCTTTTAAAATTCTATTTAGCCCAGCTATCATGTTTTTAAATTTTGTGACTATATGCTATTTTCAAGATTTCCAATAGTTCCACTTCTTATCTGCCTCTTCTGATTTCATAAACACTCAGTCTTGTTTTCTGGATGGTAATTTTTCTTTTGAGGAATTTGGTGGGTTTTATTTTTAAAGTTTTAAACTTCCAGGCCATTCCAGATTATTCTGTTAGCTCTCTTTCCTTGGTTGTGAATTTTCTTATTTACAGATTCTACTGACCGTTTTGCATGACATTGAGTTTCCTTGTGTTCTTTTGTTCGAGAGTTCATCTTTAGTGAAGGGTTTCTCTTGCAGATAGGGCAAAATCAAAGTTACCTCATTTTTGCCTCATCAGTTGACTTACATCAAACCTAGTCATATACTAAAATCTTGCCTTGGGATCCCCAGATATTCAGGTGGCCCAATTACAGTCACTATGTAGTGTACAAACTCAAATGCCAGTCTCATGCAGAACCTCTGTTCTAGCTACCAGGCCTGGACAAAAGTAGGTTTCCGATGGTAGGTGAAAGAAATTATTTCAGTTGCCATTTAAACACATGATGCAGTTGATATTTGAGAGCAAACAAAATAGCACCTTGTCCCCAGACTGAAGAAGAAAACCTGATTTCCACCCTCATCAAGACTGGGGCATGTTTAACTCTGGATCTCGCAAAAGCATTAAATTCTTTATCTTCTTTCTAATCCCAGCTTCCTGAGAACTATATATTTTCAGGTTCTACAATCTCTGTAGTTTCCCTCTCTGA
>NW_012151951.1:7406498-7407646 GCF_000956105.1 Propithecus coquereli
CATCATAGCTCACAGCAACCTCAAACTCCTGGGCTCAAGCAATCCTCCTGCCTCAGCCTCCCGAGTAGCTGGGACTAGAGACACACATCACAATGTAGGGCTATTTTTTTCTATTTTTCATAGAGATGGGATCTCTCTCTTGCTCAGACTGGTTTCGAACTCCTGACCTCAAGCAGTCTTCTCACCTTGGCCTCCCAGGTGTGATTACAGATGTGAGCCACCGTGCCCAGCCCCAATCTTTATTTTATAAATGAGAAAATTAAGGCCAAGAGAAGGTAAATGACTTGACAGGAAGGCCACATCTCTAATCCCTTTGACCTGTGTGTTACAGGTTAATATTAATTTACTTCGAATAGTTAAAAGGCATGTGCATTTTATTGATCCATTTTGACATTAGTCTGGATTTGGCATAGACAGTGGTCTCATTTATTAAGAGATTTTTCCCAACAGGCTAATCCAAACTAATTTCCCCTTGTTATTCCCTTTCATGGAATTCTGTTCTTTTCTTTTATAGCAGTTAACACAAATCTTAATTATATATTACTTGTGCCTGTGTATTGTTTTCTCTCTCACCAGACTCTAAACTGCTTGAAGGTTGACCTTACATGTGTTCTGTTCTCCATTATATACCCAGTGCTTAGCACAATACCTGGTATGCAGTGGGTGCTCAATGACACATACTCAGAGGGTGATGAAGTTGTTTACTGTGACTTCCTTTTACTAGCTGGTTTTTTTCATGGGTATCCAAGTTAACTCAACTCATCGAACATTTACTATGTTCTAGAATTTAGGCAATGTAAGCAGCACATAATATATGTACATGTAGTTGAAGCTCATAAATTAACTATGTTATTATCTCTGTTGTACAGATGAAAAATACTAAGGCTGAGAGAGGTTAGGTAAATACCAAAAGGTCAGAAACCTACCAAATGACAGACACAGGTTCAATCTCAGGTTTGATTCCAGGGTCTATGATCTGAACCCTTATGCTATCTGCTTGCTAATTTCCTGGCTTCAATAGATGTTTGAGATTCAGTAATAGAAATAGTAACTCTTGGCCAGGCGCGGTGGCTCACGCCTGTAATCCTAGCTCTCTGGGAGGCCGAGGCGGGCGGATTGTTTGAGCTCAGGAGTTCAAAACCAGCCTG
>NW_012151951.1:7407696-7409307 GCF_000956105.1 Propithecus coquereli
TTTATTTATTTATTTGTTTTTTTGGAGACGGGGTCTTGCTCTGTCACCCAGGCTGGAGTGCAGTAGCACAATCATAGCTCACTGCAACCTCAACTCCTGGGCTCAGCCTCCCGGGTAGGTAGAACTACAGGTGTGCACCACTGTGCCCAGCTAATTTTTTAAAAAATTTTTCGTGAAGACAGGATTTCACTATGTTGCCCAGGCTGGTCTTGAACTCCTGGCCTCAAGCAGTCCTCCTGCCTCAGTCTTCCAAAGTGCTGGGATTACAGGTATGAGCCACCGTGCTGGCCTTACCTCTATTTTTTAAGTGAGGAAAGATAAATAAGCCACACAACTAGTTAAATGGTCAACCCAGAATGGAATCCTACCTTTTACATATGAAAGCAATACTTACGGCCATTCAAAAATACAGATTTTAGATCAAGTGCTCATTTCACTACATAAATGATTTCCAAACTTGTGAAAAAATATTTATTGACAAAATGCATACTGACAAAATAATTTACTAGTTTTAAATGAATTCACATTATATTAAATCCCATAGCATCTACAAATATTTGAAAAATAGTAATAAATATTATGTGTTCAGCCCATAGGCTGTGCTTGATATGAATAAGGATTCACAAACCTTGGTGGTAACTCTATGGCACCCAGGCATTGATACGATCTACATCACTCATAGAACATCCTTAGTCCCTTCAAGTTTCATCAACAATATGACATCATGAAACGCCACCCGAACTTCTCAAGGAACTAGCATAATGCTGATATAATTTGATTATCGTGGAATCCAAAATGGATCATTTAATGGGAATACATAGATAGATAATCTCCTACTGACCTTCTTATAATTCATAGAAAATAATAAAACAAAAATAAAACTAAATTAAAAAGAAGAAAAATATTAGACAAGGATGGCAATCCACCATCCCTCTTCCAAAGCTGATTAATGCTCCATTCTACTAATTACTGAAAGATGTTAGAGAAATTTTTCTACTCAAAGAAACCTGCCCCTGAACTCATTACAGAAAGGAATACTTCGCTGATACAGAGCAGCACTTCCTTTTATGAATATTGTACATGGTTATTAGAAATTGAAACATGGCCTTGCTGTCACATTTTTTAAAAGCAACAGAATAAATTTTCATGGGCAATTTGGTTGCAACAAAATATGATTACTAGCTAGAAGTATCTCCACACAGTATTTTTAATCAAATAGATAGCTTTCTTCTCTCTTTAAGAATAAGACAGAGGAAAAAAAAAAAGAATAAGACAGAGATAAAGTGCTTTTGTTATTATTCATCACAACTAACATTATTTTATTTAAATAAAATTAACTTTTTAATATAAAAGTCATGCAAAAATTGTGGGAAAAAAGAAAACTCAAAGGAAAAATTAAGCAGAAAATAATGTTAACCATTATTAATATTTTGTCACTTCCAGTCTTGTATATATTTATGCTTTTCATATCTGAGAACATAATGTCACATGTTCAGAACAAATGAAGAGAGGCATGACACAGAAAAAAGACTGAATTAGCGATGGTTATCCCTGTGGAGAGGTTGGTGAGTGAGGAAGGATGTTTCACTCTGGCTTTATTACTTCTAAACA
>NW_012151951.1:7411121-7420437 GCF_000956105.1 Propithecus coquereli
AAAAAAAAAAAAAAAAAGAAATAGTAACTCTTTACCTGTAACTTAAAAGTTTTCTGGACATCTGAGTTAATATAATAAAAGAAGACTGAAGATGTATTTCTATTTTTTGTTTGTTTTGTTTTTGAGACAGGGTCTTGCTCAGTTACCAGGGCTAGAGTGCAGTGCCATGGCGTCATCATAGCTCACTGCAACCTCAAACTCCTGGGCTCAAGTCATTCTCCTGTCTCAGCCTCCGGAGTAGCTGGGACTACAAAGTGCTATTCTCCCAAAGTGCTAACATTATAGGTGTGAGCCACCACGCCCAGCCTATTTCTAATTTTTTTATCCCTCTCGAAATCCTACTAAAATGACAGCAGAGGGATTTTTTAAAAGACATAAAGTCATAAGGACAAGGAGAACTAAAGGGAGAAAGCAACAAAGAAATCTTGGAAGCTGTAAAGCAAAAAGACTGATGTATCTGACTTAGCAAAGCTAAGACAGCTAAGTCCTAAACTGGTAACAGGGAAAGTCCAGAGCCATCTTGATTTATACTGCTCAAATCAGTGGCAGTGGGGAGGAAGAGATGGATGGCTAAAATAAGGAGAATTGGTTGAGAGCTTTTAAAGAAATTGTTTGGGCTGGGCGAGGTGGCTCATACTTGTGATCCCAGCACTTTGGGAGGCCAAAGCGGTAGAACCTTTTGAGGTCAGGAGTTTCAGACCAGCCTGGGCAATATAGCAAGACCCCATCTCTAAAAAAAATTTTTTTTTAATCAGCTGGGCATGATGGTATGCACCTGTAGTCCCAGCTATTCAGGAGGCTGAAGCAGGAGGATTGCTGGGGCCCGGGTGTTTGAGGCTTCAGTGAGCTATAATCACTCCATTGTACTCCAGCCTGAGCTACAGAGCAAGACTCTCTCTGTAAAAAAATAATAATAATTACAACCAACCAAATTAAAAAAAAAAGTAAAGAGATATTTTTAAGTGGCAAAATATATCCTCAACATCCCTTCTTTACTCTCTCTCCCCTCTTTAAAATTATAAACCTTATGCCAGTCCCTGCAGCCAGTCAGCTGGAGAAGAGGGCTTGTAAATACCAAGTTGACTTAGGTAAGTAAGCACAACCCAATTAGACAAGAAGAAGTTCATTTCCTTTCTATCACTCCATATGAATCAGTCAAAATCTTGCAGGAAGTGGAAATTCCAGTTTTACCATAAAACAACCCTTTTAATGATTTATCTTTCACCTCTGTGTAACCGTGTATTTCTTTCTACATATTTCTCCATAAAAGCTCTGCATAATGGTGTGTGCTGATTTATAAGAAATCCTCCAGTCTTGATTCCATTTTTATCTTTTATCATCTTGTTATTTCCCTTGGCAGATGCCACTGTTAATATTTGACCCATGCAAGGGGTATTCAGCCAAAGACAGTCCTCAGTTAAATTCTGGCCTGAGACAGATGGTGAGGCCCAGTTGGTGCCTTGGGGCAGTCAGATTACATTTCCAAGACGTTCTTGTGTGACAGCTGTGTGCCTTTGATCAAAACACTGAGAAACACAAACCTTCATGTCTTCCTCAGCACAAAAACAGCCAGGACCCTGTTCTCCTGGATCAAGAAGAGGCGTGTCAGCTGCTCCACAGGACTCCACATGCAGTAAATGCCCACACCCTCAGAAGAGCTGCAGAGGCACAGGATGACATGGGACAGTACAAGAAGTGGACCTCTGCAGAGGGTGGGGGGACTCCACAAGAGCTCTTTGCCTTTGTATCGTTTATACCCTCAGCACCTGCAACAGTACTTGGCACATAGTAGGAGCTCAATAAACAGTTGTTGGATTAATTATGAAATAAATATTGCTGCTTCTCTGCCTGGAATGCCCTTTGCTTTTCTCAGATTGACACATTCATGGCTATTCATCCTTCAAAATCCAGTTCATCTATCTCTTGCAGTGCTTTCTTTGACCTATCCAAACTCTTTCCTTGAGACATAGCTATACTTTTGAACAAATTTTTGTTGCTTGTTCTTGTAACACAGTATTGCCATTACTTGGTTGCATGTCTCTCCTCCCTACAAGACTTTTAATTCCTTAAGAGCTAAGGATATGTCTTCATTAACTCTATACCCACACTGCCTAGCATAGTGTCTGTATATTCACTCATTCATTCAACAGGATTTGAGCACCTGCTATGTTCCAGGCACTGGAATAAGCTCTGGGGATACAGCAGTGAACAAGACATGAGCCCACCCTACCCCCAAGTTTACGATCTATTAAGTGATGCAGACAGTTAGAGTAAGCGTGATAAGTGCCATGATGGAGGTTGTGAGTAGACTATGGGAGAATATGGGAAGGGTACCACCACCCAAAATTTGAGGGATCAGGAAAAGCCTCCCAGAGGATGCTTCCCAGAAAAACAAGGAATATCTGAAGAATAAATAGAAGTTAGCCAGGAAAGGGAGAATAAGTATTCCAAGAAATATAGCAAGTTTGGGGAATGGAAGAAAGGGAAAGGAAGGAAGCAAAATAAGGAAAGAAAAGAGAAAGGGAGAAAACATGACAGGGGGGCGGGGAAGGATGGGAGAAGTAATGAAGAGACACAGGGAGGGATAGCGCGTTCTCTTATCTGCCCGGTAATACTTCTTCTTCCAGAGGTGGCCCTATCAAGAGCCCCATAATTGCTAGAGGCCACCTGTTACCCCATCTTGTTTGGAGGCTCTGTTTTTACTCCCAGTCACAGAATCACAGGCTATAGTAGAGCCAAAAGGGGCCTTAATACCTAGTTCTATGCCTCTTATTCTATAAATATGAACACCGAAGCCCACAGAAGTTAGTAATAACAGTATCTTACTTCTACCCGTCATCTTACAAAGCATTTTCATCCCTATCCAGTTTAAGTCCAACAACCCTGGGAAGCAGTATCATTCTTTTTTAGGTATCAGGAAACTGAGGTTCAAACGGAATTAGTGGTAGAGCTGGAAGCCAGGTCTTCTGGTGCCTGCCCAGCACTCATTCTGCAGCCTCAGCTCCTCCGAATGTGACCAGAGTCACACCATTAGGAGCAGAGCCAGCAGGAGATGACTCGTCATCGAAACTCCTTCCAGAAGGCAAGAGCACTCTGACACCTGATAGGGACTGACCACTGCTAATTATCCACAGCACATCCCAATTATGAGAACACTTGTGCTGAATGACTCATTCGCCAATAATCAGGGGGACGCTGGAGTGATTGGGATTACTTGGTCTTGCCCTCATTTGGTGGTCACGTTGTAGGTCAGTCTTATTGTAGATACAAAGATTGTTATTGTCAAATATGTAAAAATGTGAAACATCTATAAAAGCAGAACTCTATAAACAAAGTTAAAAGATAAGCCATAGACTGGGGAAAATATTAACTGCGTATAAAAATCATCAGAGAAATAATATCAGAGTTCAAGGAATTCCTACAAGTCAATAAGAAAAAGACTAATAACCCAATAGAAAAATGGGCAAAGGATATGAATAGACAATTCACAAAAAGCAGGAAATCTTAATAACCAAAAAAAAACATAAAAAATACTCACTATTAATCACGATGCAAAGTAAAATGAGACAAACTTTCACCTCAATTAGGTTTATAAAAATTTTGTAGTCTAACGATAAGAAATGTCAATGAAGACAGGACACAAAGAACTCCACTTTAGGAGGGAATAAGACGATATCTAGTAAAGCTGAAAATGCTCTATGACCCAGCAATGAATTCCACTTCTGGATATATACACACAAATATACAATATTACATATGTAATTAATATTATATATGTAATATGTATTAAAGAAACCCTCTCATGTATGTACAAAAGTATGTACAAGGAGCTTCACTGAAGTATTGTTTGCCACCAAAACAAAATAAAGCAAATTTCAGAATGTTATATACTATGTTACCATTTCTATAAATTAAAATAATTATATAATATTTATTAATATATACATATGAAACCAAAGCGTGAAAGCATGGACTGAATATATAATAAATTCATGATAATGATTAACTCTAGGAAGAAGAATAAGATACAGGGACTTCAACTTTGTTAGGCTTTTTTTTCCTCAAAGAATTTTTAAAAATATGAATCAAATCTTTAAAAATATTTTAAAATTATTTATCCATTTCTGCACCACAATTATTTTTCAAAACATTTGTAATAAGCCTGACCTTTCACATGGAAGTTTCAAATACTTTCCCCTCCACCCCAGACTTAACACCACCAGTTTCCTCATTTGTTAATGAGAGAAAGAATAGATAAAAATCACTTCTTCCCTGGTTGTCTAGTGGTTAGGAGTAAAAAAAAAAAAAAAAAATTACTTCTAAGATCCCTTCCAGCCCTGACTCTCTAAGCCCCTATGAAATCTCAAAGGCTTTGAAGAGATTGCAGATACGTGACCTTTTGTTCAAATAAGTTCTGGGAAGGGACTAGGAATGTCAGCTGTTACAAGGGAAAGAAGCCCTGGAACCTTTTTTTAAACTGTGAAAGCTTCTTCTTTTCACAGTAGCCTTGCCCCAGAGGCATTCCCCAATTAGTGTCTTATCTATTTATATTCTGGGAAGCCTATCTAAATTTAGCTTCCATACAAACCTTTGTGCGATGGTGGGATCTAGACATCCTGGTACTGTTTCCTTCCACCTACCCCAAGTGGAAAGCCTTGACATGAAACTTCATTGTCACTAATTATTGTATAGAAAAATAAGCTTACAGGTTTGGTGGTCATATATTGAAACTCAAAAGTAGAATTTGTCATCTGACACAGGTCTGATGATATGACAGATTATTTTGCAATTAGTATGGTCCCAGCAAATCTCCAGTCTTGTGAGAGACTGAAGGGACCAGTTAACAGGTAGGATGGGAAGACTGTGGCAGAACCAAGGATTTTTTTTCAAGAGATCAGATCTCACTACATTGCCCAACCTTGCCTTGAACTCCTGGGAGGAACTCAAGTGATCCTCCCACCTTGGCCTCCCAAGTAACTGGGACTACAGGCCTGTGCCATCACCTTCTGGTAGAACCAAGGATTTTACACGCAGTCAAGCCGTCTTTCTAGTGCACGGAAGCCTACTAGGAATGTCTCAATTGGTAACATTTAGAAAACTAAAACCTGCATCGCTGCCTCAGGCCAGTGGTTGGGAGGGGCAGGGTCTTCGTGTTACAAGAGATAGCTCAGCCATTCTAGGCTGAGCCAACCCCCAGGTGGGTCCAGGCAGGGCTTTATCTTTGGCAGAGATGTAATGATTAGAATAGTTAACCACAATAGCCAAGAACTGAGGGCCCTCCCTTTAAAAAGCTCTGTATTTCTGCTGATGTTCAGGAAATAGGGATTTCGAGATGAGAAGGTCTACCATTTTTCCTCCTTTACCAGCAAAGTAATAAATTTCTCTTTCCTCATCCTCAAACTGTTAGGTAGATAGCGAGGGATTCAGGGTCTCCCAGGGACGAAAGTGGGCCCCCCATCCTGGTACCGCCCCCCCTTAATCCTGTTCCGAGTGACTGCCGTACCTAGGGGAGGAGGGAATAACCTACAAATCTGCCAATCAGAACTTAGCGCACCAACTGCAAAAGATTGCAGAGGACTCTAGCCCGTGGGCCAAGCAGCACAGGTACAATAGAGTCTGGAGAGTGACCTACAACAACCAGCTTTCAGAGAGGCTCATGGGAGATCTGCATGCGTAGTAAGACTCAGGTCACATAACTCCCAACTGTCCAATCGAAGTGGTTCCATGGTGACAGCTGGTTCCATGGTGAGCCACGAAGGAGGTCCCAATCCGGGCACCATAAAACAAGACCCAGACCATAACCAAGCCCTTTTTTTTTTGCTCTCCCTGATTTGCTGCAATGGGCCCTGTCATCATCTGTGGCATATGTATCTCGCTCTGTAAACCTATATCTTGCTCATGCTTTATAATCCTACCTTTTCCTCCTCAATAAACCTCATTTTCCTGGTTGCCTTACTTTGGTGTGTCTAGTCATTCTTCAGCCATCAGCACTCCAAGAACCGACATTTCAGACTGCAACCCGACAAAACCACTTGTTCTCATTCTTCTGATGCCTTAAGGACAAATGTCAACCTTCCGGTAACAAATTAACCAACAAAGAACTGAGGAAACTTCAACAAAAAGAATGATCATGAACATTTAATACATTCAGTTGTAGAACTACAAATAAAACAAGCATTGGGAAATAGAAGAATAGTATATGAACAAAATAGAAATGATGCAACTAAAATAATGAAAGGAAAAGAGATAAGGGAAAAAATAGAAAAAAAAATGATTCTGAAAAAGGATCCCAGCTTAAACCGAAAGTTAGTTTTTAAAAGGAGAACTCGAGGTATTAGAAAAGCTTTTGGAATAAAGATAGCTATTAAAACTAAAAATGCAAACTTTCCTAAATATCAAAAAATATATTTGTAACATAGTAAAAAAAACCACAGTAAATATAATATATACAATAACTAGAACATTAAATAAATAGAAAAGTTGAGGAGTGATTCCAAGATATATTAAGGGAAAAAAGTAAACTGCTAAAGAGTATAGGTAGTATGCTGCCTTTTGTGTAAGAAAAAAAAAGAGGGAGAAAAGAAATATACATGTATCTATTTTTATTTTATTTTATTTTATTTTTGCAAAAAGAAACACAGGAAGGGTAATCAGAAAACAATGAAATCAGCCAGATACAAGAAGCGGGGGGAAGTGAGGAGGACGAATGGGAGGGAGAGGGATGCTTCTCTGAGGGTAGTTTTGACTTTGAGAAGCAGTTAATATTCTACACATTCAAATAATAAAATTAAATCAACAAGGAGGGGTCAGGACATAAAACTGAGTGCAAACAGAAACAAATGAACTCAACTGTATTTCAAATGAATAACATAACCTCAGTAAAGAGGAGGAGACCAATAAGTAAATTTGAACACAATACTTCGACCTTAACACTCATAGTGAAGGGAGGCAGTGACGGGATGGCAAATAAATCCCAAACTCTTTTTGATACATCCGTTTTTCATAGTGGTATGGATGTAACAATTCCAAATCTATTTTATGTTTATTGTAGGATGCAGTATATACGATTATGTTTGAGAAAACCAGGGTTCTCACTGCGGAAGAAAGGAGGTACAATTATGGAATGGAGAGAAAAAAAGGAAGATCTCAGTGGTGTCAAACTGGCATCGGAGGTCTAAGTGTAAGCTCCTGATTTCTAAATACAACAAACCCACCAATAGCAATGAACATAACTAATGCCCAGATCTTACTTGGTTTATAGTGGAAGGGGCACCATCAAACTGGAGGGAAAGATAGTGTTGCAAAACATGGCTCATGACATGGAAAAAAATTAACACGGATTTACACTTCACACTATAAATGAAGGCAAATTCCAGATGAATTAAATAACTCTATGTGAAAGGTAAACACATAAAGCAAATAAGAAAAAAAAATGTAAGAAAATATAAACTCAATGAAGGAGTTCTTAAACAAAACCCAGAGGCAAAAACCATAAAGACATAAGGTAATAAGATTTGACTACATCAAATTCAAGGATTTCTGTTCAACAAAGTACACCATACCAGCAAGTGACAGATCAGAATATATTTGCAAAATATAAAACCAACGAAGGATTAATTTTTAGGTTATACCAGGATCACTTGAAAACACATAAGAAAAAGAAAAGGCCAAACGTCGTGGCTTACTCTTGTAATCCCAGCACTTTGGAAGGGTGAGGCAGGAGGATTGCTTGAGGCTGGGAGCTTGAGACCAGGCTGGGCAATATAGTAAGACCCCCATCTCCACAAAAAAAATTTTTTTAATTAGCCAAACGTGATGGTGTGCACCTGTAGTCCCAGCTACTTGGGAGGCTGAGGCAAGAAGATCACTTGAGCCCAGGAATGCAAGGCTGCAGTGAGCTGTGACCGTGCCACTGCTGTCCAGCCTGGGTGACAGAGCAAGAGACTCTCTTGAAAAAAAAAAAGACATTCAATTTTTTAAGAGGTAAATAATATGAATAGATGATTTATGAAAGAGAATAACTAAATGACTAGCAGATATTTGTCCCTCAAGTGCGGGTCTTTCTCTTCCTCCAACACACCAAATTTTCTTCTCCTAGTCATTGAGTCTGTACCAGCCATTGCCTCAGTCTTGAATGCTTTTTCCCTAGAGCTTCCTGTGACTGACTCCTCCCTGCTATTCAAGTCTCAGTTTAAATGTTCTCTCTTCAAAGAGGTTTTTCCATCCCACCCCACCTGAAGCAGCCATCCCACTACCTGTCTCTTCATTTCCTATAATATCACGCTTTTATTTTCATCTCAAATATTTATTATTCAATAACATGTTCTTCTTTATCTGTTAATTAACTCTTCTCTCACCAGAAAGTTAGACCCACAGAGTAGGAAATTTGTCTGTCTTGTTCAACCTTGCATGCCCAGTGCTTGACACGTAGTTGGAGTTTAAAAAATATTTGTTAAATTAATGAACATGTTAATATATGAAAAGGGTAATACAATCCCTGTTACTGGCATAATAAGCTTTCCAGACAAGTATGCTCAATTATAATCAAATGACTAATTAATGGAATCTTGCTAAGCAGTGCCAAGCATCAGATGGTGAACGGGAAAGGATGACCATTTAATATACTCTTTCTAAAAATAGTATCTTGAGTCAAAGGAACACAGTTCCCTTGGATACCTTTGTTTTGACCACAGTGTTTAGGGCCCAGTGTTTGAGTCAAGTGGATTAAGCCAGTTGAAACTCAACCCTCTTTAGGACTGTGTGTATTCTAAACACCATCACCAGAGGGGCCCTGGTGTGAATTCCATCAATTCACCAAGGAGGTGGTGTTTGTGCTGAATATTCCAGCAGACAGAAATATTCTAACCATGAATCTTTGCGACTCAAGGTCACTGGCAGTTGCTTCCCATTTTAAAGCCTGTGGAGTGACAGTCACCACATGATAATGAAAAACCACATTTTGCTAACTTGATCCCATGTGAGAAAATCCAGTGAGTTTCTCATGGTCAGGTCTCAGGAAGAGAAGCAAGATGCCATGGGTACCACATCTGCCATTTCGCTTAAGGCATAGAGGCCTCGATTTAACAGATTGTTGAATTTATTTCAACAGAGTACATACGTGCTTGGAAAGCCTGTCCTACAGCTTCTCAGCATGCCATGCGATTTCTAATGATCCATTTATTTAACCTCCGCTTACCCAGTGTAAGATGAGCCTAGGCCCTGTGGATTTGCAGGGATGTCTGTTTATGAGGTTTTGTTTTGTTTTGTTCTACCTTAGATGAAGAATTAAATTAAGCATAATCCTAATACTTAACAC
>NW_012151951.1:7433142-7434729 GCF_000956105.1 Propithecus coquereli
GCTGACGCCACGGCACTCACTCTAGCCCGGGGAAAAGAGTGAGACTCTGTCTCAAAAAAAAAAAGAAAAGTCCATCTTTATATAACTTTACCCAAAGTCACAAAGATAATAAACACTATCACAGAGTGTATAGAATGCTTGCTATATTCCAGGCCCTATTCTAAGAACTTGGCATATACTGACCTGTTTAATCCTCCAAACAACCCCTCGAGTAGTAGGCACAATTATTCTCATTTTGCAGATGAAGAAAAGGCTCAGAGAGGTTAAGTAACTTGCCCTAGACATAAGCTAGTTAATAAAAAAGCTACAATTTGAACATAGGTCTAACTCCAAAGCCCACCTCTATCTGATGCCTTTTGGGGTGCAAGGTAGTACTCACCAAACATTTCAGATGAATAAATGAAAGATGAGACTGCCATCACCCTCCTTTTACAAAAAAGGACCTAGGGCCCAAAGACTTGAGCACAATAGCTCTCCATGGTAGCTCAGCTGGCCGGTAAGACTAGAATCCAGGGTGCCTGACTCTCAGGTCCCTACCCCACTTGACCTTGGATTCACCTAGCGATAAGCGTGTGGTCACCACTAATGGTTAGTGTCTTAGTCATCTATTAGAACAAACTACCAAACTTAGTGGCTTAAAACAGCACCTTTCAGCACAGCAGGGCAGTATGCATGTGATGGGAAGAGATCTGGTACATACACTACTTGGATAGTGGAACCTGAGGTCTAGTCCTTACAAGCAAACTTCTTGAATCAGTGTTCAGCCTGCCCAAAGGTGGGGAAATAACAGAAATACACTAGGACACTCTGGGTGGAGGAATGCTGTTACTTGGCATGCACTCAGTAAGTGTTATACTTTTGATAGGTGATGCATATATGTTAGCAGGGATATAACAATATAAGGATAGTTTGTGCACCTGTGATAGCGTCCATTTGCTGTCAGTCTAGAGATCATTGAACATGGACTTTGAGCTCCTCCAAAAGCAAAACAAAACTGTGGGTCAGTTGCCAAAATCACATAATTTTGGAGTTCCTGGAGTTGGAAATTATCAAAGGTAAATGACTTGACAGGCTGGCGCGGTGGCTCACGCCTGTAATCCTAGCACTTTAAGAGGCCAAAGTGGAGGGTTGCCTGAGGCCAGGAGTTTGAGACCAGTGTGAGCAAGAGCAACACCCCATCTCAAAAAAAAATACAAAAATTAGCCTGGCACAATAGCACAAACCTATAGTCCTAGCGACTTGGGAGGCTGAGGCGAAAGAATCACTTGAGCCAAAGAGTTCAAGGTTGCAGGGAGCTATGTGATGATGCACTGCACTCTAGCCTGGGTGACAGAACAAGACCCTGTCTCAAAAAAAAAAAAACTGACAGAGGAAAAGGGAGCTGTTGGAGTATATAAAGTGCTATATAGTGAACGGTGTCTCATCGGGACAATTTGGAGTAGAAATGCAGGATAAGCAGTATTCAGTGTCCCTGAGTCAACAGCAGGTGTAACATCTGATGAGCCTAGCATGGTCTCCAGGTGTCCCCAGGGACTGTGCTCAGTATCTTGACCAAGATCTGGTGACCTACAGCGGAGAAAACCAGGA
>NW_012151951.1:7434779-7436264 GCF_000956105.1 Propithecus coquereli
TTTGGGGGGCCCTAAGCACATGTTTGATCTATGTATTTGATACCCCAGAATGGGGTCAGATATTGTTATTACTCATATTTAACAAAATAGAGATGGAAAACTAGACAGGCTAAGGGGTTTAACCAAGATCACAAGCTTATTTAGTAGCTAAGCTAAAATTCCAGACTTGCATCTTGCACTCTCCCCAGTAGATCATACTGTACAAATATCAAGGGGTGCGTGTGGTATATGTGTGTTGGAATCAGGGGGGAAAAGTACCTACAAAAAACAAGGTGATTTAATCTGCCCCAAGGAAAGCAGGGATTCTGAAGGTCCAGCTTGACATGCCATCTCTCTATGGACACAGTTGCTGTGGAAAATACACATTCCAGGGAGATGCGGATCGAGGGCTCTGGGACTTGGAATCTCAGAGAGAAGCCCTACCTCCAGAGTGCCTTGGGCCAGGCAGGGAGCCATTTCTCACCAAACTGCCATGGAGCAGCATTTCCTCTGCTGCAAGGGAATTGGTTCAGGATTCAGACTTGATTTTCAGGGTGGGAGGTGGCAAAACTGTCAGTCCATCTGCTGCATCTAGTATGCATGTCAGGGAGAGAGTGTGAAAGAAAAAGCAAGTAGTAGTTTATGCCTTCCATAGAGGGCAAAGTTTCAGTTTAACAGATGGATGATAAAACAAATCTGAATGCAGTCTTACAAATCTTTAAAAGTCTTAGGAGCTGATGTTTGCAGCCCAAACTAGGTGAATATGGCTCTTCCAAGTAATACAACCTTAATCAGATGAATGTTCTTTTACTGGTTATTAATTATCAGGATGTCAATAACAGGACTCAGCTGAACAAAGTCTCAGGGGCCTCTTGTTCTTGTGTTTACAGTTATTTTCCAAAATTTTTATTTCAACACCGCCATCTAGTGTCCAGCTTCTTGATTTGCCACACCTCAGGATATTGGTTCAAGGGAATGCTGTTCGACTCTTAAACAAGAAGATAAATATCCTCTGGCTTGGAAAGATGACTATGACATTTTGTTGAGTACAAAAAATCAAATTACAAAATGGTACGTACTATATGATTTCGTACATTCAGACTATATGTCTGTGTTTATGCAAACTTTTTTCATATGTGTACATGCATAAAGATCTGGAAAGATATTCTCCAAATTATTGATAGTGATTGTCTCTGGTTGATGAAATTTGGAGAACTTTCTGTTACTTCCTTATCTGTCCTTCTTCAGTTTTTAGTAACAATAATCTATCATTGACATAAATAGGAGGAAACCTTAATTTTTAAAAGGACCACATGAGCCAAGGAGAGAATCCACCTGAAAAAGATTATTTTCTGAAGGCAATTACATTCAACAGATATTTATTGAACATCTACTATGTACAGTGTATTCTTTTGATCTTCAAGTACACCAACAAAGTTATATAATGTCCCTCCACCATAATACCAGCTACCATTTAATGAGTGTTTACTGTGTGTTCAGCACTGT
>NW_012151951.1:7436314-7437358 GCF_000956105.1 Propithecus coquereli
TATTTATTTATTTTAGAGACAGGGTCTTGCTCTGCTCTATGACTCAGACTGGAGTGCAGTAGCACAATCATAGCTCACTTTCACCTCAAATTCCTGGGCTCAAGTGAGCCTGTTGCCTCAGTCTCCAGAGTAGCTAGGACTATGGGCTCACATCACCAAGCCCAGCTGATTTTTTTATTTTAGGTAGAGATGGAGTCTTGCTATGTTGCCCAGGCTGGTCTCAAACTCCTGGCCTCAAGTGGTCCTCCCACCTTGGCCTCCCAAAGTGCTGGGATTTTAAGTATGAGCCACCATTCCTGGCCTTAAACTTCACTTTAGACCAAATGGACCTAACAAACATTTACAGAACATTTCATCCAACAGCTACAGAATACACATTCTTCTCATCAGCCCATGGAACATTCTCCAGGATAGACCATATGTTAGGATGCAAAACAAGTCTTAACAAATTTTAAAAAATCAAAATCATATCAAGTATCTTCTCAGACCATAATGGAATAAAACTAGAAATCAATAACAAGAACAACTTTGGAAACGGTGTAAATACATGGAAATTAAACAACATGCTCCTGAATTAAGAAGAAATTGAGGAGGAAATAAATAATTAATGTTTGTAAAGTACTTCGAGCAGTGCCAACCACAGAAAGCCTATGTGTGTTTGCTTGTTTTTGTTTTTGTTTTAAGTTTATCTTCCTCTTGCCTCCTGATTTCCCTGTCTGTGCTTATCATGTCCCCTCCCGGAGCAAGGGATCAATCTTGGTCACCTTTTCCTTCCCCCATCAAAATTCTACCCATCCCTCAAATCTCTGCTCAAATACTTTCTTTCCTCAGGACCTTACTTTTTTCCTTTTAATCAGCATTACTTTTTGCCCCTTCTGTACCCAATCATCGCTTTTAATATCTCTGAAAACAGTTATCACATTCTGCTTTGAATGGATTATATTAATATATTTCTTTATCCAAAAAATAATAATAATCTCGTACTATGTTTTTCAGGCACTGGATATAGGGTGATAAGACAGACAAAGTCGCTGGGTTTATCAG
>NW_012151951.1:7444108-7446120 GCF_000956105.1 Propithecus coquereli
GTGTCCCTGAGTCAACAGCAGGTGTAACATCTGATGAGCCTAGCATGGTCTCCAGGTGTCCCCAGGGACTGTGCTCAGTATCTTGACCAAGATCTGGTGACCTACAGCGGAGAAAACCAGGACTTCTGAATGGAATTCTGCTGCTGCAATGAACTTCAGAATCTACACATTCTCTTCTTCCTGGGAAAGATAATACAGAGCTGTTGGAACAGAAAAGTGAGAAATGTACTACCAAAAATGACTAGGGAATCAAAAAGAACCATGGGACATAGTTGATTCCATAGGGGAGGCTTCCACTACAAAACTGCTGATGACTTATCCCGTATCATGGCTCCCACATGGCTAGAGAGGAGGTGACCCAGAAGAAACTCCGCCCTGGGGATTCTCCAACGCATCTTTCCTAGGTTAGGCCAGATACGATGTTAAGCAGGTAATTGAGGACTGATCCAGCATGGATCCAGCATTGGGGTTTTGCTGGGCAAGACGTAGGTACAAGCAAATGAAGGGTGTAGGTGAGAATGGAAGAAGTCCAAGAAATCAACCACGAACTCCAAGCAGGATAGAGAGGAGAAAAAATATTCAGGAATGGGAAAAACCAAAGTAATTAAAGAATAAGAGTTCAGGAGAGCATATGTGCTGGGTTTGAGGAGGTGAACTTGCTCAAAACCAAGAATATGAGAACTTAAGACACAGAGGCGAAGCACTACCCAGTGATAGCAAATTTTAGATGTAACATGGGAGTACGTGCTAGAGAGAAATTACGTATCAGTCACTGGCATTAAGGAGAAAAGAAATTGGGAGGTTCAAGGGCAATTGGGCATCAATCATTCAAGTGATGGAGGAAGTTGGGTGGGAAACCTGTAAACCAAGTTTCAAAGTCCTTATCGAAGGCTGGAGAGCAACTGAGAGGAAGAAGTTGACCACACCAAGAGACAGAAGGTATAAAGCTAAATATGAAACAGAAAGATAATAAAATAAAATGCACAGTTGTGTTGTTGGAAATATATTTTATTGCTGTGAGAAAATCATGAACTAATTTTTCCGCTGGGCCAGAATTGAAATAGTACTGTTGGAAACAAGTTTTATTGCCATGGCAATAAAGCACAAATAGTTATTAATCCCCATCAGAAAAAATATTCCTGGTAGATGTTATGCTTTTAAAGAAAAACAGTCAGATTTTTCAAACTTGATAGTTTATTCTTAAGTGTAAATCATCCCAATAATGTAGGGTGTGAAATGTGACCTCCCAGATAAATTTGTGGGGGACTTTTTTCCCCTCTTTTTCAGCAAGGAAGGTACTAGAAAATGGCCCTAGATGCATTGAGAGCATCTTCCCTTTGAAAGGGAATAGGATAGCTTATATTGATTGAAAATAGTCATTGTTCCAGCATTTGGTGTGAACACAGTAGAATCTCTTTGGGAGCATCTCCTCTAAACAGGTGAGTTACCTTCATAGCACTAAAAGTACTGAGAGTTGTACCCCTTAGGAGGATTGATGGTCTTGGTTTGGTGGTGGGGAGGGAGGATGTTCTATTTTGAGGACTGAAAATGTTAAAACACCCCTAAAGGTGTAAATCCCCGGGGCAAGAAAGGAAGTTAGTAGTTCTAGATGAGAGACACTTAAACCAGTCCTATTTAAGTGCCTGTGACACCTTTAGAGATGATTGTGTATAAATTAAAATGCTAAGTATGAGGGGCTGCAGCATGCCTAGCCAAGCTTCAGCAGGCTTGGGTCATTCATTCTCTATCAAAGAACCACATCAAATACGTGCAGATTCGAGCCGGGCGCGGTGGCTCACGCCTGTAATCCTAGCACTCTGGGAGGCCAAGGCGGGAGAATCACTTAAGCTCAGGAGTTGGAGACCAGCCTGAGCAAGAGCGAGACCCCATCTCTACAAAAAAATAGAAAACTTACCCAGGCGTGGTGGCGTGTGCCTGTAGTCCCAGCTACCCAGGAGACTGAGGCAAGAGGATCGCTTGAGCCCAGAAGATTGAGGTTGCAGTGACCTATG
>NW_012151951.1:7447755-7453381 GCF_000956105.1 Propithecus coquereli
ATTATTTTAAACCTTCTGACAGTCTTAGGTGTGCACACAAACACCCCAGGGTTCTCCCCATCCAAACACATAGTAGAATTGCATTTCTACAACCCTTTGGATTTGGATGTGGCCACGTGATTTGCTTTGGTCAATGAAATGTAAGGGAAAGTGATATATGTCACTTCTGGGCAATCTTTAAGAGCCAGGGAGGAATTTTCTATGGTTCCCTCTTTCCCTCTGCCATGGAGGCTCCATTGGCCTGGGTCCCAGAGTGAGGACAACTCTGTGGGACAACAGACCCGCAGTGGAACTGTAGTATGGCTAAAAAATAAATCTTTGTTGTTTTAAGCCGACAATACATTCGATATTGTTTGTTATAGTAGTATAACTTAGTCTATCCTGACTGATACAAGATTCCATTTCCTTATTTATTAAATCAAAATATAAACAGTATATATCTCCTTAGGATGTCATGAAGTTTAAATAAGATAATTCATGTTCTAAAAAACTTGGTACCTTGTCAGATACATATTACTTCTACTAAGAGATCAATGCGAGCTGTGAGAGAGGGAAGTGGCAAAGAATCAGCC
This sequence comes from Propithecus coquereli, assembly GCF_000956105.1. Taxonomy (NCBI): domain Eukaryota; kingdom Metazoa; phylum Chordata; class Mammalia; order Primates; family Indriidae; genus Propithecus; species Propithecus coquereli. The sequence goes on from NW_012151951.1 coordinate 7,448,328, forward strand.
CAGATCCTCCAGCTGTTTATGACAGAACCAGAGTCTTTACCCCCAAGCAGTCATCTGGAGAGTCTATAAAAGCATCAATCATCTACTCAATACGCAGATTCTAGTTTCCAAATGTAGTCATTTTCACCAACATCCATGTTAACACTGGAATGATCGCAGTTGCCTCTAATTCCTTAAATATGAAATGTCCTATTTTGAAACAAAAGTTTGGCTTATTATATCTCAAACAAGAAGCAGTACAATTAATCAAAGTATGCGCCTAAACTATCAACACAGTTCTGTCATCTTAATCGTAGCTTGTGTACACCAGCAGTGAAGAAGCCCAGAGAGCGAGTGGCGATGAAATCATGAAAGGTGTTTTCCACAGCTTGTTGAGAATTGAATATTTTTCCTTGCAAAAAGTGGTTCAAAGCCTGGAAGAAGTGGTAGTCAGTTGGTGCAAAGTCTGGTGAATATGGTAGATGACAGAGAATTTCCAAGTCCAGCTTCTATAGTTTGAGCAGCATTGTTTGTGTGACATGTGGTCGAGTGTTGTCTTGCAAGAGGATTGGCCTGTCTCTGTTGACCAATCTTGGCTGCTTAATCACAAGCATCCTCATCATTTCACCCAGTTGGTTGCAGTAGACATCCACTGTAATCAATTGATCAGGTTTCATGAAGCTGTAGTGGATAATACCAGTGCTGGACCACCAAACAGACACCATTAGTGTTTTTTGATGAATATTTGGTTTGGGACTGTGTTTCAGCACTTCATCTTTATCCAACCATTGTGTTGAACACTTGCAATTGTCCAAAAGAATCCATTTTTCATCACACATAATAATAAGGTATAGAAATGGTTCACCTTTATGTTGTGACGGCAAAGAAAGGCAAGCTTTGAAACGATTTCTCTTCTGATGCTCATTTAATTCATGTGGAACCCATCTATCCAGCTTCTTTACCTTGTCCACTGTTTCAAATGGTCTAATATTATTGGAATAGTAACGTCAAATCTTGCTGCTAATTCACATGTAGGTTGAGATGGATTCGCTTCCACTACAACTTTCAGCTCATCGTTATCCACCTTGGTCTCAGGTCACCCACATGGCTCATTTTGAAGATTAAAATTGCCAGAATGGAACTTCTCAAACCATCAACTACTGTGCATTCATTAGCCACATCCTTCCCAAATACTTAATTGATATTTTGAGCTGTCTGTGCTGCATTGGTTCCACAATGGAACTCATATTCAAAAATAACATGAATTTTTTACTTATCCATGGTTTCACAAAATTTGCTCTAGAAAAAAATTTGAAAGATAATCGCAAGCCAAAATGTGGTTTGAAAGAATGAGGATGTACCTTCAGAATTAAAAAAAAAAAGAAACAAAAAAAGAAGTGTCAAAGTGAAATTTCAGAGACATCAACTGTTAAATTTAGTACTTAAGGAATTCAGACATTCCATACTTAATATAATATTTATTGTCTTGTCATTTGTCAATAACATATGTTCCAACCATAGGAAATATAACCTACTGATCTAGGCTTTTCTTTTTCTAAACTAGAGTAGCATTTCCTTATCAAGCATCTTCTAAAATTCTTTGTTCTTCCTCATTTAGCTGATGCCAAGAATGAGACTTCCTGGGAGACATGAATATGCAATTCATGAATATCATATTTGGGCAATGTCCTGAATATTACATCATCCTTTGGTTTCCTACTTTATAGAATCACTACTACTTACCCAAACTAAAAATAGTGATTTACAAATTCAGGATCTGATAGAAAATGGGGAAAAACATAATCAACAAACACAAATGCAGTATTACTGAGTTCCTGTTATTTTTAAGGTTTTATGTTTGGTACTGTGTTGAATGTGTAAAAACTGCTTCTGAACTTTCTCATTCCATTAAGGTTTTGGTACACCACAAAGTAAGATAAGGCATGTCTTAGTCCGTTCAGTCTGCAATAGCAAAAATACCAGCGATGGGCTGGTTTATAAACAACAGAAATTTATTTCTCATAGCTCTGGAGGCTGTGAAGTCCAGGCTTAAGGTGCCAGCAGGTTCTGTGTCTGATAATGGCACTTTTCCTTGATCATAAATAGCCATTTTTACTGGGCTCTCACATGGTGAAAGGGGGTGGGAGCTCTCTGGGTCTCTAAGGGCACTAATCCCATTCATGAGGGCGCCACTCTCATGACCTGATCACCTCCCAAAAGGCCTCATCTCCTAATGCCATCATATTGGGATTGGGTTTCAACATATGAATTTTGGGGGGACCCAAACATTCACTTCATAGCAAGGCACAATCTCTATCTACAAGTATCTTGTAATTATAATATCATAAGAATGATTGATATGAATGATTGATGATGATATGATTATACCATATAATCATATGAATCATTATATCCTATGAATATATTATCATTAGGAGGATAATATAGTCACATGAATCGTCAATTAGGTAAATTAGCAGCACAAGGCAGACGGTAGACCTCAAATTTAGTGTTTGTAGATTCCCATTGTCCTGTACATATTATATATTAATTCCCCAAACCAACTTTTGAAAGCTTTATGGTGTCATAACCTAGAACAGTGTCCCACTCAGTTACTCAATAAATATATTTTTGAGTGAACAGGTGAATGTTGCTGCTGCCAGCCAACAGTTTACTTCTAACATTATCCCCACAGGGCAATTATGGGTATTTATGTAACTCTTTGACTATTTTTTCTCTTCTTGCTTATCTTATTTTATAAAAAGGAGAATGAGGCCCCAATGATGAGTGTAATTCTTATAAATGTAATACAGTGGAACAAAAAGGGAAACTGTTTCCATTTTCTGAAAAAATGAAAGTGGTGTATCTATAGCCCCAATCAGGTAACTGGACTGTTAAGCTGTGAAGTAAAAGAGTGGACAATATGTATAAAATGCTTACAAAATGCTGAAGTATATCACCAAAGTATGTGTCTAAAATGTAAGATGTATTTGGATATTTTTAATTTCTTGGCTCTCTTTGAATGAACCTCTTCCCCCTTTATAACATGTGAGTATGTTGTTTGACTTCCACATTCAACTTGCTGCTGCATGTGGTGTGCTGCTGGTAGGGGATGATTCACGTGTGTCAACTGGGCAGGACTCTCACTCTAAAGAGGGAGAGAACCTGGCAGACTGCATCATCTGGAAAGGAGGTGAACTTGGGCTGAAGCTGGGAGAATGGAGCAAGTATTAGATACACAAAGAGGCAGTGGATGAAGGAAGCATGCCTAAAGAGAATTGCCTGCAAAGTATATGAAGGTGGAATGCACAAAGTGCGTGAGCATCAACCAGGGAGGAGTCTTGTCGACTGAATTCGTGTGAGCACGCAGGAACAGAAGATAAGATTGGGAAGGTAAGAACAGAGTCAGTCAGCCTCAGCTTGGACTTTTCTAACAGGAATAAGGAGCCATTGAAGGTTTCTGGGTCAATTAGGGATACTTTAGAAAAGTTCTTCTGGAAGATATATGTAGGTAGGATTGAAAAAAATTTTAGGAAAAAACTGTGAAGATAGTTAGAAAGTTGATGGTTAGTTTTATGTCAACTTGACTGGGCTAAGGGATGTTCAGTTGGTAAAACATTATTTCTCTGTGTGTCTATGAGAGTGTTTCCAGAAGAGATTGGCATTTGAATCAGTGGACTGATTAAAAAAGATTGTCCTCTCTAATGTGAGAGGGCATCATCCAATCCCTTGAAGGTCTAAATAAAACAAAAGGGTAGAGGAAGAGCAAATTTTCTCTTTCTGCTTGAGGTAGGCCATCTCTCTTCTCCTGCCCTCAGACATGGGACCCTTGGTTCTCAGGTCTTCAGACTTGGGCTAGGACTTGTACCATTAGCTCTCCTGGTTCTCAAGTTTTTGGGCTTGGGCTAAAACTACACCACCAGCTATCCTGGGCCTCCAGCTTGCCGACAGCATATTGTGGGACTTCTCAGCCTCCATAATCTTGTGAGCCAATCTCTCATAATAAATCTCTTTCTATATATCTATCTATATCCTATTGGTCCCGTTTCTCTGGAGAACCCTGACTAATACAGAAGGCTATAGAATGGACTAAGACAGCATGGAGTATGAGCAAAAGTAATGAGGGCTTGAGCTAATGTAAGAACTAAAAACAAAAAGAGAGAGATAATAATTTATTCTATATTTCAAAATATCTAGAAGAAATGCTTTATAATATTCACAACACAAAGAAATTATTGTTTGAGGTGGTGGATATCCCAATTACCCTGATTTTATCATTACACATTATATGCATGCATTGAAATACCACATTTACCCCATAAATATGCACAACTATTATGTATGAATAAATTAAAAACAAGAGAGGTATGAGAGACGTCACCAAAGAAGAACGAAAAGACATTGGTGTCCTGTTGGATGTGAAGGGTGAGGAATACATCTAATGTAGCTTCAAAGGTTTGTGTCTGAGCAACACTAGAAAAGTGCCATTAATGAAATATGAAAATCAGAAGTGGAAACTCAAAAGTGAGAGTAAATGATGCAGGAGATGAAGGAGATAGGAGCCATTATATGCTTCAGTTTGACTTCCTGAGCTTGACGCAATGACAGGCTAGTCAGTCAGCTGGAGAAATGCCCATTTTAGAAAGTTAAAGGACATTCTAAGGGCATAGGCCCGTTTGGGGACCAAACTGAGTTCAGTTTGTCTTTGGTGCCCCCAGGTACCTTTCTTGAGCTCATCTCAGTCCCAAGGGCCTAGGACTCTCGTCTTCCCCAGTTTCTCCTCCCTGACCCACGGATCCCCATCTTGGAGACCTATTTAAATGCCCTGCCATACCCAAGCTAGCCTTCTGCCTAGGGGACTGGCATGCAGCCACTGAACTCCAGGCAGTTAGGATGCCCTGCACGCCACAGACAGACCTCCCCTCCAGTATCTCCCGGCCTGGCCTGGAGTCCTCCTGCTCTGCCTCCCTCAATAAGATGTCCCTGCATCATAACAAAAGAGTACTCAGGATAGTACACTGCGCTCATCAGTTGGCTCCCAACTGAGCCAAATCCCCCTGCTCTGGCATGTCTCA
>NW_012151951.1:7453431-7464420 GCF_000956105.1 Propithecus coquereli
AGTACTTAAGGAATTCAGACATTCCATACTTAATATAATATTTATTGTCTTGTCATTTGTCAATAACATATGTTCCAACCATAGGAAATATAACCTACTGATCTAGGCTTTCCTTTTTCTAAACTAGAGTAGCATTTCCTTATCAAGCATCTTCTAAAATTCTTTGTTCTTCCTCATTTAGCTGATGCTAAGAATGAGACTTCCTGGGAGACATGAATATGCAATTCATGAATATCATATTTGGGCAATGTCCTGAATATTACATCATCCTTTGGTTTCCTACTTTATAGAATCACTACTACTTACCCAAACTAAAAATAGTGATTTACAAATTCAGAATCTGATAGAAAATGGGGAAAAACATAATCAACAAACACAAATGCAGTATTACTGAGTTCCTGTTATTTTTAAGGTTTTATGTTTGGTACTGTGTTGAATGTGTAAAAACTGCTTCTGAACTTTCTCATTCCATTAAGGTTTTGGTACACCACAAAGTAAGATAAGGCATGTCTTAGTCCGTTCAGTCTGCAATAGCAAAAATACCAGCGATGGGCTGGTTTATAAACAACAGAAATTTATTTCTCATAGCTCTGGAGGCTGTGAAGTCCAGGCTTAACGTGCCAGCAGGTTCTGTGTCTGATAATGGCACTTTTCCTTGATCATAAATAGCCATTTTTACTGGGCTCTCACATGGTGAAAGGGGGTGGGAGCTCTCTGGGTCTCTAAGGGCACTAATCCCATTCATGAGGGCGCCACTCTCATGACCTGATCACCTCCCAAAAGGCCTCATCTCCTAATGCCATCATATTGGGATTGGGTTTCAACATATGAATTTTGGGGAGACCCAAACATTCACTTCATAGCAAGGCACAATCTCTATCTACAAGTATCTTGTAATTATAATATCATAAGAATGATTGATATGAATGATTGATGATGATGATATGATTATACCATATAATCATATGAATCATTATATCCTATGAATATATTATCATTAGGAGGATAATATAGTCGTCACATGAATCGTCAATTAGGTAAATTAGCAGCACAAGGCAGACGGTAGACCTCAAATTTAGTGTTTGTAGATTCCCATTGTCCTGTACATATTATATATTAATTCCCCAAACCAACTTTTGAAAGCTTTATGGTGTCATAACCTAGAACAGTGTCCCACTCAGTTACTCAATAAATATATTTTTGAGTGAACAGGTGAATGTTGCTGCTGCCAGCCAACAGTTTACTTCTAACATTATCCCCACAGGGCAATTATGGGTATTTATGTAACTCTTTGACTATTTTTTCTCTTCTTGCTTATCTTATTTTATAAAAAGGAGAATGAGGCCCCAATGATGAGTGTAATTCTTATAAATGTAATACAGTGGAACAAAAAGGGAAACTGTTTCCATTTTCTGAAAAAATGAAAGTGGTGTATCTATAGCCCCAATCAGGTAACTGGACTGTTAAGCTGTGAAGTAAAAGAGTGGACAATATGTATAAAATGCTTACAAAATGCTGAAGTATATCACCAAAGTACATGTCTAAAATGTAAGATGTATTTGGATATTTTTAATTTCTTGGCTCTCTTTGAATGAACCTCTTCCCCCTTTATAACATGTGAGTATGTTGTTTGCTTCCACATTCAACTTGCTGTGGCATGCGGTGTGCTTCTGGTAGGGGATGATTCACGTGGGTCAACTGGGCAGGACTCTCACTCTAAAGAGGGACAGAACCTGGCAGACTGCATCATCTGGAAAGGAGGTGAACTTGGGCTGAAGCTGGGAGAATGGAGCAAGTATTAGATACACAAAGAGGCAGTGGATGAAGGAAGCATGCCTAAAGAGAATTGTCTGCAAAGTACATGAAGGTGGAATGCACAAAGTGCGTGAGCATCAACCAGGGAGGAGTCTTGTCGACTGAATTCGTGTGAGCACGCAGGAACAGAAGATAAGATTGGGAAGGTAAGAACAGAGTCAGTCAGCCTCAGCTTGGACTTTTCTAACAGGAATAAGGAGCCATTGAAGGTTTCTGGGTCAATTAGGGATACTTCAGAAAAGTTCTTCTGGAAGATATATGTAGGTAGGATTGAAAAAAATTTTAGGAAAAAACTGTGAAGATAGTTAGAAAGTTGATGGTTAGTTTTATGTCAACTTGACTGGGCTAAGGGATGTTCAGTTGGTAAAACATTATTTCTCTGTGTGTCTATGAGAGTGTTTCCAGAAGAGATTGGCATTTGAATCAGTGGACTGATTAAAAAAGATTGTCCTCTCTAATGTGAGAGGGCATCATCCAATCCCTTGAAGGTCTAAATAAAACAAAAGGGTAGAGGAAGAGCAAATTTTCTCTTTCTGCTTGAGGTAGGCCATCTCTCTTCTCCTGCCCTCAGACATGGGACCCTTGGTTCTCAGGTCTTCAGACTTGGGCTAGGACTTGTACCATTAGCTCTCCTGGTTCTCAAGTTTTTGGGCTTGGGCTAAAACTACACCACCAGCTATCCTGGGCCTCCAGCTTGCCGACAGCATATTGTGGGACTTCTCAGCCTCCATAATCTTGTGAGCCAATCTCTCATAATAAATCTCTTTCTATATATCTATCTATATCCTATTGGTCCCGTTTCTCTGGAGAACCCTGACTAATACAGAAGGCTATAGAATGGACTAAGACAGCATGGAGTATGAGCAAAAGTAATGAGGGCTTGAGCTAATGTAAGAACTAAAAACAAAAAGAGAGAGATAATAATTTATTCTATATTTCAAAATATCTAGAAGAAATGCTTTATAATATTCACAACACAAAGAAATTATTGTTTGAGGTGGTGGATATCCCAATTACCCTGATTTTATCATTACACATTATATGCATGCATTGAAATACCACATTTACCCCATAAATATGCACAACTATTATGTATGAATAAATTAAAAACAAGAGAGGTATGAGAGACGTCACCAAAGAAGAACGAAAAGACATTGGTGTCCTGTTGGATGTGAAGGGTGAGGAATACATCTAATGTAGCTTCAAAGGTTTGTGTCTGAGCAACACTAGAAAAGTGCCATTAATGAAATATGAAAATCAGAAGTGGAAACTCAAAAGTGAGAGTAAATGATGCAGGAGATGAAGGAGATAGGAGCCATTATATGCTTCAGTTTGACTTCCTGAGCTTGACGCAATGACAGGCTAGTCAGTCAGCTGGAGAAATGCCCATTTTAGAAAGTTAAAGGACATTCTAAGGGCATAGGCCCGTTTGGGGACCAAACTGAGTTCAGTTTGTCTTTGGTGCCCCCAGGTACCTTTCTTGAGCTCATCTCAGTCCCAAGGGCCTAGGACTCTCGTCTTCCCCAGTTTCTCCTCCCTGACCCACGGATCCCCATCTTGGAGACCTATTTAAATGCCCTGCCATACCCAAGCTAGCCTTCTGCCTAGGGGACTGGCATGCAGCCACTGAACTCCAGGCAGTTAGGATGCCCTGCACGCCACAGACAGACCTCCCCTCCAGTATCTCCCGGCCTGGCCTGGAGTCCTCCTGCTCTGCCTCCCTCAATAAGATGTCCCTGCATCATAACAAAAGAGTACTCAGGATAGTACACTGCGCTCATCAGTTGGCTCCCAACTGAGCCAAATCCCCCTGCTCTGGCATGTCTCACACTCCACTTAGCAGATCAGGGACTAAGCCTTGGCCTTCCTCCTGCCTGTCTCATCCTCCAAATTGACAGTAAAGACCAAATAAGTGGTGTACACCCATTGTGTCCAAGTATAAGTACATATATACCCAATCCAACAGATGCACTGGGAAAATGAAGTTCTCCAGGAATGCCTCTAGATGTGTGTCAGCGGCAGAGGGAGATTCCCTGAAGCTGCTGTAATCAGTTTTATTGAGAACAGCAGTTCTTCAAGAAAGTAGCACTCAGCGGGGGTTATTTTGGTAATGGTGATGTGTGTGTATGTGTGTGTGCTTCCAAGATATATACACTGAACTAGCAGGTTTTTCATGAAGATAAAGGTGGATAAACTCTCATATGGGATCACAAGGTCAAAGTCGATTATGGATCAGAAAGTTTGTGAAACATTCAGACAAAAGTGAAAAAGCACAGTCACTAGGCAGGTAGAAAGTAACCTCCAAGGTCAGGGAAGGTGGGACTTGGCATATGCTAAATTTTGAATGTTTGTCCCCTCCAAAACTCGTGTTGAAATTTCATAGCCATTGTGACAGTATTGGGAGGTGGGACCTTTAAGAGATGTTTAGGTCACGAGGGTTCTACCCTCAAAGGTCCACCCCTCTTGTTCTCTCTCTCTCTCCACCCCTCTTCTACCACCTGATGACTTCTGCCATGTTATGACCCAGCTAGACGGCCCTTGCCAGATGCCAGCACCTTAACATCGAACTTCCCAGCCTCCAGAACTGTGAGCCAACAAATTTCTGTTCATTATAAATTACCCAGTGTTGGGTATTCTGTTAGAATAACACAAAATAGGGAAAGACAGCGTGAAAACTCCAGCTTCTACACTACAAGTTCTCTAGGTCATACCTTGTATAGACTCTAGCCTCCCTGTTTGGCAGGCAGTGAATGGTAATAGATGATTGAGCGATGAGTGTATGGAACCTTCTGAATGCTTGTTTATGGTCAGTTGGAGGCAATAATTGTTCAAATGGCTTATATTTTTTCATTGGTATCAATTCCTTCCCTCTTTCAATCTAAACCTCCTTCTCTAAAAGTGTCTGCATTTTAAATTAAGGCTGCTAGAAGAGGACAATATTTAAACCAAGGAATAGGCCAGGTGCAGTGACTCAAGCCTGTAATACTAGCGCCTGGGAGGCCAAAGTGGGAGGATCACTTGAGCTCAGTAATTTGAGACTAGCCCAAGCAAGAGCTAGATCCCATCTCTACTAAAACTAGAAAAAAATTAGCTGAGTGTCAGAATACGTGCCTGTATTCCCAGCTACTTGGGAGGCTGAGGCAGGAGGATCCCTTGAGCCCACAAGTTTGAGGTTGCAGTGAGCTATGATGATGCCACTGCACTTTAGCTACGGCAACAGCGCGAGACTCTGTCTCCAATAAATAAGCAAACAAACCAAAGAATAAAGTGCATTATGAAAGTTCGAGCATTGGGAGAATAAACCTTGGGACATTAAACCCTTCTGCATGGGAGGACAAATAAAATTTTGCTGTTCTGAAGAGGCTTTACTCCCTCTGATATACCATTTATATATTGTCAGACTTCTCAAAACACCCTTTACATGACTAGTGAACTGCATGTTCAGCATTATCTAATTTCCTCATAAATCTCTTGCCTTTTAATCAGCTAAGTGGCTATCTACTGAATTTCCCTGATTTATTGATATCTTTTGAGGGCTGAGGATATGTCCAGATACTAAGTGATTAAATGTAGACGAAATGGCACATCACCGTAATTATTAATATAATAGAAAAGGGAATCGTGACTATGCATACATAAGACCCACAGAGGTGAACTGTAGACAGCTTCTTAAAAGGGCAGGCTCCACAGTTGCAGAGAAAACTGTACTACCGAGCTAGTTTTTCCAAGAAAATCTTCCCAACAGCTCTCATTAGAGATGTATTTGCATTCGCTGGCTCAGCAGTTCCGAAGGAACTATGACCCGCTGCGAACTCACTGAGTGGCGACTTTGGCTGCTGACTAAACTGAAAGGTTAAAATCACAGATTCTCTTTGCACCCTTAGCCACCAAACTGTGTGACCTCTGAGGGATGTTTAAACTTTTCTGAGACCCCAATTCTTCAACTGTTAACCAAAAGGCAATCCCTGCTGAAGACAGTTATGATAATACTCTCTTTAAAAACAAAAGAAAACACTTTGATTTAACAGGACATAATGCAGGTGCTATAAAATGAGACAGATTATTGTTTATGTCACAGGTCTTTGAGTTGTTACAATTGTTAAAGCACCACCTGCTGGAAACTCCACTGGTAAGAGGCTGGTATCAGAATATGTCAACTGCCTGTCCACAAAAGAGAACTTAGTTTCAAAATACAAATAGTAACAATGGCACCAGCAAAGCCCTCTCATCTTACAATGTAACCATAGTCTAGTTGCGTAATATATTAATAATATTATACATCTACACTACAGAATAATGTAGCAACACTATTACACTATTCAGTATGATGAGTTTTTTAACATCATGAATATCTACAAGAAATACTAAAAATTGATAACTATTGCTTAATAGGCCAGAAAAGGATTTAAAGGAAGTTATCAACAAAAGAACGTGCTGTGTTTCAAAAGCTGTGCTTGGGCCTCAGGGATCAGCACACGTGTAGATAGATGGTTTCTTATCTCCATTAATGGATTTTATGATAAAAATCATCATTAAAAGATTCTTTATGAAAATTAATGGTTTGTTATCAAATGTATTTGTGATTTTAAACATTGCGATAACTTAGGACTGTTAATCTTTGTAATAAGAAATTCATATTATATCAACAATTTCTCAGATAGTCTAATGAGAACAAGGTAAACCTGCCTCAGTAGTTCTAGGATAGGGCCTGAGAATCTATTTTTTTTATTATTTATTTATTTATTTTTTTTTTTTTCTTTTTTTTTTTTGACACCAACTTGAACCAGAGAGAACATACAGTTTTAAAAGCATCTCCAGTGTTTCTGACATTCTGCCAAGTTTAGGAAGTAGTAATAAACTAGGAATCTAACACTACTGGGCATAAAACTGAGACAAATTGTATCACCTTCCTATGCCTTTGCTTATTTATCTTTAAAAAGGGAACTAGGGGAAAAAAGTAAAAAAGGGAATTGGACTAGATAATAAGCCCTTCCATGGGTCAGAGGTCAAGGTTTTCAAATTCCTTGATTATTGACATTATTAGGCAAATTTAAACTACTTGTACACAGTAAACACTCAACAAATATTTGTTTAGTGAGGAGGGACACAAATCACAGTTATAAGGAGCGACTTAAGGATTTTCCAAGAACACTCAGACTCAAGTGGGATAATTCAATTGCGTGAAAATATTAACATTTACTTACAGTGATATATTTTCCAATTTGATATGTACTTCAAAGTTTTCTTTAAAATGTTTAATTTTATGTTTTCATTTGAATATGTAAACAAAGGATATCTCTAGAAGTGAACAGAGATAAACTGAGATTTAGATGATTCTCTAGAGTTAAAAAAAATGCTGCCTCCTTTTTCTGAAGTCCATCAAATGTGTAGGTATGCTAAACACCCAAATATGTAACCAAAGACCTTGTGAACGGCACTGGCAGCTAAACAGCAATCTTACAGATGGAGGATCACCAACCACAGGTTTGACTGCAGCCGTCACTGATGCGAATAAAATGAAACAATAAACAAAACAGCACACATCAAAAAAAAAAAAAATCAGTGTGCTAATCAAACCAAAAATCTTCCCAAAACAGCCAAACATTTTAACATAACCTTTTCCATTCACTGACAGTTGTTAATGAAAACCAAACATAAAAGACAGTTTTAATTTGTTGCAGAGAATGAAAGACCATTTCACTTAAAGTAAAAATTTCACCACGATAATTCAGAATTGGAAAGTGTGTATTCCTGCAAATGATCTGTGAGCTCACTCTCCTGAATTCCCTTCAATCGCGGCATAGCCCCCAAATATTGATAGGTTTCCCTCACCTTACAGAAGACATGACTCTAAAAAGTTGAATATGAAGAAATTTCAAATATGTTAAGTCATTGAAATCCACAAGAGGAACTGGTTAATCAAAGAAACCACATAGTGAATGTACTCCCGTGAATTCAAAGTCCTTTAATAATATGATCCACCATTTCTTATCATATTATTACAAAAAATTTACACACAGAATTTTCTTAAACTGGCATTTTGTTGGTTGACACTATACTGATGCTACATGTTAACATTCTGCATTGAGGAAGTATCATAAAAATCTCACGACATTACAAATATTTGTTAAGAAGTAGTGTAGTATCTTCTTTTAACAATTGAGGGCTCCTCCTAGGCATACTCTTCTCTGAGAAATTACTTTTGTGTTTTCATTTTGATGATAATCTATTTTTTTCTACCAGTTATAGAAACAAAGTTTTCTCCTTATTGCAATAATTTGCAGTACGACTTAGTTTGCTGATCTGATGCTTAATATTATAAAATGAGATCGACAGAAATATTCCAGGGGGTCATGAGAATTTTTCAGAAAGGATGGTGTAATTCATTTACTTGGGTCTAAGAAATCTTGGAGAATAGGATCTGGGACTGAAAATGTGGAAGAGACGTCCAGTGTCACAGGCTTTGAGAGCAGAGAGAGTTTGCTCTGGGATCTGGAATGAAGAACGGGGGAGGAATTAAAAACAAAAAAAATGTAGCTAGGTGCAGTGACTCACGCCTCCAATCCTAGCATTTTGGGAGCCTGAGGTGGGAGGATCACTTGAGGTCAGCAGTTGGAGACCAGCATGAGCAAGAGTGAGACCCCGTCTCTACAAAAAATGGAAAAAATTAGCTGGGCGTTATGGTGCATGCCTGTAGTCCCAGGTATGTGGGAGGCTGAGGCAGGAGGATCCCTTGAGCCCAGGAGTTTGAGGCTGTAATGAGCTATAATGACACCACTGCACTCCAGCCTGGGTGACAGAGCGAGACCCTATCTCAAAAAAAAAAGAGAGAGAGAAAAGAAAAGAAACAATTAGGAGAGGGTTCCTAGGTTTATTGCACCCCAGCTTAAGGCTCCTGTAGTACTCACACTTGAACCTCAGGACCTCTCAAGTGCTGCCCCATCCATTTTTCCACCATAGGCAATTGTCACCAGGACCCATATGCCAAAGGCCACAAGGCCTACAGACAATGACTGCCTCCCCAGGGCAAAAACCCAAAGCCTCCAACCAAGGAAAGCTACCCCTGACCACAGAGCCCAGCCCAGCCAGGCTGCTTTCAGGCCCGGTCCTGAGGCCAGCTCACTCCTGGGTCTCCCTCCAGTCCTGCTCTCCCACATGTGCCTCTGGGACCCCTGTGTGGTGCCTGCACCTCGTCTCCCAGACACTAATAGGTATTAGTCCTCAAACACACAGAAACACAATCCTAGCCTTGGGTTCTGCTCTCTTTCGGTATTTCTACATTTGATATGCAGTTTAACATTCCTTCCTAAAATCTAACCCCTGGATCCAATCCAACGACCTAGAGTGTTCACTCCGAGTCCGGTATTTCCCCGTGTGTCCCCCGGGCAGTCGGCAGGCTCTGCTTTGTCCTGGTGGGGCACGGGTGTGCGCCGTCCTCTCCAGCTACAAGGCCACCGAGTGGGTCTCCTGGAGGTTCTCCTCTAGCTTCAGTCCCAGGTTGTCGATCCCAATGCTGGTGACCGCAGGCACCGTGCTTTCAGGCGGCTCTGCCGTGCGAGTCGGCGTGGAGCAGTACAGGATAAAGCCCAGCATGATGACGGTGAAGGACAGGATGTAGAGTCCCGAAAACTAGGAGAGAAAAACAGGCAAAAAAGTGCTCCCTCATGTCCATCTTTGCTGCTGCCTTTCGCCTGCTGTGCTTTGAGGGCTACCTTCTCCTAACCTTTTTCCTGAAAGCTGCCTGAGGAGATGTTAACACCCAAAACCCTCCCAGCCATACTGGTGAATGGAAGGCCTCTGGCAACAGCACCAGGCACCTCGGCCAGCTAGATCCTTGGATCTTTAGGAGAGATGGGACTTTGCCTTTCTCTGCGTTGATCCAGCCGCACCCCACCCTGAAAGTAGTCCCACTTAGTGGAGAAAGTAAAAGGTCAGCATGGACACCATGGGACAGCCCAGTTCAGACCCTAGACACGACTTCACACTATTGGTATGAAACGAAACATAGGACCTATGATATTAATAGAATGTGGATATACACATGCAACATCTGCTCAACAGCCTCTCAACGTATGCTATTCTAATGAAATTCATTTTGTTAAAATTTAATAGACTATCTTGTCTCTGTAGGCAAGTAGGTTTTTTGCTTTGGCTTTTTTGCTTTTTGTTTTTTGGGGATTTTTTGAGACAGAGTCTCACTCTGTTGCCTGAGCTACAGTACAGTGGCCTCATCATAGCTCACTAAAAACCTCAAGCTCCTGGGCTCAAGAGATCCTCCTGTCTCAGCCTCCTGAGTAGCTGGGACTACAGGCACATGCCACCACTCCTGGCCTCAAGTGATCCTCCCACCTGGGCCTCCCAAAGTGCTATGATTACAGGCATGAGCCACTATGCCTGGCCCTAGACAAATGGTGTATAATAAAATTTACGGCAGGCTGGGCAGATTCAGATTTCTAGAGCCAGAAAGAGCCTAAGACATCACTTTTCAAAAGAGTTTGAAGCCCAAAGAAGTGACCGATATAAGGTTCAGTGAAGACAACCACAGGGAACAGAGCCCAACAGGAGGCATCTCCTAACCTCTCTGCTCTGAGAAGGACTAATTCTAGCAGGATCCCCTTGTGACAACACACCACAAGGATAGACAGAGTTTTTGGTGACTTTCTTCAACCTGCCCCTTTTTAGGACTGAAAACAACCACCCAGAACAAAACGCAGTGAGGACAGAACACTAATCCATTGGGTGTGTATGCTGAAAATGACATTCTGACATACCCCAAGAGTTTAAATAAATTATATTAAGTACTTGTATATTTGCTTTTATTTGAATTGGGGATCCATACAAAAGTTCAAGTATTAAATAAATCAATATCTGTTTTTAATTGCATGATAAACAAAGCATAGAAAGAAAGTAGCTAATGACTGACCAACAATGGTAGAGTAAAAATTAGGGAAATTATATAGCACAAC
Organism: Propithecus coquereli; assembly: GCF_000956105.1. Lineage (NCBI taxonomy): Eukaryota > Metazoa > Chordata > Mammalia > Primates > Indriidae > Propithecus > Propithecus coquereli. The sequence continues at coordinate 7,464,213 of NW_012151951.1, forward strand.
AAATGTGTAATTACATATCCCAGATTTTTTTTTTTTTATGGAACAAGCAAACTCAACTTATGAATGGTCCTGCTAACCTGATTTTAAAGTGAAGAATGGGGACACACTATTTGAATTGGGGACCCATACAAAAGTTCAAGTATTAAATAAATCAATATCTGTTTTTAATTGCATGATAAATAAAGCACAGAAAGAAAGTAGCTAATGA
>NW_012151951.1:7467160-7469352 GCF_000956105.1 Propithecus coquereli
TTTATAATATGGTAAATAATAAGTGACTGGAGTCCTCAACTTTCAAGCATTTAAAACGGTCCTGAGATTTACAAAGAATGAGAACTACTATCCTAGGTGCTTCAAATCAGCTGTGAAGTTGAAAAAAAAATCTGTTTATTTGGTTCTCTCTGCGGTGTAACAGTTTAACATGACAGATTCTTAAGCTTGAGATTTTCACCTTAATAATGAAAATGAGAGGGAAAGTGCAGCAGAAAGAAGACTGGACTGAGAGAAGCCCGGTAACTAAAATTTAGTCTTGACTTAACCTCTAACCAGCTGCTGACTAAGGATAGGTCACTCCGCTGCACACAACCTCCCCAGGCCTTCCTCTCCTTCACCTAAAATGAGATGGTCCAGTCAGTCACCTTCAAGGGCAGGGGCATCACAGTCTCTGGGATATTATTTTTTCAAACTACACATTCACTCCCTGGCTTCCCCTGAAGACACTGATGCATCCCTGCCTTGAGAATTAGTACACGCGATAGCAGCCGTTACTGACGGCCACAGGTTATGCTTGTGAATGCTGTGACGCTGTGGAAATAGAAAACGTCTGAAAAACCACTGCACTGACTTACCTTTAAGGCCCCTTCTGGACGTAAAATTATTATCAAAGATGGAACCATTTCCATCATGCACGCATGATGATGCTCCCCTCTCCCCTTCCTTTCTCTCAGCTACTCCAGACTTTTTGTCTGTGTACCAGGGCAAAGAGAGTGAACAGAAAAGTCCATAGTGTCCGGTCTAACTTAGATTGTCCCTCGAGGTTGAGGGGCAGCTCTGAGACTGCCTGTTTATCACCTGGCAACGTACATCAGCACTTGTGTAAGCTAGAGTCCTAGGATGTGCCATAGAAGATGAAATCCACTGTATTTTGCCCTTTAGAAAAACCCCAAAAGGGAAAATTCTTGCCCCCACCCCCACCCCCACACAGGGTCTTGCTCTGTTGACCAGGTTAACGTGCAGCAGTATCATCATAGCTCACTGCAACCTCAACTCCTGGGCTCAAGCAATGCTCCTGCCTCAGCCTCTTAAGTTGCTGGGACTACAGGTGCGTGCCACCACGCCCAGCTAATTTTCTATTTTTCGTAGAGATGGGGTCTTGTTATGTTGCTCAGGTTGGTCTCAAACTCCTGGCCTCAAGTGATCCTCTCACCTCAGCCTCCCAAAGTGCTGGGATTACAAGTGTGAGCCACTGTGCCTGGCCTAGGCAATTCTTACTTAGACCAGCTTTTTTAATTTGGAAGCAGTGAATGGAATGAGGCCTGACCAATGAAATTCTTGTGAAGAAGATGAGAAGGTTTTATTTTGGATTAAGAATCTTGAAGAAACCTACTACTTCTTTTGGACCAATCAAGTGTTCTTATTTGAACATGACTTATTTGCTTACCTTATAGCCAAACAGAAAGAGTCCAAAGAAAAGGCTGTAGAGATCTGCTGTCAAGATGCCCAGGTTGACAGAGGTGGCACTAGTGGCTTTAATCACCAAAGGCATGAAGCTGTACAGGCAAAACATACAGAGGGCAAATGCCACGAACAGCAAGGCTGTGAAAAAATGGAATATCTAATATTACGGGAAGGAATCAGAAGACAAAAGAACTTGAGGCTTGGCTGCCACATAAAACTCCCTGACTCTTTAACATATTATCTACAAGGCCCCTTGTTAACAGTTAGCATTGCAAATCAGACTACAAAACTCTCTGAAAAAAAAAATACCAATAAGAAGTTGTAATGTAGATAAGGACCTCAAAAATCCAGCTGGGTGTTGGATGGTCAAGGCTATAAAATCTTGCTTATGGTGTGACCGAGCCAATGGCTCTTACCACTTCTTGCCATCCACCCTCCCAGGGCAGAGTGATGTCTGTGATGAAAGGTCAAGAAAAATCACTCATCTTTTCTTTGCTTTTATTTGTTTGGTTGGTTGGACATGATTTGTGTAATTTAATTCAGAATAAAGTGTTTTGAAGGCATCAAAGACAGTTATTAGGTCCACTGCATTTGTTCATCTCGTTAAAGTAAACGCCCCAAGGCAGCGCCGTATAACTATCCTCTTTAGGACGGTGCTCTTCATGTAGATGCTGACTGCAGCAGCAGGATCTCTGCTCGCAACCACTTCTTTAATCTCACCCCATGTCCAACACCACACACACACACACACACACACACACACACAC
>NW_012151951.1:7469402-7472188 GCF_000956105.1 Propithecus coquereli
GCACAGAAAGAAAGTAGCTAATGACTGACCAACAATGGTAGAGTAAAAATTAGGGAAATTATATAGCACAACGAATGTGTAATTACATATCCCAGATTTTTTTTTTTTATGGAACAAGCAAACTCAACTTATGAATGGTCCTGCTAACCTGATTTTAAAGTGAAGAATGGGGACACACTATTTTATTCAAGCAATAAATATTTTTAAATTAGCTTAAATTTCATATTATACCCAATAAAAAGAGTTCAAATAAGGGGTTAACAGAGAAAAGCAATAAGAAAACAGAATGGGCTGGAGAAGGGGAAGAGAAAAAAGATGAGAGGGAAAAAGAGAGAAAGAGAGGAAAAAGAAAGTAAGATTCACTCCCAAAAGTGAAAGGAAAAACTAAATAGGTTTTTGAAATGAGTATTAGGTAGATTGCTGGTCACATCCAGCTGCGGGCTTCTGTGGGTCACCAGTGGTTTTAACATGTTAATTTTTTTATAGATGTTCAGTTACTACTTCTTAACCTTCAACCCTGAGATGCTTTGAGGAATTCTCCCCAAGACAGGAAAGTCTTCCCTGGATTCAGTGATAATGCAAAGCCAGTGACGTCAAGCTGATCGGTCAACTATAATTTCCCGGCACTGACTTTAATTCTTAGATCTAATACTTAGCACAGCAGCCACCACACAACAGGTATTTAATAATGTTTGTAGAAAAAAAATGATTCAATGAATATTAGGTGAAGTTAGGGCTATTTAGAGTACTATAAACTTTTTAAGTTGGTATTATGAAAGGTAATCACGGTATCCTACAAAACGTCCACAGTTTACCTGCGGGAAAACCTATATAATATGTTCAAACCCCATCCTGTTTGGTTTTGTGGTTTTTAAGTGTTCAGAAGAAAAAATGTGTGTTTCTTAAGGCCAGGTGGTTGAATGGAGGCATCGTTATCAGAACTAATAAATGGAGAATGCAGTGAGGTAAGTCTCCTGAATTAGAGGCTTTTACTTTTTTCGTTTTGTAAATTCTACCTGTTGGGTCTGGATCTATACAAGAAGTTTCTTTTGGCTACTTTATTCAATAAGTATTTACTCAAAATCAATTGCACAGAAGGCAGCGTGCTTAAGGTGTGATCCAGATAAGTGTAAAAAGTTTTAAGCCTTTTTCAACTGTCTGCTTCAAAAAATCAAAGCCAAAGTTATTTTAGATACTATAATTTTTTAAAGTGGGGATATATTATGATTGTCTTTAAAAACTACTTCTAAAATGCTAGGTATCTTCATTATGCTCTGAAATTTTTTTTCTGCCTTTTTATTTACTCTGAGGATCATAGCAGACCTCCTCTTTGCTCTGGAAGTCTTGAAGCAACCTTTGACCAAAAACAATAAAATCTGATCTAAGAGTGAGCTGCTAGACATGCAGGGGTAAAGCAATATAAAACAAAAGAACTATAAAGGAATTTATAGACTGCATGCTCCAGTTCTGAAAATAGTAGTTTAAAGTCATATGGCCAAAAATTGACACACGAAAGGACTTTTTCATATGAAAGTTAAGAGTTGCTGAAGCTAAGGATAGCTACCAACTGGCCTGGAACTACGGGATAGAAACACTATCACCCCCTAGTGGTGGCCACGTGAAATGCAGCCACAGCACCGCAAAAAAAAACTCACTGACTACCTTTAAGACTGACGTTGTAGCCCTCGATAATTCAGCTCTCATAGAAAAAAAAAATCTGGGCCCATCAGGACCACTTCTCTGATTCACTTTGTCATTTGTTACTTTTTTTTTTTGAGACAGAGTCTTGCTCTGTCACCTGGGCTGAGCTAGAGTGCTGTGGCCTCAGCCTAGCTCACAGCAACCTCAAACTCCTAGGCTCAAGCGATCTTCCAGCCTGGGCCTCCCAGAGTGCCAGGATTATAGGCATGAGCCACCGCGCCCAGCCCTCATTTGTTACTTTTCATGATACTATCAATAAGCTATAAATACTCCTTCAGTCCACAAATACCTTAACCAGCAAGTCTGCAAAGATAACACTGGGTTCCTGTCACATGTTAACCTTGCAAGGCAAAAGCGTTTATGCTCCTTAAGCAGAAATTTCCGAGAACTCATTGAACTTAATGTATCAATAATTTAGCTAAGTGTTGTGAGTTCATGGCCAATTCCTGGGAATAGTGTAAATCAGCATTGAGGATTTCTGTCTGGATACAAAATTTTACAAAGACAAAGAAATGTAGTTGATGTCCCCTACTGAAACTAAAATCAGCAGGTATCAGCCAACACCCTAACTATTTGCTCAAATGACTGTGGGGAAAGACAGCAAACAGGTCAACAAGGCTTTCCGGAAGGTACGCTGAGAAAAGTCACATTTCTGTGGCAGCAGTTCTCAAGGTGTGATCCAAAGGCCTTTGAGGAGACCCAAGACCCTTGAGGTGAATCCGTAAGGTCAAAACTATTATTACAACAATACTAACATGCTATTACCATTTTACTTTCATTGTCTTACAAGTGCGCAGTAGAATGTTCCAGAGACAACGTAACGTGCTATCACAAAGCAGAATAAAGGCACAGATATGAGAATCCAGCTGTTTTCTGTTAAGCCACACATCGAAGAGATTTTTTAATGTAAATCGGTATCAATCTTCTCACTATTTTTTTTTTATTATTTTGGAAAATACAATTTTTTTCATAAAAATACGTTATTTAGCCTGTACATGGTGGCTCAATCCTGTAATCCCAGCACTTTGGGAGGCTGAGGTGGAAGGATCACTTGAGCCCAGGATTTCAAGACAGCCTGGGCAATA
>NW_012151951.1:7476103-7478937 GCF_000956105.1 Propithecus coquereli
AAGACTTTACAGAAGGAGAAAACCTGGTTTCTAGAAGTATGAAGTCTCTTACAACTTTCTAATATAATTTTGCTGTGATTTTTCATAATTTGGAAGACTAACAGACTGGAAGATAGTGGTATACACCATAACTCAAGCCCTTGGAAAATGATTCTATGACATGACTAATTAATGAAATTTACTAAAGGGTCACGTCAGTTTGAAAACTATAAGAAAGGAACCGATTTCAAGGTAATTTTCTCTCTTAATCCAAGGAGACACCGAAGTCACTTGTAGATTGGGTAAATTCACAGACCTTAATTAGATTTTATACTATCAATTGTCTGAATTTAACACAAAGTATAGCAAGTTGTTCTCATTTATAGAGAGGCTTACAAAGAGGTTATCCCATGAACACCAAATCTCCTTTTGAAAAAAACAAAAAACCAAGAATCTGCAGTAGGTTTTCCAGTATCCAATCCAAATGTATGAGCCACAAAAAGATTATTGCAAATATATAAAGAAACTTCTCTGTCATGAGACAAACCAAACTATTTAGTGTGACAAAAAGGAACAAGGACTGTGGACTGCTAGGAACATGAAGATTGTTCTGCCGAAGTGGTTACAAAATACCATAAACAAGTAAATCTGAAAATAAAATTTAAAAGGTAGTTAACCAAGACATGTTTTCTGCCATTTACTTTATCTTTGCAAAATAAAAGTGAAAACATGAGCAAAATTCTTCTGTGACTAAACCACAAATAAGTAACACACTCTCACCTGAATCGTCTTGCCTCCCTGCTAAGACGTCTGCACCAACCATGGTTCCTACACCCAGCAGACAGACAGACACAGCAATGAAGTGGATCACTCTGTATCTTGCATAAAGAATAAACCACGAGAGAGCCATCAACATAGGAATCCCAAAGCAATCCAAGAGCTGCATGGAAGGAGAAATAAACAGCTTGAAACATCTCTCATTAGCTAAAAGATGGGCAATTCAATATTAATAACAGGAGTCAGTATTTATTGAGCATTTATTATAAGCCAACCCTGGACTAAGAGCTTTATCTGGATTAACTCATTTAATCCTCACAACTCTGTGAGATTGAAATTACAATCCCATTTTATACATGAGAAAATGAAGCTATAAAGAGGCAAAATGGGTTGCCCCAAATCACACAGTTAAAAATGGGAGAGCCAGATGCTGAACCCAAGAATTCTGCCCGATGGCCTGTGCAATTCACCTCTCCACTCCCACCAGGGTTCATCCTTAAGCCCAGTAGGCAAACTCTCCTTCCTGCATGCATCCACTTACTCAAGGAACAAACATTTATTAAACACCTCGAAATATTTATTAAACACCTCGAATATGCAACACACTGTGCGAGGAGCTAGGAATAGAAGTGAACAGGACAGATAACGAGCCATGCCCTCAAGAGCACACAAAGCAAGAAAAGACGTGGAATAAATAACCACACAACCAGATTATCTAATTGCACCTGGGCTGACAGCTAAGCAGTACAGGTTACCGTGAGACAGCACACAGCTGCCATCCCCGCCGGAGTGGCCAACCACACCATGGGAGACAGACCAGCTCACAGCAAATGCTCTTGCTCATCTTCATCACATGCTCCTCCAACACCTGTTGATCCTAAGTCCAGAAAACACCTGCTACACTCCTACTATCACCCGTCTGAAAGGCATGCCAAAATTATAATAAATCTGAAATCACTTTTAAGATAAAAGAAAAACAGACTGCACTCACTCAATTCTTAACTTCACAAATTTTCTGTGAATTCAAGAATAATCCTTGATGCATTCGAGTGTATTCAAGGAAGAAATATATTCCTTATAGTAATAATACTCCTGAAACTGTTTTATTCTCACCCTGTTGTTTGTTTTTTAAACCTTGTCACTGATTCTCTCTCTATCTGTTTAGTCTTGGACAAGTCAGGCCCCTAAATCTCCAGCAGCCCGTCTGATCCTGTCCACGGTTGTTTACTGATGGCCTTTCACTGCAGTATCGTCACCGGAGTCCGACACACCATAAGCAGGAATGGGCATCTTGCCTTGTTATTTATTCCAGCTGCAGAACTCTAATCTCTTAAGTGCTTTATTGAGCCTGTCTGAATAACAAACCATTAAACGATGCAAATGGTAATAGCCTGTCCCGGAAGACACCAGCAGAATCCAGCCACAATGGCTTAACAAAGTCTGAACTACATTCCTTAAACGAAAAAAGTAGGAAAAAAAAAAAACCCACACGAAAAACTATCACAGAAGACTCCCTATCCTTGTGTCTTAAAATCAAAGTTAAATTTGCTCTATCTTTAACAATTTTTGATGGGCAGTGAGTGACCCTATATAAGGGAGCTGCCTATGTCATGGTCAGAGCTCCAGAGGCCTCAGGCCCCAGCCCTGCCACTGACCAGCCAGCTGTGTGACCTCCAGCCCTTCTCAGAGTCAAAATATGAAATAAAGAGATCAGACTAAATGATCGTGCAGGTCCCCTCCGATTCTAACATTCCATGATTTCTCAACTGATGCCTAATCACCTCATTTGTCTACATGAACCTCCTTTTCAAAATGTAGTCTTAGTGATGGATGTCTTCTCTTTGATGCTTTCAGTTCCAAAGTCTCATTTAATTTGATATTTAAAAATTATGGTACAGTCACAGTAAGCAGGGCACTAAGACAGACCCTAGGGACATGGGCATAAAAATGGGTTGGACCATATCAGAGGTACAATAGAGTATAGAAAAGAAAGTGAAATTGAATTAGGCCTTAGAGAATGGAGGCGAGGATATTCAAAAAGGATTGCACTCTAGAAAGAGCAGAGCAGCAGAGCAGAG
>NW_012151951.1:7478987-7480079 GCF_000956105.1 Propithecus coquereli
GGTGATTCCACACCATCAATGATTCAGGTTAATGCTTCACAGATCACATCAAGCAGACGAAAACCTTCACAAGTTTGAGGACCCAAGATATAGATCTAATTAAAGCTGCTATGGCCAAAGGTCAGTCTCCAGTCTGGTTCAGAATTCCTAGTAAAGAAAGGCTATCCCTGCACGTAAAGATTAAACATGAACTTTTATGTAGGTTCATCTGCCAATCCTCAGGGAAAGCTCAATGTAAACCAGTATAGCTGGCACGCATCAAGTTACTCTCGGATTTTACAAAGATGTCTAAATATTTTTAAAAGGAAGCATTTCTTTCTGGATGTTCGTTTTTGTTAAAGAACTGGCTAAAAAGAATTATCGTTTATTTACATACCGATTTTCCAGTCCCAGTGAATGCTGGCAATATCCTTATATTCCACAATCAACCTAAGATTAAAATAAGAGGTCAAAGAGAGATCCACATACTAATTTTTACTCTTTTAAAGGCATTTTACTTATTATTCTTTAGCAAACGTGAGGAATTATGTCGACTTTTGAATTTTTCTTAGAATATAAAAATAACTATCTTTAATAAAAATGACAAAGAATAAAACCAAAGGAGTTCATAAAGATATGTTTGGCTCCTTTAAAAGTGCTCTTTAACTGTAGCCAACTATAAGAGGAAAACATGACATTATGCTTTCTTTTTGAATAAGCTTAGGAAATTAATGTGTTAATGTTTTCTGAAGCTAATTGGGGGGGGGGGGCAATCCTTCCTGGTAATGCCTCTACCACACTGTAATCAGGAATCCTAAGCCTCACGCACGTTTAAGAAAATTAAGCATAATTCTTGACATTTTAACAATCCTCTAATAGACATTTAGCAATGTCTATTACTGATTTCAAATGTGAATTGGGGCCAAATAAACAATGGATATTAGTAGTTGGAGAGTCATCATCAATGACATATTTCCTTATTATGTTTTTAGAAAAAAAATTTAGAATCTTACAGCTGTATGCCACTGATAATTGTCCCAAATAAGCCCACCATTCCCAGAAACTCCTGTCTGCTCAGCTTCTTCACGACGTACTCTTCGCAAACATTAGAAA
>NW_012151951.1:7481525-7491728 GCF_000956105.1 Propithecus coquereli
TCATTACTCAATGCTAAGCATACACTTACTGCTATTTGTGATAAACTTCATCCTCTAGGTAACTCCTGGTTTTCATTTTTACGAATTTCTGGGTTCTTTGTGTGCCTCCTGTGACATCAGTTGTCACAAATCACTTCCTATCTAGCTTTTTAACCCATACCAGGCAAAAAACCAAGAGGTTTGCTAAGGACAATGCTTAGCACAATGTTACAGGAAAGAAAATATTTAATAAAATGCATTCTGGTAGTAACATTTAATGTATGTTCACACTGGAAAAATACTGAGTGGTCATCAATCCTTACCTTTTCCAAGTAAAATAAGACTAATTTCATTCTAATTTTTCCAGTTTCTAAAATTTGGAGATGTCTGTGTTTTGCATAGTGAGAAAAGTGATGCATCAGAAAGTTATAAATCCATTAAACTATGGATCTAAACCTGGCACTGGAGTCTATGTCACTTTCACTTCCTTCCATAAAACACTTTGTTGTTAGTAATGGTGATTCAGTGTTATAATACATCTCATAGTTTGCTAATAATTATTAAGACAACTGAAATCAGTCGTCCTCAACTTCACAAGGTTGAAAAGCACTGCAACGTAGGAACATTTTTCTTTCAATCCAGCAAGAATAAACCTAACAAAGAAATAGGGATGGGAGTTTTACCTTTTGCTACCGCCTCTCCCCAAAATATTTAATAGGCTCCTTTGAATGGTTCCTTCGTCATGAATATCTGCTTTGCTCGCAAACCTCCAATGTGTCTATAGTACAAGGTACATCTACTTTTATATGTCATATTTGAGCAACAAATAAGACAGAACTCTTGTCAACAACACAGCATCAACTGCCAACTAAATATTTATGCTTATTTGGGTAAGAACTGTTCTCATCTGTGATAGCATTAGCAGTTTGGGATTAACTCATAGACATTTTACTAATTCCAGAAAACATTACTCATTAGAGCATATGCTGCACCGGAAAACATCACCGACCTGTGTTTAGGTTCTCTCCCAGTGAACAGGTTTTCAATAAAATTAGGTTAACACAAGTATGAGTTCATGTTCTTCTCTCGAAGCTATAAAATCCAAAGAGGTCAGAGGGCTCCCTCTTACCTGAACGCTGGTTAGAGTTGTGTACTGGTAGGCTCTGACAACCAGGTAATTAGCTTCCACATCTGCTAGTCCCAGCAGAATGTACTTCCACCATTTTCTTTTCAAGATTATTAAAAGGTTATCACTGCCTGGTTGAAAGAAATCTGGATTAATACATGTTACTTGAAAATGATATCATGCATGTTAATTTGGAGATTAAAGAGCCAAAGCAAGTGTCTATTGTGTATATCAAATGTGGCCCCTCCTAATTTCCATTACTCATAATCCAAACTCTGCAACAGCTCAGCAGAGTCAGTTACAGTTTTTCTAGCACGAGACTCAAGTTAAGGTGTCATCATAGATTAAGGAATCAATGAAAGCACCAGAAAGAAAGTAGGAGAAAAGTGGTTACATTCCCTTTCCTAGCCAGGTGCAGTGGCATGTCCCTGTAACCCCAGCTACTTAAGAGGCTGAGGTGGGAGGATCACTTGAGCTTAGGAGTTTGAGACCAGCCTGGGCAATATAGTGAGACCCTATCTCAAAAAAAAAAAAAAGTCCCTTTCCTATTGCAACAGAAATATAATATCCGGATATAAGCCTGGATGTCACCATTTCTGACAAGCTACAGACTATCCTAGGAAATGAAATGTTTTCCTATAAATTAATTGGTTCTTTAACCTCCATTCACGGGCTGCTTCAAAGAAAACTCTGCAAGTGATTATTCTTTTGGAAGAGATTCACTTTCAAGTGAAAACTGAGTCAGTGATAAGCTTGGGAAAAGGCTTAGTGGCACCATTCAAGAAATATCTTTTATTCCCCCAAATTCTGTTTATTCAAATTAATTGGCCAGGCACTGTGGCTAATGCCTGTAACTCCAGGACTTTGGGAGGCCAAGGCAGGAGGATCGCTTGAGGCCAGGAGTTTGAGACCAGCCTGGGCAACATAGCAAGACTCCATCTCTAAACAAAAAAAAAATTAATTAGCTGAACATGGTGGCTTGCACCTATAGTCAGTCCTAGCTACTCAGGAAGCTGAGGCAGGAGGAACACTTGAGCCCAGGAGTTGAAGGTTACAGTTAGCTATGATCATGCCACTGCACTCCAGCCTGGGCAACAGAGTGAGACCCTGCCCCGCCAAGAAAATAAATAAATAAAATTGGATTCACTATTTTTGGAGAATTCAGCACCACAGGAGATATAGAGTTGGCACATATATAAGAAGGCGTTATGGTAAGATAACTTACAAAGAAATGTAAGTAGTGAGAATCACAACTAAATAAATATCATTAAAACCCAATTAGGGATTGTTTGATTTTTTTCCTTGCTGATTTTCCTCAGTTCTATATAGATTCTAGTTATCAGCCCTTTATCAGATGTATAGCATGCAAATATTTTCTCCCATTCTGTAGGTTGTCTGTTTGCTCTAGTGATAGTTTCCTTGGCTGTGCAAAAGCTTTTTAATTTGATCAGGTCCCATTTATTTTTGTTGTTGCTATGATTGCTTTTGGGGTCTTCTTCATAAGTTCTTTGCCTAGGCTAATGTCTATAAGAGTTTTTCCAACATTTTCTTCTAGAATTCTTATGGTTTCATGCCTTAGGTTTAAGTCTGTTATCCATTATGAGTTGATTTTGGTAAGAAGTGAGAGGTTAGGATCCTGTTTCAGTCTTCTACATGTGGCTATCCAATTTTCCCAGCACCATTTATTAAATAGTGATTCTTTTCCCCAGTTTATGTTTTTGTCTGCTTTGTCAAAGATCCGATGGCTATATGAGGATGGTTTTATATCTGGGTTCTCAGTTCTGTTCCATTGGTCTATGTCTCTGTTCTTGTACCAGGACCATGCTGTTTTGGTTACCATAGCCTTGTAGTATAGCTTGAAGTCTGGTAAATTAATGCCCCCCAATTTGTTCTTTTTGCTTAAGATTGCTTCTGCTATATGGGGCCTTCTCTGGTTTCATACAAAGAGTAGAATTATTTTTTCTAAATCTGTGAAACATGATGTTGGTATTTCAAAAGGGAATGAATTGAATCTATATATCACTTTGGGTGGTACAGACATTTTAACAATGTTGATTCTGCCAATCCATGAGCATGGTATGGTTTTCCATCCGTTTACATACTCTGTTATTTCCTTCCTCAGTGTTTTGTAGTTCTCCCTATAGAGGTCTTTCACCTCCTTAGTTAAATATATTCCTAGGTATTTTATTTTCTTTGTTGCTACAGAAACTTTTCAAAAGAAGATAGACTAATGGCCAAGAAACATATGAACAAATGCTCAACATCTCTAATCATCAGGGAAATGCAAATCAAAACCACAATGAGATATTGCTTATGAATAACCCCAGTGAGAATGGCTTTTATCAAAAACTCCCAAAACAACAAATGTTGGCATGGATGTGGAGAAACAGAAACACTCATACACTGCCGGTGGGACTGAAAACTAGTACAACCTCTATGGAAAGTAGTATGGAGATACCTCAAAGAGCTAGAAGTAGAACTACCATTTGATCCAGCAATCCCACTTCTGGGTATCTACCCAAAGGAAAAAAAGACATTCTATAAAAAAGACATCTGCCCTCAAATGTTTACAGCAGCACAATTCACAATTGCAAATGTGGAAACAACCCAAGTGCCCATCAATCCATGAGTGGATTAATAAAATGTGGTATATGTATACCATGGAGTACTACTCAGCCATAAAAAAGATGGTCAACTAATACCTCTTGCATTATCCTGGATGGAGCTGGAGCCCATTCTCCTAAGCGAAGTATCACAAGAATGGAAAAACAAACACCACACGTACTCACCATTAAATTGGCACTAATCGATCAAAACTTATGCATGCATATGGCAGCAACATTCATCGGGTATTAGGCAAGTGGGAGGGGGAGGAAAGGATAGTTAAACTCACACCTAATGGGTGTGGTGCGCTCTGTCTGGAGGATGGGCATGCTTGTAGCTTTGACTCAGGCAGTGCAAAGGCAATTTATGTAACCAAAGCATTTGTACCCCTGTAATACTCTGAAATGTAAAAAAAAGAAAAACAAAACTCAAAGTTAAAACATTAAAAAAAAAAAAAAAAACAATTAGGGCTGGATGTGGTGGCTCATGCCTGTAATCCCAGCACTTTGGGAGGCCAAGGTGGGAGGATAGCTTGAGCCCAGGAGTTTGAGGCCAGCCTGGACAATGGAGTGAGATCCCATCTCTACAAAAAATTTTTTCAAAATACTTAGCTAGACATAGTGGTGCACACTTGTAGTCCCAGCTAATGGGGAAGGTGAAGCAGGAGAATTGCTTGAGCTCAGGAGTTGGAGGCTGCAGTGAGCTATGATGGTGCCACTGCATACCAGCCTAGGCAACAGAGTAAGACCACAGAATTAGTCTTCCTCAAGTTTGCATGGGAAACATGTAACAGCCATCCCTTAGAGGGACTGCACTGATGTATTTATGAATCTCACTGACTTCCTAAAAGTCAGTGCTTCCAGAGAAGAGCAAAGTCCAGCGTTATTAACCATGTACCAGTTCTACTTCCAAACTCCTAAAGCTCTTGCCAAAGTTGGTGCTTCCCCCTTAAAATGTTTTCCCCTCTCCCACAACTAGTTTCTACTTTCTTTAAAATAGACACACAGTAATACCGTTGATATGTATGGAGGTTCATTTTAAAAAAGAGTATTAACAAACACCACACTGATGATTTTATTATATGCCTTAAATACAATGAGAATGGAAGTACTACACCTTCCCAATCAGTTTGGGTTACCCATTTTCCTCACATTCCCAAATTCAATGTCATTTACTTTATGTGATATTACCATGCTCTTCTCTTGTGGGAAGGTCGTTTGTTACCATGACTAGCAGCCTCTAATACGGAGTGGTCGTGACAGCATGGGCTCTGGGGCAGGCTGCCTAAGATGCAATCCTGGCTCCACCAGTTATGACCAATAAGACTTAGCGTAAGTTATCTAAGTGCTATATGCCTCAGTTTCCTTATCTGTAATGTGGGCATAATACTCACCTAAGTTGTGAAGCTTCAATGAGTAGAACCATAACTTAATGATTTAAGCAATAAAAATGATGCTTAGCACAAACATGTTAGAACCTAGTTTTTCCCAATTTCGGGTAGATAGCTAGAAATAACAATCCTATGATGGCTCTAAAGTAGCTTAGGCAGCCAGTGATAAGATGTTAATTCCTTGCCAATCCCTTGTCTTTGTGTCTCTCAAAAGAGAGACTTGATCTACATGCAAGTGATGTTCCACTTAGCATTTACCACTTCGTTGGAAATACATATTTTAAAGAGTGAGATTCATAGGCCGGGCGCGGTGGCTCACGCCTGTAATCCTAGCTCTCTGGGAGGCCAAGGCGGGCGGACTGTTTGAGCTCAGGAGTTCGAAACCAGCCTGAGCAAGAGCGAGACCCCGTCTCTACTAAAAATTAGAAAGAAATTAATTGGACAACTAAAAATATATAGAAAAAATTAGCCGGGCATGGTGGTGCATGCCTGTAGTCCCAGCTACTCGGGAGGCTGAGGCAGGAGGATCCCTTGAGCCCAGGAGTTTGAGGTTGCTGTGAGCTAGGATGACGCCACGGCACTCTAGCCCGGGCAACACAGTGAGACTCTGTCTCAAAAAAAAAAAAAAAAAGAGTGAGATTCTTGACTTTTCAAGTGTGTTTTAAATATTGTTTTAATAATTTTTAATATGAAGAAAAAATCTAACTCGTAATGACATTACAGTTTGTTTGTTTGTTTGTTTAGAAAAATTACTATTGCAGGCTGGAAGGAATCAAGGAAGTACATTCCACAGTGCAGGAGTGGGCCTTTTTTTTGCCTGGACTCTGGCCAACATTATAGCTTTCTTTTTTGACAATTTCTACTCCGTTACAGTTTGGTGCTATAAATCAACTTTTAAGCTTTAATCAACAATTCAGAGAATCATGCATAAATTTCTAGTTATGACTTTCATAGAATTTACAGGTTGTCATAGTTTTCTAATAACTTTTAGAAATACAGCTATAGTTTCCTGTTCTTGGTTTTGCCCTGTGTCTTATTTTTTCAATGTCTAGAAGCCAAAAATTTTTATGCAAATAATTTTGTTGAAAAGTAATTCCCTTTTGACATACCTGATCGAAATGCCAGCATCATTGTATAAACCAGGAATAGTAAGCAATAGTTGATAAAGCTCTGAAGCATGGGAGTGTTCACTTTGTATCTTTCTGCCAAATACTGGCTGGTGATGGCTGTTCCACATATACACAAGGACAACATCTGACCCAGAGCAATTGTTTTCAAAATATTCCTAGAAAATAAAGGAGGAAATCAGAATAACTTGCACGTTATACCTTTCACACACACACACACACACACACACACACACACACACACACACACACTCTTTAGTGCTAAACACAAAGTGAAATGCTAATTATTCCTGGTAGTTCTTTATTCCGTTTTATTGCTTACTTCATGTGCACAAAAACTGAATTGTTAGATTTTTTTTTTAAAGAATGAAACAAGGTTTATTTAGGAAGGGCAAGATAGGTGTACAGAGCAAGAGCTAGATACATTTGCCGCAGACAATGAATGGGCCTCCTGTTGTAACAAGAGGCTGAACTGTTGGATTTTGAGAGGCTACATTTTTATTCTCTTTTACATTTCTGATTCCCCCTCCATTCCCACAAAGACATATTCCCCATTTCATTGACCACGCACTTAGAGATCATTTTGATTACTTAACTATGTCGTATACTATTTGAAATGTATATGTGTGCATGTCTGTATGTGTGACGTTTTTAAGAAACTCAGCTTTAACTCTAGGTTTATATTCTCCGTATTCAGTAATGTGCAACATTTTCTCATTCTTTCTTTCTCTGAGATACCTGACTTCTTCCACTGCCCCTCTAGAAGCAGTGATTTTCAATGTTGCCTGCCCTTCAGCCTTCAGAATCACAGAGCTTGGAAGTGGATCCTATCCCAGCTGAGTCTCCAGACCAGACTCCAGCCTGGCTGACACCACTGCAGCCTTGTGAGAGGCCTGACACAGAGGGCAGAGCTAAGCCATGCTCAGATTCCTGATCCATACAACTGCGAGATAATAAATGTGCGTTGTTTTAAGCCACTAAATTGGTAATTTGTTACACAGCAATAGATAATGCACACTTTGTTGTCATTCAATAAATATTTGTTGAAGAAATGAATGCAAATGGATAAAGAAATTCCCATATATACCCATATGATACCTCCCCACTTTCCCAATGAGGTAGACTCGTCAGAGAAAGATAAGAAACTAAGAGAGTGTCATGACACAGAAGCTAAGAGTAGCAAAACATTTCAAGAAGGAAGAGATCATCAATACTGCAGTGTCAGAAACTGCAGAGAGAAGTGGCGTAAGACTAAAGAGACAGTATGATTGGCAAGCTGGAAGTTGCTAGATCTCTGAAGGAAAACTTTTGGTTAGTGATAATGTCCAAGGTCAGATTTCAATAGGCTACGTGAGCAGAAGATGAGCAAGTGAATGCACCAAACATAAATCACTCTCTGAAAAAATCATGAAAGGGAGAAGAAGAAGGATGTGTACAGAGTTTGGAGAATAAGCAGCAGTTGAGAGCAGGACTTTTGTTGTTTTGTTAAGGGATCAAGAAAAATTAAGCATGTTTGGAAGATAAGCAGCAGACGACAGGAGTGGAAGCTTGAAGATTTACAAGAAATTTAAAAGAGGTAATAAAGACTTGTCCTGGAAGGGTGACTGACCAAGACTGAGAACAGGGCAATGTTTAATTAAAATGTTCTCTATATAAATACTTCCTTGAACTTCTTTAAAAAAAAAAAAAAAATCAGGGAGGTATAAAATGTGAGTTCATTGTTAGATGAACCTCAGAGTTCGTTCATCTAACTCACTCGTTCTCCACCCTGGCTGCACACTGGGATCAACAAGAGGGCCATCTTAAAAACACGATTCCCAGGCCCCAAACCAGACCATTTATTTACTGGGGTGGGGCCTAGACTGGGATTCTCTTACTCCCCTGGTGATTTTCCCAGGGAGCCAGGTTGAGATCCCTGATACAGTCCAGCCTTCTCATGTAGGTGTCAGAGGGAAGTCGAGAGGGGAGATGAGGTGCTTAAAGTTATCCAATGTGACTTCCAAACTTGTATTAAATTACCAGGATGTGTAATTATTTCCTTTCAAGGGCCTGTTGGTGTTTCCTCTAGTTCAGAATTTCATGCTGTCCCCCTTCCTCAGTTTTTATCTCTGTTCATCTTTTCTTTCATTTATTTAACATGTACTTTGTGTCCAGAGTTGCTGAGCAAAGTAGAAAATACCAGAACAGCAGAAGACACACAATATCTGTCCTAAGAGTTTACAATGTATTCTTTCCTCTGGAATATTTGTTTCAATAATCTACAATTAACCTCAGATAACCTTAGCACAAGGACAAAAAGAGAGAGGTGAAGCTTGCTGGGTAAGACGACCCTAAATACATTTGTTGAGCGCCTACCATTGCCAGGCCATGAAGATACAAAAATAAATAGGCAGTTTCTGTGCCGCAGAGGCTCAGAGTCTACTGGGGATAAACAGGCATGCAAACTCATAATTAGGGCACAGCAAGACAAGTGCTAAAATGGCCTGGTCTAAAAAACTTCGAGTTCACCAGGCAGGCAAGGTAAAGAAAGGCATTTCGAGCAGAAAGGCACAGAGCCCTAAAATAACATGGCACTTTCAGGGATTTCAAGTAGGTTGATGTTGCTGCAGCACAAAGTACAAGAAAAATGGTAGAAGATGAGGATGGAAAGGCCAGTAGAAACCAGATCAAGTTCATATCAAGATTATATATGTAGAGCCAGAGATCCTAACTATCTACCTAACACACACACACACACACACACACACACACACACACACACACACAAAGATTATATGTAATGCTCTAATGTAGGTATCTTATCTTGCTGGTGGTAAGATTACTGAAATCTTCTAAATAGGAGTGAGAAAACTGAGTATCAAGGCAGGAATTGAGCGTCCCTGGGTCTCTGAATACATCACAGCACATAGCACCAAAACCTTACCCTTAATTCCTACCGTGGAAACCAGTTAAAGAGGCAGGTTGACAGAGACAGGGAGTCTAGAATAACACCCAGATTTCTAGATCAGACAACTGGATATATAGCAATATGGTTAATTAAGATCCTGACAGCAGGAGGAAAACACACATTTGGAAAGGAGAATAACTCCATTTTGGACATGCTGGATTTTGTTTAATTATGAAACAGCCAAGAAGCCATGTCCAGTAAGCAGTTTGGAGCTGGGAGAAAGGAGGAATAAATCTGGGAATCATGTACATAAAGGTGGTAGTTGAAGTTGGGGGATATAAATGATATCACTAAGGCATATAACTAAAAATTGAGAATAAAAGAGAGCAAAGAAGAAACACTCTGGGAAACATCACCATTTAAAGGGCTGGAGGAAGAGGAATTAGAGACAGACAGGAAGGAGCATGGCCAGGGAGGTAAAGGGAGCACCAGGAAGGAAGAACACTGGAAGCTGAGAGAAGACAGTGTTTCAGGAAGGGAGCACTACAGTTTGGACTGCAGCAACTTTCCCCTAACCATGCTTCCTGGTCCACTCTCACCCTCCCCAAATTCACTCCTGCTTCAGTAGGAGCGATGTTCTGAATATGTTAACACAATGAGATCATTCTCCATGTCTAAAACCTTTCAGTGGTTCCCCTTTGGCCTTAGATGCAAGCCAAACTTTAAAATGGCCTAGAAGGCAGCTACCATCTGACCCCTTCCTGCCTCTCCAGCCTCTTCTTGGACTACTTTCTCATAATTTATTTCATTTCTAATGTTTAAAATTTTTCATAAGATGTTTAAAATATAACTAAGTATAAGGCTGGGCATGGAGGCTTGCACCTGGAATCCCAGCACTTTGGGAGGACAAGGCAGGAAGATTGCTTGAGGCCAGGAATTCAAACCAGCCTGAGCAATATAGCAAGACTCTATCTCTACAAAAAATTTTAAAAATTAGCTGGGCTGGTGGTGTGTGCCTGTAGTCCCAGCTGCTTAGAAGGCTGAGGCAGAATTGTTTGAGCCTAGGAGTTCCAGGTTGCAGACAGCTATG
>NW_012151951.1:7491798-7496634 GCF_000956105.1 Propithecus coquereli
CTTAAAAAGTAAAATATTGGCAACATCAACATATTCTCTTTGTGTTCTCCCCAATCTCTTAGCTCTCCTAAGGTAACTATCTAGAACTTGGTATTTATTATTCTCATGCATTTCTATATATTTTAATATTTATGTAAGTATCCATAAGCAACAAATAGCATTATCTTACTTATGTTTTTAATTTTATATAGATGGCATCATGCTGTATATATAATGCAACTTGCTGTTTTGATCAAGTCATCCACATTGATATATTAGTTCTAGTTCTTCCCTTTTCACTACTGTACAGTACTTCACTGTGTGAACATATCATGCTGTATTTCTCCATTCCCTTATTAATAGATATTTACGCCGTATTCCAATTTTTTTTGCTTTTATAAACAATGCCTATATAAATATCCTTGTATATGTAGATGTACATATCTAAGAATTTTTCTAGTTTTTACCAGACTGGTGAAAGTGGGTTACAGATATGCTAAGATATAATCTCCTCAGTACACAGGATGGCATGATGGGGGCCACCTAAGGCATCTGGAAAAATTCTAGCCTGTTGCTTCCTGCTGGGAGCAGTAAATTCAGAGTATCTTACAAATATAACTATATTTTTGCAAAGAAGTTTAAAGGAATCATTTGCTCTGGAGATACACTCAAGAATGGAATTGTTGGTCTTAGGGCATGAACATCTTCACATTTATTTGTTTTCCTGGATTGCTCTTCAAAGGATTATTTTACTTCATATAGTTTAGTCCATTACTCCCAAAAGGAAGGAACTGAAGGAACCTCCACCCTTTGAGGGGAAGGAAAGATGTCAGGAACTGGACACATCCAAAGACATTTTATTAAGCTACTGAAGGAAATTTTCACCAAGATGAGCAAGGGCTTAAGGACTTGCTCCCATACAGGTAGTATTCTTTCTAGGCATGCTCTACCTGCCACAGACTGATGAGGTAAATGGGATCCAGGGCTTGTTACCCCTTTCTCACGTACACGCTTCTTCCTGAAGGAGGCATGGTTTTCACTGATGTGGAGTTTTAAAAGGCTGCCCTATCCTAGACAAAAGAAATTCACCACTTGGTCCTGTATAGCTGCGGTCCCCAACCCTCAGGCCGTCAGGCCGCAGAGCTCGGATGCACCCCCGTCCGTGGAAAAATTGTCTTCCCTAAAACTTGGGAACCGGGGGCCGCACAGCAGGAGGTGAGCAGTGAACAGGCGATTTACAGCCGCTCCCCATCGCTGGCATCACCCCCTGAGCTCCGTCCCCCACACCCCTACTCACGTCCATGAAAAACTTTTCTCCCATGAAACCAGTCCCTGGTGCCAAAAAGGTTTGGGGCCACTGCTGTATAGTGCACCAGGCGTCTACAGGAATACGGGACGGAAGCCAAAGAGTGAAAAAGTGCATTCATCCTTTGTCATTGTTCCCAGCCACACATTTCGGTCAGGAATCACGTGGGGAGGGACACCTGGCCAAGGAAACAGTTGCCCAATTTTCCTGTACTTCATGTTCAGTTAGTACCCATCTCAGCATACATTCTCAATAACGTGATCCTCACAGCACCACTGAGAAAAGTTTTACTGCACTCCTGTTACAGATGGAGCAAGTGAGACTCAGAGTGGTTCCATAATTCCCCCACACTCATACTGTTAATAAAAGGCAGAGGAAGCCAGAGCTCTTACCTATCAAAAGACTGGATCAAAGGGTTCAAATTCACTTAAAGAAAAGGATCTAGAGAAACTTCCTCTCCTCCCTGGAGAGGCTCAGATTTGCAGAACTTTGGCACTAATGACCACTTTTTTAAGTCGAAGAGACTGGGGCCCAGAAAAGGGGAGTGTTTTACCCATGATCATACAGGAGCAGAGGCAATGCCCAAACTTCCTGCTGTCCCTGCTTCCATTAAACACCTGCTGTCCCTCCTACAGCGCATGGTCTGGGGGCAGTAGGTGAGGTCGGCTCCAGCCACTGGTATCTTCCTGCCTTCTGGACGTCTTTCTCCTTTCTCTCTTTCCCCCACATCCCTCTCTTCACTCTCCCTCATCTCGTCATTATGATTGTAACAGAGCTTACATTAAAAGCCCCTTCTTCACAGCATCCTTGCACCTCACCTTGCTGGCAAGGAAGGAGCCTCACCTGATCTCTCCCCTCCCAGCAGTAACACCGCTTTCCTGTACATCATGGGGAAGCTGGATGTCCAAAGTACCAGGCACAGAAAATCTAATCAACTGTCTGATAACCTAATCAAATTCAGACCATTTTTCGCAGCCTATAATGGGCTCCAAAGCAATTATAAATTTGAAATAAGTGAGAATAAGACGTGTGGAAGCACTAAGCCCTGTTCACAAATTGACAAAATTCCTCCAGCAAGCTCATATTTGCATTCTAAAACGGTACAATTAAGGAAGCTGTCCTCCAACTATAAAGTATAACCATCTTCTATAAAAAGGACTCACAAATTGAGTATGGAGATTTAAAGTTACAGGAATGCACTTCTCTTGGCTGCAAATCACAATGACCTCATCTATAATGGAAGAGCAAGAGAGCAGGAGTGGGGGGCGGTGTGAGAGCAGGGAGAAGAGAGAGAGAGAAGCCGGAGAGGCACGAAGTCGGAACGAGGGAAGAAAGGAGGAAAAAACAAAACTCGCAGGGAAAGACAAAGGCCTCAAAACAATTTTTGTTACTTGGGGTTCCACATTCATATTTGCATTTCACCACAAGATTGTAGTTTGTAGGAATTCTGAACAAAGGAACTCACTACGCCATAACAAAACCTATTCCCGTCTTAAGGGAAGTGGCCAGAAGCAACGTGCATCTGACCATGGGATATATCCTGTCACCGTTTTCCAAACGGAACCTCCACTGAAGTGAACTTCAATGGCAGGATATGGTCCAACTCCACGACATACTTCCCCCTACGGCGGCTTCCCACTGTGAGCCAGCCCTCCAGAAAGCACAGCAAACACAAGCTATGGATCGTGGAGGCAGGGTGGGAGAGCAGGTAGAGATAGGCTTAGTAAGGTCACTTCCAACCACACGACCGTTTGGATACAGTCCATGAATTTAACAATTAAAGGAAAAGAAGAAGAGACGATTGTAAGATATTTTATTTCCCCTTCCTTCTTTTTTCCAGAAAACTTAAAGTCCATATCTTAACATCCCTTCCATTCCACACTGGAAACACATGCCTTCCAATGAAACTACCTTCTTTTTTTAATTCATGTATTCAGTCAGTAACCTCTTCAGTCATTGACCAAAATTCACTGGTTGTTAATACGAGCCAAACACAAGGCATTTCGAATTTAAAAGACCCACCTATTTCCCAGTCCCCTCCTTCTCCTCCCCAGGTCAGATGAGGGAGGTCACACTGTGTGCCCTGGCAAGATGCCATGCCCCTCCATCACAGAACCCAAACACACTGCTCATGGCTTTTCTCCCCGCAACACGCTCAGTTCCAGGGGGACAGGGACATCACAGCCTCTGTGATTAATAGTGCCTGGCACATAGCAAGTGCTTAGAGGATGTTTGCCATTGCTGAACAGCCTAAGGAGCTTTCTCTCCAGTGGGGGAGTCGGACCTGACAACACAGAACCACAACAAAATGGGAAAGTGTTAAAGTAACAGTTGTGCATGCGTCTAGTGGGAAGGAAGAGTAAAGACTCCCTAGAGAAGGTTCAGAGGATGAAACACTTGATCACAGATCAGAAAGGTGAATAATTTCAGGAAGACTGAGGAATGGAGGAAAGGCTATATAATGGGTTTTTGCCTAAATCAAACCCTAGTTTTACATAATATATACATGAGACACAATGGTGGGATCCATCCATTTCTTCAGCTTTTATTTATCTGCAACTCCAGGTTAGACAGGCAGTCCTCTATCTGATTATATATTTAAAAAATCATTGGATCTTTAAAAAAAAAAACAAAAACCAAAAACTGCTGACACCAAGACCCCAGCCCAGACCAACTGAATCAGTTTCTCAGGAGTTAGAGTTCAAATATGGGCATATTTTAAAAGTCTCCTAGATGAGTCTAAGATGCAGTCCAGATGACAAACCACTAAATTATTCTTTCCTTTCTATTTGACGGGAAAAAAGTTCTGAATGACTGATAAAATGCATTGTTTGAATGCAAATCACACATTTCTTCACTTTATATCTCAATAAATCTGTGCTGCTAGGTTGCATCTTGTCAGCTAAAGGCAAAAAAAATAGTTTTAGAGCTAAAAGACTTCCACAGAGTATAGCTACTTCAGGAAGATTTTTAAATCCATCACATCTGCCACCTGTAAATACCTGGTAGAGAATAATAATTTCCAGCATGTCTATAAAAATCCTATTACAAATCTGAAAAGAAATATTCATTTATGCTACATCTTCACACTTACTTAGCACATAGACTACCCAGTTTCTATTTCTAAAGCATTTTAAATTATATTGGAAGCAAGCTTTACAATAAATTATAAATAGTTTTTCTTTACATAGTAAGTAGCAGCAGCCTAGGTGAGCTGTTCTATTTCCATCTCTACATTTCTATGATTCAAAATTTAGCCATTAATGTATCATTTAATTCTAATAAGCATAAGTAGCTTGGTTTTGAAGAACTCACATTCTGATACAACAAAGTCATATTCAAAACTCGAAGTGGCTAAAAAAGCCAAATTTTCAAAAATAGAAAATGTAGTGACATATATTATTACCTCAAAAGGAAGGCAAGTAAAGAAAGGAAATTAGCATTTTCTTTTTGCCCACTGGATTATGTCTTACTTGTAGTAGGTGCTCAGTAAATATTTACTAAATTAATGAATATCAATCTGATCTTTTTTTTTTTTTTTTGAGACAGAG
>NW_012151951.1:7497275-7514055 GCF_000956105.1 Propithecus coquereli
TAAATTAACAAATAAATGATACAATTATTAAGATACCATCATATTAAAATGCAAGGTAGACAAATACTGTAGATGGAAGACTCTTAGAAGTGAACTCAAAGAATGTTACAGTGGAAGAAATACAAACTCAGGAATTAGATAATACTGGGGTCTAGATTTAAATTTGAAACATGAAAAAGAAAAGAAACAGATACAGGCTAGTGAAAACAGTGGTTCACATCATGTTTTGTAAAAGGCTGGTAGAGACTGCACCTTGGATGTGGCCTTTGGAAAAGGAGTTTTCCTTCTGAACATAGTAGAAAGAATCCTAGTGTTTGAATCAGAAGATCTAACTCTACCCCTTATTAGTGTTACCTAGTTGAGTAAGTTAGCCTCAAAAACTCAGTTTCCTTTATGTTTTTTAAATGAGTGTAACACCACCTTTATGGGTTTAAGGGCTAATTGATATAACTTACGTAAAAGGTACCTAGGACATCCACCCACCTGAGGCACTCAATAGATTTTATTTTCTTCCTTCCTCTGGCTTCCCCGAGCTTTTAGTAGCCTCCTGACCAGAGGTTTCCAATGAAACTTTCTTGATGATGAAAATATTCTATATATGTACCATCCAATACAGTAGCCTCTACCCTTATGTAGCTACTGAACACGTGAAATACGGCTAATGTGAATGAGGAACTGAATGTTTAATGTTATTTAATTTCAACTTAAATTAATATAGCCATACATGGCTAACAGCTACCATAGTGGACAATGTAGCCAAGGATCAGTATTGTACAACACTGTAGAAGTTACTGCAATGATGGAAATGTTTCAGGAAGAGCTACTGAGCACCTGAAATATGGCTAATGTGAATAAAGAACTGAATTTTTTCATTTTATTTCTTTTCTTCTTTTTTCTTTTCTTCTTTTTTTAGAGACAGGCCTTGCTCTGTCACCCAGGCTGTAGTGCAGTGGCCTGATCATAGCTCACTGTAACTTTGAATTCCTGGACCCAAGCAATCCTCCTGCCTCAGCCTCCTGAGTAGCTGGGACTACAGATGTGTGCCACCAGGCCCAGCTGATTTTTTTACTTTTCGTAGGAACAGGGTCTCACTATGTTGCCCAGGATGGCATCAAGCAATCCTTCTGCCTCAGCTTCCCAAAGTGCTAGGACTACAGGTGTGCCTGGCCAAAAACTTTTTTAAAGTTACATATAGGGCAGGAGAGGTAGCAAAATAAAATGTATATGTCTGAATATACCTTGTTTTACAGATTTGTCTTTAGAACCATGTAAATATTTTACATAACATATAATTATGTAAAACAAAAATTAAATTTTAAAAAAACCACGTCTAAAATAAATCTGATGTTTTAAGTTGGTGGCCAAATTAGAGAGGGATTATTTCAAGTGACTTTAAAATGTGCTAATTTGATAGTACATTCCTAATAGAATATACCATAGGATCAAAAAAACCTATAAAGTATCTTAAACTGTTTGAAAGTAGTGTTGGTATTATTTTGTGGCTGTGTGCAAATACTGTAAAATAAAGCAAATAAGAAATTATACTGATGTATTGATTTTTGGTATAGGAAAAAGAAAATGAAGATGTAAGATCGAAGAGGCTGAGTTAAAAACCCTATAATTCTGAACTTTATTAAAAGTTAGAATTAACTCATGAGTATTTTAGTTAAATATATATGTATTTCCTATCTTTGTCCACTGAAAAGCCCTAAAACAATGACCAACCCATGAATTATGAATACCCTTGGTGTCTAGATTATAGAAACTAAATACTATCTCCCACTAAAAAGAACTAAGGCTCTTAGAGAATGGGTAATTTCAGACCTGAGGGAGGAAATGTGCAAAATAAGCCTGGAACTTCTTCTCATACCAAATGGCAAGAAAACTATCAAAGACTATTGGAGCAATGACAAAAAAAACATTCTCAGCATCAACAAGAATAACTGCAATGGACCGAAACACCTCAAATATGTTTAAATTCGTGAGTTATTGCAATGCTAAAAAAAAATTTTTAAACACACTGGTTTTCTCACTGGAGGATCCTAGGGAACCAACTCATTATTTTGAAAACTGGTAAATAAAGGAAAGGAAGCAATACTTATCCTGCCCTTCCTATACAAATTATATCTTAGGGTAATCGAAGAGTTGATAAAGCCTGGGCAATATAGTGAGAACCCATCCAACAAAAAAATAAGAAAAATTATCCAGGTGTGATGGCATGCGCCCATAGTTCCAGCTACTCAGGAGGCTGAGGCAGGAGGATCAGTTGAGCCCAGGAGTTCGAAGCTGCAGTGAGCTATGATCACACCACTGCACTCCAGCCTGGGCAACAGGGGGAGACCCCGTCTCTAAAAATTAAACAAAAGAGTTGAAGGGTGAGTTTGTCTTTGTAGAACTATTCTGAATAATAAAGGAAGATGGAATGACTGAAATAAAACATCATTTTATAAGCCCTAATAAAATAATGGATCTAGACAATAAACATCAATAGCTGCTAACATAACAAAAATAGAGACAAGCAGACACGACATGCCTCCTGCTATGGTTTGAGTATTTGTCCCCTTTGAAACTCATGCTGCAATGTAATCCCCAATGTAACAATATGAAGAGGTGGGGCCTTTAAGGTGTGATTGGGTCATGAGCCCTCAGGAATGGACTGATCCATTCATTGGATTAATGGTTTATCACTGGAGCGGGTCTGTTATAAAAGCCAGTCCGGCCTTCAGGGAACCCCTCCTGCCCGGTGATGATGCAGCAGGAGGCCCTCACCAGATGTTGACCAGATGAGGCTGTCCAACCTTGGACTTCCCAGCCTTAGAGCTGTAAGAAATAAATCTCTTTTCTTTATAAATTACCCAGTCTCAGGTATTGTGTTATAGCAACAGAAAATGGACTAAGACACCTGCTGATGGCCGTATACAATACCTATGAAATATTCTCGCCAAAACCTAGGACCACAAGAGTTTTTAGTCTGGAGTGCATGGACCAGGTCGATGAAAATATTCTGGAGTCTATGAACTTGGATAGAAAAAATACATATATAACCTGATTTTCAATAACATTTAACTGAAATTTAACAATTCCTTCAATTATAAATATAGGCAACAAATTATAGTAGTACTAGCCATACCTATGACTGCTGCCAAAAGAATTCATAGATATTTTCATATCATATGGCAACTGTAGCTGAAAATTTTATTTTCAGAATAAAATTTATATTCACCACTACTCCAAAATCATTGTAGCTAAAAATCCATTGAGATTTTATTATTTAATTCATCTTTAAAAAAAAGGAGCATATACATTAACTTACATCATAATTTGTTGAACAATTTGATAACTAAATATGCAATTGGTTTCCATTATAATCCAATATATAATTTTATGCATTTAAAAACATTATCCTAAGAAGGAACTACTATAAACCCACCAGAAAGATACAATCAGCAAAAATAAAAACATGTGTAAAACTCTACATGACCAATGAATTCATTGAAAATAAACTGCAAGCAAAAAAAGAGTTAAGAAGCCTACAGAGAGAAAGAGATATAACAGATACAACAATCCATTGATATGTATGGCCCTTATTTGCATCTTGATTTGAACAAACTATTTTTCAAATTATTAGATAATTGAGGAAATTTTAATATGAACTGAATATTTGATATTAAGAAATTACTGTTAATTTTTAGATGGGATGATGGTATTATGATTATGCCTTTACATATCTTTTAGAGATTAATATTAAAATATTTATGCATGAAACTATATGATGCCTGAAATTTACTTTAAGATCATCCAGGAGGAAAGAAGTAGAGATGTATAAAAGAAACAAGATGAGTTGATGATATTTATTGAAACTGGTGATGGGTAGATTACAGCAGAGAATGGTCTCTACTTTTATTTGAATGTTTCCATAATAAAACTTGTTTTTTAAAAAAGCCTAACAGAAACCCTACATTTACCCACAATAAGGCTGTTCAGACAAACCAAAACATCACATATATTTGCTTTCAGCTATAATTATGCCAACCAAGTGTGGTAACACTCATTTTCTCTTGCTAATCAGAAATTCTAGTGTCTGATTACTTAAAAGAGAGAAAAATAAATTCATTATTACTTAACAAATTCTATTGGGAGAGCAGGGTGTCAAAATCTTTCAAAACGTAAGATTGCTGGCAAGAAAAGAATAAAAGAGGTTCATGACGGAGGAAAAACCTTAAGATTGTTGATCTAGTACAAAATGGCTCACATTGCATTCTAGTTAGTATATGCGTTTGGCACCCAGGGAGGTTGCAAAGTCCTAAAAGGCACAAACAATGTCATATTCATCTTTGTTTATCCAGTCTATGAACATTGGCTGAATTGCTGCAAAGGTAAAAAATGTCACCAGAGGAAGCTGGCCTTTCTGAAACCTCTGTTAAGTTCATCTGCAACAAGTAGGAGTGAATGGACTACAAGAAATCATTCCACGGTTTAACTTGGAAATGTGTCAACCCGAATGTGACCATCAGAAAGCATTCAACTTAAAAATGTAAAATAAGTTGCAATGCTTATTGAAATGGGACAGCATGATAGTGGTCGGCTCTGCTGGGCAATATAAATTCTAGAAAAAGGAAACTTGGCAAGCAATCACATTTTCTCCAGTCTCATGCAGGAGCCAAGGGTCTCCTGATCCATTAATAAGACAATCTCATCTGGTTGCAAGGCAGAAACAAAAGAGTTTCCTGAAGTTGGGGACATGTAATTCTTTTGTCCTTTTTCTACACTCACCAAGCAACTTCAGATCTTGTATTTCTTATGTAGGTTTTTCTGTTGGTATCTTATTGTGACCAGCTGTCAACAGCAGTGACAATTCTCTCATTATAAATTAGCACATTTATTTTGAAGTATAAGTGTGAGTTTGAATAGCAAGAGCCACTTTCCCCAGAGCCTGATCGCTCCCAAATGAACTGATCATGATGTTCCAGACATACAGAACTGGAAAATTCCAGCAGGGAACAGGAATCCAGAGGTTCAGATGTCAGCCTTCTTATCTACAGCTCTAGAAGCATGTTCACAAAGTTTTGCCAAAACCACAGTCTGGTTATTTAATAATGAAGCAATAAAGCAAGGTTTTCTAAAAATTATACCATATATTACAACACTAGTTACATTTTCTTGTATTTATGATTATTATACAGAATAATGGAGCAGGACATTTCTAAAATTCGCAAAATGTTTTTCTCTTCACCATGTCATATTGTACTTCTTAGGCTAGAGAAAGGGGGAAAAGCAAACCTATTTTGCAGGATTTTATAACAATACAACAGAAGTTTAAAGAAGAGCAAGCTTAGTATGAGTTTATATCCAGCAAATAACCCATTCGATTACTTTGAGTCACTTTATTGCAACTCAGGAGATTTTCAATCAAGACAAACTTCAATCCTCTGGGCATTCCTAACTCTGCTAGCTCCTGGAACTGTTTCATTTCGTTCTGAACCTGCAAGAACAAGAGAGGGTCTAGGGCCAAATGATACTAGTGGGAGGGGTAAGAAGTCAATGACTTGATGAATTGACCGGTGGACCAAATTGCCTGATTGACTAAATCTTAAAAGAACCAGAGAATTGGGGTGGGATTATGGGATTTTTTGTTTGTTTGTTTCCTTCTTTATCTATTTTGTACATCTAGGTTTCTAACAATGAGAAATCTACTTTAAAAACCTACATTTTTAGGCTGGGCGTCATGGCTCACACCTGTAATCCTAGCACTTTGGGAGGCTGAGGTGGGAGGATCTCTTGAGGCCACAAGTTCAAGACCAGCCTAGGCAATATCGAGACCCTGACTCTACAAAAAAAAAAAAAAATTAGCCGGGTGTGTGGTGCTGGCCTGTAGTCCCAGATACTTGGGAGGCTCAGGCAGAAGGATCACTTGAGCCCAGGAATTTGAGGTTACAGTGAGCTATGATCATGCCACTGCACTCCAACCTGGGCAACAGAAGGAGACCCTGTCTTTTTTTAAAAACAAAAAAAACCCCATATTCTTTCTTAAAAGAACCAGGAAACTGAAGGGACTACAAGAAAACACTAATTACAACATTAGTAGACTTCCTCTTGACTCCCCATTGTGAATCCTGGTGCTAATTTGGATTCGCAGCTCTCCTTCCCGCAGCTCTCCTTCCCACTCGTTTCTCCCCAAACCTCCTTCTGCCCTGTGGTCCTCTGTTGACAACTCAAGATTTCCAAATTGCTGACTTAAAGCTCCCTGGACTTGACAATGGACATCCATCATCATCAAGTATTATTTATTTATTACATCCATGCTAATGGACCCCATCAGAATACCTCCCTGTGTGTTTCTTTTATAGTGCCTCACAGTTTACAAAAACTTTTCTATACCCTATCTTATTTGATTTTTGATCCATTTGCCGATGCTGTAAAGTTACAGATGAAGAAACTGAGGCTGAGAGGTGAAATGGGTCTCCTAACTGATGCTGTTTAAAAGTGTCAGAACCCTGGCCGGGCATGGTGGCTCACACCTGTAACCCCAGCACTTCGGCAGGCTGAGGCAGGAGATTGCTTGAACCCAGGAGTTGAAGACCAG
Organism: Propithecus coquereli; assembly: GCF_000956105.1. Classification (NCBI taxonomy): domain Eukaryota; kingdom Metazoa; phylum Chordata; class Mammalia; order Primates; family Indriidae; genus Propithecus; species Propithecus coquereli. Next base: position 7,503,859 of record NW_012151951.1, read on the forward strand.
CCTGAGCAACATAGCGAGACCCCATGTCTGAAAAAAAATCTTTTTAAATTAGCCAGGCATGGTGATATGCACCTATGGTCCCAGCTACTCAGGAGGCTGAGGTGGGAGGATCACTTGTGCCTAGGATTTTGAATCCAGCCTGGTCAACATAGTGAGAACCCAGTCTCTCAAAATTAAAAACAAAACAAAACACGGGCTAGATTTTTACAGCTATAAAAATATAGGCTAATGCCATTTCTTTCTATAAATCCCTGACTTTTTATCTGATCACTGAATATTACTTAGTATGCTGTTTTTCCATATATTTCATAGATAATGTATTATGGAATGATTGCAAACACAATTATTATAGAATTATAATTACTTTACATTTTACTTGGCATTTTGCATGCAAATATATCCTAACACATTCCGATTGGCTTAATAAATATCGTCCATACTACTAGTATATACAACCTTCTGCAATACCTGGCAACTTTAAATCATCACAATTTCATTTCATAGCCAATAAAATAAAAGCTACCAATATCAAAACCTCCAGAAAATTAGAGTTAAACAGAAAATCAAATGGGTGCTCGTTAAAGGGGGCAACATTTAATGCCTTGAAATCTTAACACACACACAACACAAAGACAGAGAGAAGTGTAAGGCAAGAGCAAACAGCCACTTGAGATAATCGAAGGTAACTGCACCTATGGACTGGACAAAGCACACCTGTTCAGCTCCAGCCTTGTCTGAGGGAGCTGATCTACCTCGGGAATAATCAAATCAAGGTTATGCCTGTGTCTTTTTTCAGGAGAGGCCTTTGCCATGGACACATCACTCCAAGACTTCTATCTAGAGACTTGAACGTATGAGAATTTTCCTTTCCTGCTGAGTGGAAATAGTCCAAATCTGGAAGGCAACTTCAACAGCCCACGATGACTTTCGTTACCACCTCCTTAACTGTATCCAGTTCAAGTCAACAAATTTCTTTTTAGATCCTAACACTGTGCCAGGCTATGGGATACAGAGAAATAGACCCCCTGTCTTTATGGAAGTCGCAATACAGCAGTGAAGAAGAAGAGTAAAGAAACAGTTACAAGCGTGGTATGACCAAGGAGATGTACAGGGTAGGATGGGATCTAACCTAATCTGAGGTCTCATGGAAGGCCTTACTCATGAAGTGATATTTCATCTGAGACCTGAAGAATGAAGACAACCTGTTCAGGTAAAGTGTAGGGTTTTGGGAACTGTTGCCCTGCAGAGGTAACAGCACTGTAAATTCTCCAGCATGACAGGAGCCTGAAGATGCAGCTCACCCAAAGGAATCAGCTGTTATCTAATCACTTTCAAACCTGGGGTACAATTTGAACAGTCAGTAGCAATTCTTGGTCGATTACATCAAACACTGAGTATGTGTAAAATGTTGAGGGTTAAGGAGCTAAGGAAAGGTTTCTTTGATATTTTATGAACTATTGCTTACACTTTTACCAACATCCAGGTGGTCTTATTTCTTTATGCTAGGGGAGAGACAGAGTTTTGCTCTGTCTCCTGAGCTAGAGTGCCATAGTGTCATCATAGCTCACTGTAACCTTAAACTCCTGGGCTCAAGCAATCCTCCTGCCTCAGCCTCCCGAGCAGCTGGGACTATAGGTGTGCGCCACCACACCCAGCTAATTTTTCTATTTTTTGTAGAGACAGGGTCTCACTCTTGCTCAGGCTGATCTCGAACTCTGAGCTCAAGCCATCCTCCCACCTTAGCTTCCTATAGTTCAGTGTTGTGAGGCACCAAAACTGGCCCTAAAGCTATTTTTTTATTATTGGAGCCATTTCTAGGTTCTATCGACTAAATGTGGGAAGAAGAATAATGGTTCTCCCAAAATGTCCACGCTCTCCCCTTCACCCCCAAACCTGTAAATAGGTTACCTTACAGGGCAAAAGGGACTCTCCAGGTGTGACTAAGGTTAAGTACCTTGAGATAGGGAGCTCATCATCCTGGATCATCCGGTCCCAATCACATGAGTCCTTAAAGGGGAGAGTCTTTCTCAGGTCTAGCTAGAGGGTGAAGTGGTCACAGCAGGGTCAGAGAGATGCAAGAGTTGATGCTGGCTTCGAAGATGGAAGAGGACCATGAGCCAAGGAATGGAGATGCCTCCAGAAGCTAGAAAAGGCAAGGAATTGACTCCCCACTAGAGCCTCTAGAAAAGAACGCAACCCCACCACATTTTTGATTTGGGCCCACTAAGACCTGGGTTGACCTTCCCACCTAAAGAACTGTAAGATAATAAATTTGTGTTGATTTAAGCCACTAAATTTGTGGTAATTTGTTATGACAACAGCAATAGTAAACTAATACCTACATCAATAATGCATGTGCTACTTTGAAACAATACTTGAATCATAATGTTATAACTATTTACATTCATCTCAATGAATTTCCTTAGTAACAAGATAACTACGTCAAATAAAGAGTTTATTAAGTAGCACAGGCAAAGCTAATCAGGAGCCACCCTGGATTAAAACACTTTCATCATTTGCCAGGGAAAAAATAAAATCATGCCATTAAGCCAGAAACCATTGAACTAGTTATATGCAAACCAACAAAAACTTAGGTTGTAAATTCAGTGATTTCTTCTCATATATTATGTCCTGCATGACTCTCAGGAATATAGGGACACATATTAGTCCTCTCACCCCCTACACCATTAAAGGAAGAGGGAGAAATGCCAGCCACTATACCCAGCTCTTACATATATTATTTTAACTTATTGGATTTTCATACAACACTATAAGGTAGGTATCATTTTGCCAGTGTTTAAGTCTTTTAACCAAGTTCATATGGCAAATAAACAGTAGCACTAGATTAAAATCCTAACACAAATCTAAAGCCTGTGTTCTTTCCATTGTGCCATGCTAAGAAAATCAAATAATTGTGGGAATAATGATAGTAAGAAAGGTGCCCACACCAGAATGATGGAATGATGACCTCTAAATTTTCCACTTTCTACATTCTGCATGTAGTTGTGTTTTTGTTTTTGTTTGGTTTGGTTTGGTTTGGGTTTTAGGGGGTTCTTTTGAGATAGGATCTTACTCTATTGCTCAGGCTGGAGTGCAGGATGAGATCATAGCTTACTACAGCCTTGAACTCCTGGGCTGAATCGATCCTCCAGCCTCAGCCTCCCAACTAGCAGGGACTACAGGCATGCACCACCACACCCAGCTAATTTTTTTTATTTTTTGTAGAGACAGGGTTTGCTATGTTGCCTAGGCTTGCTTGTAGTGTTTTATATTTTGCATTTGCTTTACTAACTTCTAAATGCAGAAACTGTGCCATGAATATTTTTGTCCCTCTCCCTTATATACGCATAGCCGCACAATATCTAGTAATAGTAATAGTAACAATAATAAGTATGACATCTAACACATATTGAGTATACACTATATACCAAGCACTATTCTAACAATTTCATAGTTTTAATTTATTTAATCCTCCCAAAAATCATGAGGTACCATTATTACTGCTGTTTATAGATAAGGAAACTGAGGTACAGAGATGTTAAGCAACTTGCCCAGTATCACACAGCTAGCAAATGGTAGAACCTGGAGAACAACCCAGGGTGGCTCCAGAGGCTGAGCTTGTAACCACTGTCACATTGCAAGCGCACTACTTGTACCTATCAGGGACTCAAAAAAACTTTCTTCTTCTCTTGACAAATTGAGGTGGCTTAATAAAAATATGTGTGGGTTTCATGCTAAGTGCTTATATATGATGTTTCTTTTAAATCTCACAAAAACTCTTGTAAAATAGGGATTATTAGTACAATTATAATATATACTTGAGAAACTGAGTTTCAGCTGTTCAGAGAAGTGACTTGCCCAGGGTCAGAGAATTAGTAAGTCAGTATTTTTCCTATTCCATACACTGCCTCCCTGATAACAACAATAAAATATATAATATCAAGGACTATTTTACCATACAGGGAGATCAAGTGATGCAAATGATCCTGCATCTCTAGCAAGGGGCATTGATTAGCACAACCCATTTGATTATATGTTCTACATTTATTTTATTTTAGTAAGGGGTGTCATGATGAAAATAAGAAAAAGGGCATAAAATCTATTTGTGATCTCTTTCTCTTTGACCTTCTGTTTTTGATTGGCTGAAATGAGAAAGTGTGAAACACACTTTCAAATCACCTATTCTCCTTGGATACAGGTCAGAGGAACTTGAGTCCAGAGCCTAGATTACGGGGGAGGGAGCAAGATGAGGAGAGCAGCACTAAACGGTGGGTGATAAGTGGAGGATGTGGCCCCTGCCCCCCCCATCCTCCCTCCCCACAGCCTCTGCCCTGAGAAAAATTCTAAGAGGAGCACCAATGTGGACACACTCCAAAGGACACACAGGAGCTCCTGGGGGACTGTGAAGGTGGGTGCAGCGATGGCGGAAGGGTAGGATTAGGAAGTTTGGGAGTCGCAGTGGGTAATAAATGCACTGCTGTTTCAAGAGTCTGGATTACAAGAGTTATGTCCCTGAGACAGATACACAACCCTCCCTCTGCCCAACCCAGTCTGGCACAGGAACTGAGCACAGACTAACCCTGTTCTCGACAGGCAGCCAAGAAGCCGCATCCCGTAAAACTTTACTGCCTGCCCGTTGAAGCTGAACAGAAAGTTTTGAAGGACTATTTTCTTTAACTATTGTAAAATCTAAATTTACCTCCTCGTGGATTATCAAAACAAAATTAGTTTTCAGAACTTGAGGTTTTCGTTTGGTTTCTATTTTGCATGGCTTAAACTGTCAAATGTAATCCTCGGATGAAGATAACCAACTGGCCTGCACTTAGATGAATGAAGCCAAGGGCGAAGGCAAAGCACGAATAAAGAGGCACAGAGAATCCTGGTGTGGTTTGGGTTCCTGGCTCCAGCTGCTTCTCTGGTCTCTCTGTGGTTTGGCAACATAACCTTCCTTGATTCTGTAAAGTAATAAATCCCTTTGTTTTTAATAGCTCCAGCCAGTGGCGAGCTGGATTTCTCTAACAACTGACCTCACACACTGATCAAACACCAACCAGGGACCAGAAAAAAACAGAAATCCAAGCCTGATCTAGAAAGCTCCCAGGACCCAGCCCAGGGAGGGAAACAGAGGCATTAGGGGAGATTTCCTGTGACTCACACTATCCTTTCCAGTCTTTCAACACCCCACAGGCCTCAAACCAGAAACACTCTGTCGCACTCCTCCCCTTCATCAGCTTCAACTGCTCCTAATTCAATCCAGCAGATTCTCCATACTCTCAAACTTTTCAACTGAACTTCCTACTTTCAGACAAAGAGATGTAAACAAGCATTAGTGGGGCAGCTGATGAAAGCCAAAAGGTTCTCTCAACTTTCAGGTGGTATCTTTAAAAATCCATGTCCATTGCAATGTATATACAGCAATCTGTTTAATATAAAAATAATGTGGGAAAGATGAGTATTCCCAGAATGGTGGTACTTCACAGACGTAGAAACACATAAGGCCAATAAACATACATAGAGACTCAACTTCATTAGTGATCCAGCATATGCAAATTAAGATACTCTTTTACATTCATTTAACTGTCAAAAATTTAAAAATCTGACAATAGCAGTGTTAGAAAGGATGTTGTTTCACAGGACTTCTCATACAGGGGTGGTGGAGTGTAAATTGGTAGAACCACTTTGGAAAACAGTTTGACATTATTTTATGAAGTTTAACAGTCACATATCCTACAAACCAGCAATTCCTCTCCTAGATGTATGTACATGTGCATGTGTGGATATGAAAGAAATTCTTAACACATGACTAATAGGAAGCCTACAGAAGAATGTTCCTAGAAGTTGTGTTCACAATAGCAAAAAACCTGGGGAAAAACCCAAATATCCATCAACAGCATGAATGAATAAAGTGTGGTATATTCACAGGAAAGAGTATTATATAGAGTCAAAGTGAGTGTTCTACAGCATCATGCAACAATATGGATAAATCTTAGCAATGTGATATGGGGGAAAATAAATCTCAACGGATTACATATAGAGGTACGAAACTATATTAAAATGAGAGCAAAGGAATAGTGAAAGAAAGGAAGATTCCAGATGATGATTATCTTCGGTTGGGGAGAAAGGGGGATTGAAAAGGGGGTGACTGCTAGGTACATGTAAATTCTAGTTTCAGGGCTGGTGGTGGGTTTAGGGAACTTATTCCACTAAAAAATCGAGTGAGTCCAGGTACAGTGGCTCACATCTGTAATCCTAGCACTTTGGGAGATGGAGAGGCAGGAGGATGGCTTGAGGCCAGGAGTTTGAGACCAGCCTGAGTAACATAGCAAGACCCCATCTCTACAAAAAACCCAAAAATTAGTTGGGCATGGTGGTGTGTGCCTGTAGTCCTCAGCTACTCAGGAGGCTGAAGCAGGAGGATCACTTAAGCCCAAGAGTGTGAGGTTACAGTGAGCTACAATGACACCACCACACTCTAGCCCGGGCAACAGAGCACGACCGTCTCAATAAATAAATAAATACATAAATAAATAAATGAACAATTGAGCCATTCATGGGCCCATAATGAGAGTGTATGGTGAGCCAGGGATTATGACTAATCCACTTCCATGCAACTGGAGTCTAAAAAACTAAATGATGCTCCAGGAAGATGCATTCTATTTATCCTGTAACTTTATACTCTCCAGCACCCCTGGAGATAAAAATAATCCAGAGCAAGCCCAGGGGTAGACTGCCCAAGGCCTGCATTTTCTGTTTGCTGCCCTCCCACAAGAAGCAGGATAGCACAGTGGTTAAGAGCACAGGCTCCAGGGCCAGACTGCCTGGGAGGAAGCCTGGTTGCATCCCTTACTGTGTGACTAATCCTGTTAGGGAAAATTATTTAACCTCTCTGTGCGTCACCTTCCACATGTGTCAGATGGAGCTGGCCAAGACAGTATTATAATACTTACTGCAGAAATTTATTGTAAGGTTTACATGAGTTAATTCACTCTGAGGCCCAGAACAGTATGGTCACACTAGGCGCACAAGGTAAGCCTTACTTGATAAAGGCTGGCTTTTATTACTTTTAGCTCTCACATGATGCCACTGCGAAAAGCTTAGGAAATGCTCTCTTCTCCCCAGGTATTTCTTAAACTCTTCTGGGGTGGGAATGTCCCCATAATTCTCTGGGGAGATCTATTGCACCCAGCACAATACCAGCTTCCAGCTCTCAGTAAGGACTTTTTGGACTGAAAAAATCAAATCCATTTGTTCCTTAAATATTCTGGTTTTTAAGAAATGACTAGAAAGAAGTTCTGGACTTAACTGTGGTTTTTTTATAAAATTTTTCTCTGCTTCATTAACATAAATAACCAAGTTTTTGTGCCATATCACTTGTCTGATGACTTTAATTAACGCGGACTCCTGTAACCGCCCAAATTAACATTCCAAAATCTGTGGACTAAAAGCTTTTGCAATTTATTAAAATGAAAACCATTCAAATCTTTATTCAGGGCCTATTTATATTTTCACTACAAGCAATTGTAAGAAACTGAGCTATCTTGTTTCTACAATGTTATCAGGTTAGAAACCATAATTTGTTACCAAGCATATGTGTTACCAGAGATATGCCTGGTAACACAGAAAAAAATCGCATATGACAACGTGAGAGAAAAACGTCAAAAAAAATAAATAAATACGAAAAGTAATTCACTTCAATGCCCCTGAACAGACTGCTGCCACTCAGAAGAATAATTTAAGTTCATAATGATGATTCTGCATCATGAAGAAAATGTGTTATCATGTTGAATGCAATTTGTCTATTAAAATGAGAGTAGTCTCATATGTTTATTTTAAATATGTTATGAATTTTAAATAATGTTTTATTTTTTCTTAGCAAAATCTCCAGGATTAGTTGCAAATGGACCCACTAAGTCATTAAATGGGTTGGCCTACCCTAGAGAGTTGTTCAGTACAAACCAATTAAACATTGAAGAATGGCTGCCAAAAAACATGAATAAATGAATTAGCAGAAATGAGTAATCTGTTACATAAATAGTGTCATTCAATTGGATTTTTTTTCTTTTTTTGAGACAGGGTCTCACTCTGTCACCCAGGCTAGGGTGCAATGGCATCATCATAGCTCACAGAAACCTCAAACACCTGGGCTCAAGCTATCCTCTTGCCTCAGCCTCCCTGTGTAGCTGGGACTATAGGCACATGCCATCACACATGGCTAATTTTTCCATTTTTTGTAGAGACAGAGTCTCGCTATGTTGCCCAGGCTGGTCTTGAACTCCTGGCCTCAAGCAATCCTGCTGCCTGGGCCTCTCAAAGAGCAAGGATTATAGGCATGGGCCATAGCACTCAACCTCAACTGGATTTAAAAGTAAATTTTAATGCTTAAATGAGTGAGTTTTAAGTTATCTGGAAAACTAACCTATGTGAAATGATTAGTTCTCTCTGATGATCCTCAGTAAATAATAATACAAGAAAGTTCTTATAGCTTTTTTTTGTGTTGCCCGGGCTAGAGTGCCATGGCATCATCCTAGCTCACAGCAACCTCAAACTCCTGGGCTCAAGCAATCCTTCTGCCTCAGCCTCCCAAGTAGCTGGGACTACAGGCATGCGCCACCATGCCCGGCTAATTTTTTCTATATATTTTTAGTTGTCTGATTAATTTCTTTCCATTTTTAGTAGAGACGGGGTCTCGCTCTTGCTCAGGCTGGTTTCAAACTCCTGAGCTCCAACAATCCGCCCGCCTCAGCCTCCCAGAGTGCTAGGATTACAGGCGTGAGCCACCACGCCCGGCCTCTTATAGCTTTTTAATAAACTTACCAAAACTTTATACACAAGCAGTTTTCTAGAGAGGCAATTTGCTTCTTCCACAAACGTGTCCACCTTCAAAGCATCTCTGAAAGCTCCTCTTCAGAAAAAGCCCAATTTTATTTCATTCTCAACTCTTACATCTTATTTACCAAATGTGGTTGCAAATAGGTTTTTACTGTTCCTAGAAACCAAGTCTACCTCCAAAATGGGAAGAAATGCTACCAGTTCTGTGCCAGGCACAATGTACTGCAGGGACTTCAAAGAGAAATTACCATCTTTGCCCTACAGCACTCTCCCAGGCAAGTGATCATTATATTTAAGGTTACAATATGGTAAATGCAATGATGAGTGAGGTAGGAACAGGTACCCGAAAGGTACAGAGGGACAACCCAACCCAAAATGTGTGTGAGAAGGGACAGAAAGAGGTCAGGGAAGAAGACTTCCTAATTTGTGATGTCTACAAGGAGTCATCAAGCAGCCATGACAAGAGGTTAGATAGCAGAAGCGTTCCAGGAGAAAACTCTAGCTGCAAAGATGCAGGCATGATGTGCAAGGGAACCACAGGTGTGTCAGTGTCACTCGGCCAAGCACCAAGTGAGAGATGGCCATTCCTGGAGGTGAGCCTGGAGAGGGAAGTGGGCCAGTGATGGAGAGCCTTGTAGTTCATGGTGAGAAGCCTGAACATGATGGGGTGAGATTTCTGAAACAGTAAAGCAGGTGTGAGTTTTAGAATCAAACGAAACTACCTTAGCTCTGCCTCTTACCAGCCAAGTGTTCTGGGCAAGTTACTTACCTGCTCTGTCAAATGGGACTAAAAAATCTATTTTTCTTTTTTTTTCTTCTTGTCTCCTAAAAAAATCTATTTTTAGAGGACTGTCACAAGGATTGATGAAATGTAAGTAGGAGGCCTGATACATAGTGAATTCTCATTTGATGACAGCTATTGACACACTTTCGATTTATTTGGCATCACTCTGGCTCCTGTGCAGCAAGATGATTGAGGGGGGTGAGGGGCATGGATGGAAGCTATAAATGTTACAAGAGTCCAAGGGAGAGATGACATAGGCTTGAAATGAAGTAGTGACAATGGGGCTAAAGGGGGAGGTGGATTCTAGGAATATTCTAGGAAGCGCTGTCAAGATGGGGAATAAGGCCAGTCACGGTGGCTCATACCTGTAATCCCAGCACTTGGGAGGCCAAGGTGGGAGGATCTCTTGAGGCCAGAAGTTTGAGACCAGCCTGGACAACATAATGAGATCTCACCTCTACAAAAAAAAATTTTTTTTTAATTTAGCAGAGCACGGTGGTGTGCACCTGTAGTCCCAGCTACTCAGGAGGCTGAGGTGGAAGGATGGCTTAAGCCCAGGAGTTTGAGGCTGCAGTAAGCTATGA
>NW_012151951.1:7514190-7535552 GCF_000956105.1 Propithecus coquereli
AAGAACAAACCAAAGGTTGTCTAGAACTGGTCTGGGGAAGGGAGAGGACTGCAGCCTGGGACAGAAAGTGGCCAGAGGCCCATTAAAGGACATGGGGGCGGGAGAAGCTTTTAAATTCCACTCTTACCTCTCCCTACCTACATTCCACGGGGACAATTACTGCCTTTTCCTTTAACAACTCCCTGCAGCATTGAGAAATTAATAAAACAGGTTCAGGCTGTCTAGCCAGCAATCACTGCTCCAACCACCCGCTCCAAGCTCCTTGGGCTAATAGGCTACAACTCAGAGAGACTGCCTCCTCCTTCTTCCAAAGCAGCTAACAGGAATAGCCTAATGAATAGTCTACTGGAGGGGCACTGAACAATAGCAACCAACAGTGGTTCTACGGTTCCCAAGGTTTCTCCATGCTAGGGTTCATCTCTTCCCTTCTACCCAAAGTCACCTGGAGGCCTGTCCATAAGCTCTTCTTCAGTACATAAGGGGAAACGTATGAGAATGCTCATCACAGTGTTGTTTGTGGAGGCTGGGAGTTAGAAATTATCTGGCTGCCCATCAGTGGTGGACCATGGAGCCACAGAATACTCTGCAGCAGTTAGAAACAATAGGCTAGATCAGTGGTTCTCAACCAGGGGTGATTTTGTTCCCCAGGAGATATTTGGCAATGTCTGGAGGCATTTTTAATTGTCATAACTGGGAGTGGGAGTGGAGGTGGGGTGCTATACTGTATTTATTGAGTAGAGGCCAGGGATGCTGCTATATCCTACAACGTATAGAAGAGTCCCAACAAAGAATTATTCAATCCAAAATGTCAATAAGGCTGAGGTTGAGAAACACTGACTAGATGAACAAAACAACCTGAATGGGTCATAAACATATAGTGCTAAGTGGAAATTTTTATCTAAAAAAAGAGATGTGATCTTTCACACAATTCCTATTTGGAATTAGGGATTCATTCAGTCATGTAACTGATACTTATTGTGAATTTGTTGCAAGGCCGGTGCTGTAACATCAGCGTATACAAGGGTAACCAAAGCTAGATACAGTTCCTGACTCCTGGAGTCTAGTAGAAGAGGTAGATATTAAATAATCTCACATTAAAAAGTGGGAATGGAGAATTTATGGAGATTGTTAGGATCTAGAGTTCCCCAATTCCCCAGGGAACTGCACAAGCCACAAAAAGTCCTTCATTTTACAACTTTGCTTAAATAACACTACAGATCAATACGCTTCAGCAGGGCTACACACTAGTTTAGGACTTATGTTATGCACACAATAAGCACTCAGTAGATGTCTGTCGAATGAATAGATAAAGGCTGTACAGTTAAGCACAACTAAATGACTGCTTAAAAAATGTCTGGGCTTTACCCTTTTAAAGAAGGAAACAAAAATGAAAAGAGAAACCAAAAGGCCAACCCAGGCCCTTTGTGAGACAATAACAAGGCATGCATGTGTAGACTGACCAACTCTTCTTGTTCATCCCTCCTCCAGCCCATGCCTTAAATAAAACGTTCTGTGGCACTTTCAAGCTTAGACTACCCTTCCTCACCTAGACCACCTGGAAAACTCTTACTCATGCTTCAAGGTCCCAATTACCTTCTCCCTTAAGCTCCCTAGCCCTACCTCGCCCTAGTAGACTTGGTCTCTGCCCTCCTTTGTGCCATCACTGAACTTTGTACTCATTTTTATGGCACTTATGATAACTTCTTGCCATAATTTGACTATAAGCTTTCTCAAGAGCAGGAACTAAATCCTATTGACTGTTATAGCCAAAAAGACTAGTCTGAAGCCTAGAATATTATAGATGTACAAGGTTTGGTAAATGAAAGAATGAATGAACCATATCCAGCACTATCCTACAGAAGGAATATGATAAAATCTATGCCCTCAAAAAGCTGACCATCTACTTGATGGGAAAAAGACAAATATATGAAATAATAATTAAAGGCTTTGCTAGAGATATAAAGTTGATGGTTGTTATAAGGAATATGCATTTTTAAATATATGAATAAAACAAAGACTATGTGTCAGATGTAAACTGCCTGATGGTATACAATTAAATAATAAGTATCTTCAGGCACTCCTAGAAATCCATGGCCTTCTGTTACAGTATTTTTCATTTGAGTTGACAGCAATAAATGACAAAAGCCAAATTATAAGCAGAGTCCACTTGGGAACATATGGTGCTCATTATCATGAATGCCTGGCACATAGTAAGTGTTCAATAAACTTTCATTGAACAAGTGATCTGATATTTTTAATCACAGAGAAAAGTTGTCTGTACCCTAAGGAAGGCAGGTATATCAGGAGTTGAGGTGACCTAGAATATATCCTCCTCATAATGAAAACAGAACCAGCTCTAGGCCCAAATCTTTTCCCCTATATTTAGTACCAAGTTGCCAAAAGGACTGTTTTTGCCCCTTTTGGGTACAAGGAATAGAAAGGAGCTGTGTGGTTACAAATCTCCCTCTGTATCATATCCATATGGTGACATCATATTGATCCGCCAAACTCTCTCCACCCCCACCCCCCCAACCCCAGCCCCTGCCATGGCTGGGGATTCACAAAGCTTAACTCAAACTTGGGAGACGAGTTTGAATAACAGAGTTTGAAATACTGAGTATAAGGAGCACTGGATATCTGGGAAACTGCACTGTTCTGATTGCTGGGTTGGATGAGGGGAAACCGCAATCCAGAATCCAAGTACCTGGATGGTTGCCAGAGGCAAGACTGGAAACCTTAACGAAAAAAAGAGTCCAGCCAACCAAACAAGAAGCTCCACTGAAGGAAGACCTTTGGAATAAAGACCAATAAAGGGAAGAGTTCAAGGAGTGAGATAGAATGGAAAGGAGGCCTCAAGAACCTTTGTCATCCTCACTCATGCATTCTTACATTCATTGAAAAATGAAAAAGACATGAATCCTGCTGTTAAAGAACTCTGTCCATGGGGAATGTAAAAGGCCCACAAATAGCAATCACACAAAGAAGAAAAGAAAAATCCCTCAGGGAGGTACAAAAAAAGTTCGTTCAAAGACAGAAGAAATCTCATACTTAGGAGCCTACTAGACAGTCCTGATTGTAAAACATAGCAGGATTTGGAAAATATTAGGGCATTAGGAGAAAAAAATCATTGCTAATTCTTATTACATCTTGCTGAACTGACATCAGTAGTATCATCTGCCCCAGCCTCAGGGCTGCTGGCATCTTGTTAGCGGCAGAAAAACAAGAGGTGATGGAATGACAGGAGGCAGAAAAACAAGAAGGAGGAAACATTTAAACAATAAGAAGGAAATAGTTACAGAAAAATAACCAGAGAAAAACAGTTATTTCAGTCTTAAAGACTGGGTTAATCAGACCACAGAACAGTGACCACCAATCAGAGGACCACCATAAACGGTGACTTTTTCCAACACACTTATGGTTGGAAATGTCTGGAACATAACCTTTAAGTTATGTCCATACCTGGAAAAATCCAGACCCCAAAACCTGTGACATACAGTCATAAGTAATTATAACTGACTTCTACATCAACATATACTACTAGCATATAAAAGGAAGAACATAGAAGAAGACAATGTCTTCTCCACTCAAGGACACAGACCCATTTCCCCTTAGGAAATGTACTTTCGCTTTTCACCCTTAAACTTTCCTTACAATAAATTCTTCACGCGTACTTGCTGAGTGTCTGTCATCTCCCTCCCCTGTGTGGGCCAAGGCGACTCCTCCAAGCCAGGAGCCCAAGAACTCATAAAACACTTTAAAGTCCAGCCATGGACAGGACCATGACAATCTCCCTAAGCAATCACTACATGTTCCCATCACCCAGGAATGGAGCTGATGGTGACCAACTAACCCATGCAGAACACTGAAATGAGCCAGGATCTGTCTGCCCACTCCTGTGTAGTCACCCCATTAATCCTCACAACAGCCCTACAAGGTAGGTACTATTATAGTCTCCATTTTGCAAATAAGAAAATTGGAGCACAGAGAAGTGGCTTGCCCCAGCGTCACCCAGCCAAGATTTGAGTCCAGAATCTATGCCCCTTTTTTTTTTATTTCAGCATATTATCGGGGTACAGATATTTATGTTACGTATGTCGCCCTTGCCCCCTCCCCGGAATCTATGCCCTTAACCATTACAGTACACTGCCTCCCACCTGAGATCTCGAGGCAAATTTATCAAGACATACATAAGTGGATGATACAAGGTGACTTCTGGCCAACTTTCCTTTGAACGCATGCGTCTCTATTTAAAACTATACTTATTTATATGACAAAAATGCACACATCTTTATCGATCTAGTTTTTCGGTATAGCTTTTCAGGATACAGCTTTCGCAATCTTTAAAGGGAAATTCACTTCAATAACAGGGAAAAAAAATCAAATGCCTGTTTCATGAGGTGCCAATGGCGAATGCAGTTTAGGGCTTGGAAGCACCACCCGTTACAGATCATCTCGTGGCCTTCGGCAAATCGCTTAGGCTTCTTTGTTTCAACGTCTGCAAAGTGGGTATAACAGTAGCGCCATCTCCTGAAGTGGCCAGGATTAGATATTAATCATATAAACTGATAAGCACAATACCTCACACAGAATGAATGCGCAATAAATGGCTTTCACTATTTAGGTCCTAGGTTATTTCTACTTCCAGAACGTTACGTCCGCCAGTAACACAGAAATGCTGTCCCCAGAGTTGCCGCCAATCCCTTAAGAAGAACATGCCTCCCTATTTTCCACAGAGCACACACAGTGACACCAGAAACAGGCTTCTCTCGAACCCAGCCCTGGAGGTGGCCATGGCACCTCACTCTGGCCCAGGAAGGAGGCAGGCTCTGGTCTCCCGCCGGGCAGCGGCACAAAAACTTAACCGGGATTTCTCACTTGGGTGAACTCCTGTTAGCGGAGGATCACCCGGCCCGGTGTGACGCGCTGCGAAGCAGAAGGAACGCGGGCGCCGGCGCCAGGAAGTGGAATGCATTCACCTGGCAAGCCGAAGGGTGGGCGCCCCTCCTTCCCAGCATCAGGAGGCTACTGGGGACCGACCTAACAGTGCCAACAGCGTAAATTTCTCCCAAATCCTCTGCAATACATTGCCACGATTTTCAAGAGGGAGCGAGGGGGAGGAGCACGAAGAGCTTCCAGAGGCCAAGTGAAGCGCAACATCCCTAGTGCACGTGTTGAGACCCCTGAACCGAAGTCCGTGCAGCCGCCACCTTTGCCTCCCTGCTCCGGCCGCCCGTGCCTGCGCTCCGCAGACACGTGCGAGCCGGGTCGCCAGCAGGTCTCGCCCGCGCGGTCCCCGCCGGCTCCCGCCGCCCCAGCCGAGCCGCCGCGCGCCGCTTCCACTCACCAGGTGAAGAGTTTGCCTTTAATCCTGCGCAGCAGGCTTCGGGACGCGCCCTCCGCTCCCTGCGCGACAGGCTGCGGGGCGTCGGGTCCCGCCGGCGAGGCTGCCTCCATGGGGGCCCCTGCGCGGCTCCGGCGCCCGGAACCCCCAGAAGTGCCGGGGCCCGGAAGACGGGAGGCGGCGCCTGGCAGCCGGCGGGGGCTCGGCTGGGCTCGGCCCTGCACTGGCGGTCGCTCCCCCGCTCGCCTGCTAGCGTCCCTCTCGCTTCGCGGCCGCGCTCCTTCTGCCGCCAATCATTAACCGTCCAGCCCTACGGGCCAGACAATGCATTTGCAGATTGCAACCTGGCACCTCCGGGGGCGAAAGAGGAGAAAGGGCAATTTTTTTCTTCGCCTTGGCAGTCGAGCCTCAGTGTTGGGTGGCACTCAATGTGCATTTCAGGTTTTTATGGTTCCTTGTTTGAAATCAGCAAATGAGGTAATACGAGGTTATCGTGGCTGATTCCCAGGGTGTCCCGATCTAAGAAGCAGCGAGTTAGCAACTGCCTGAACTTTTGCTAACTGGAAGGACCGGCTGACCCCTCCCCTTACCTCCGGGTCTCCCTCCCCCAGACTGACTGGTACAAGACAGCCCCATCTAAAAGAACCGAAGACGCTTCAGTTCTGTTTCTTTCCCTCGCAAAACACGGGTAAGACCCTAAAAAGATCGTGCAAACGTGTCTTTGTGGCGTGCAGCGAGGCACGTCTTCCTCGCGGCGTGTTCGGTTTGCTTTCAGTCCTCAGAGTCGTCTCGGCGGGGCCGGGGCGGGAGACGGTGCCAACCAGGATGCCCGGGCCGGGGCCACGCCTTCCGGTGCTTCCGCGGACCAAAGAGGGACGAAGAGCTGGGGTCGAAAAGTTCCTGAGTGTCACAGACAGAAGGAAGTCGGCGGGTCTGGTTGATGCCCTGCTTCCGGAAAAGGAGAGGCGGACGACAAAAGAAAAGGTGTTGGGACCATTTTTTTTTCCTAGTCACCTCCTTCCGGGGTGGGGGGGGGCGGGGCACGAAATAAATGTGTGTTTGAGAAGACAGTCAATGCAGACCAGTTGGCAGTTCTGTTAAGAAGATTCTAAGAAAAAAGTAGGTTTTGAAAAAGGAATGTAGATTTGGGAACCCCAAATTTAGCAGCTGCAGAAACCACAAAGTTTAAACGAAATGATTTTTTAAAAATAGTTGAAGTGAAATGGGGGGAAAAAACCCTGAAAGCCAAGCACGTGGTCATCCATAGAGGACCAAATATTGAATATTATGGTACAACCACATCATGAAACATGAGGACATTAGAAGCACGTTTAATATGATCGCATTTTTGTAAAGCAAACAACTCATTAAACTCTGCATATTGACAATGTTTAATTTTACCAGAGTCCTGTACTACGGGAAAATAGTGAAAAATGATGATTAAGAAACCTCCCACTTTTTTTTCTTTCTTTCTTTTAAGAGACAAGGTTTCACTATGTTTCTCAGGTTGGCCTTGAACTCTGGGCTCAAGGTCAAGGGATCCTCCTGGTTCAGACTCCCCAGTAGCTGAGACTCTGCATGACTCACCCTTTCGTGTTCTGTGAATAGCAAAGTGAAAAGAAACACCTTCTCCTTACAATTTAGAAAAGCCCCAAGGTTGTTAGTTAGGATGAGGCCTGACACAGATCCCCCAAACTCCCATTCTTTGCCACATAAATGATTGGCTGACTTCCTTGTCCCACTGACCAATAGGATCAAAATGCCTGTTAACCAAATTTTGGTTAAGTTTCTCTCCTTCCCCCAGGCCTCTGAGCTTTAACCCACCCTTGGCCTGAGCCAGCATGTAACCCCTCCTTACCAGCCCCTCCTGAGAACAGGCTGGCCTCGGGGTGAAATACTCTCTGATCTGCTATCCAATCAAGCCACCCTTTCATTCCCCTTCAAAGAGGCTGGAATAGTCTCTTCGTATTGCAGTAACCCTTCTCCACCCCCCACTTGCAATAATCCTTTCAAATAAAGTCTCTCCTTAACTAAATCAGATTTGTTTTTTATCTCATGATATAGAGTAATCCCCCCTCAATCTGCCTTTTTGCTTTCCTTGGTTTGTTACCCGTGGTCAACTGCCCTCCGAAAATAGGTGAGTGCAGTATAGTAAGATATTTTGAGAGAGAGAGAGACCATATTCACATAACTTTCATTGCAGTATATTGTTATAATTGTGCTATTTTATTACTGTTAATTTCTTAATGTACTTAATTTATATATTAAACTTTATCGTAAGTGTGTATGTGTAGGAATAAACCTAGTATATATACTGTATAGGAAATGCATAATAAGCTATTGATAATGGTTACATCATGGGAGTGGTTGGGGTTGGGGGGTGGAGAGTGGATAAGGGAGAAGAGATTGCCTTATATATCTTCATTTTGTGTTCTTACTATGGGCAAATACTACTTTTACAATTTGAAAAATATTCAATTAAGGTATTTTTCAATAGGCCATATTAATCTAAAACGTGTTCTTCACCCTCAGGGGACAATGGGCCAGGGAATATAGTCAACCACTGATGTGGATTCTAAAGTTACGAACAAAGTTATACATATCTCCTAAACACAGAATCCTCCTCAAATAGTAGCAATCGTAGTACTGCTCCAGCATTGCTCCACAATGAGCTCATCCCCTTACGGAGGAGTATTGATCAGTCTACCTTATTTTGGTATCAGGATTAAAATACATTGAGTGGATCTGTGGGCACCAGTCCACAAGTTTTTGTCAAAGGAAATTTACTGGAAAAAATATTTAGGTGTTGGGGATTTTGCACATGATAGCCTTACTTCTCACAAGTACAAAAAAAAAAACAGCTACCACTTATTGAGCACCTACTGTGTGCCAGACACTTTATGTTATCTATTGTATGCATCAAATCCCCTCGAATCTTAGTGGCTTCAAACAGCAATCATGTTATTATCTCTTGAGGTTTCTGTGGGTCAGGAATTTAGGAAGATATGGGCCAGGCAGTGTCTCCTGGGGTTGCAGCCAGAAAGTAGCTGAAGCTAGAAAGCAAGGGGTGGAGTGGGAGGTTAAGCCTGAAGCATTGAGGGCCTGACCAGCATCTCTTTCTCTCTTTGTATCTGTCTCTGTCTCTCCCTCTCTCCCCCCACTTAGTTTCAGGGGCTTTCTACGTAGTCTCTTTTTTGTGTCTGTGCGCTAATTTGATCTTACTATATCCTAGTGACTTCAGGGTAATTGGTCTGCTTAACTGGCAGCTGGTTTCCAGCCCCCAGCAAGCGCCCTGAGAGAAAAAAGCCAAAGCATCTTGTCAATGTCCTCCAACCAAAGACCACTGTGCATATTATGTAGTTAAACAAGTTGAACTAATTACTGCTTCTGTGAGAGAGAATACACACCATGGAAACCATGGATTCTCAGTAAGAGGGAGTTAGAAAGAACCTGTTACAGGATTCTGGCTTTGGTTGAGTGATTCGAGGAAGGGTACAAGGAAGCAAGGATTTGCACTAGATTGGAGGTAATTCTGATGGATATCTCAATAAATCTATACAGAGGGCAGACAAAGGTGAGGATAAAACTATAATTGGTAAAGAAGCGCAGTCACTCCTTTTGGCCAAAAGTGGCGAGTTGGTATTTTGTGAGTGACACAGTGACCTTGTTTTTGTGCTTATCTAAAATCATGATCTAATCTTAATCATCTTAATCTTGCTTAATTTCATTTTATCAAGGTCTCAGAGTAATCCTTTGTTTTTGTTTTTCTTGTGTGTTTTTCTTTTGGTTTTGTTTTGTTTTTTTGAGACAGGATCTCACTCTGTCACCCAGACTGGAGAGTGCAGTAACATGATTATAGCTCACTGCAACCTCCAACTCCCCAGCTCAAGCGATCCTCCTCATTCAGGCTCTGGAGTAGCTGGGACTTTAGGCCCCCAACAGGACACCTGGCTAATATTTAAATTTAGAGACAGGATCTCCCTGTGTGGCAAAGGCTGGTCTGAAACTCCTGGTCTCAAGTGACCCTCCTGTCTCAGCCTCCCGAAGTGCTGAGATTATAGCCATGAGCCACCTTGCCCGGCCAGTTTTAGAGTAATCTTGTCTGAGGATGGTATTTTGTGAGATTATGTCCAGTAAGAGAATAATATGGCCCAGCTATAAATACAGGTCAGCTTCCAAATGTTAACGACTGGGGTTGTTTTGTCTTTCTCAGCATCTCCTTTTACTTTTTTTTATTTTTGTATAAATACAGGTTGGTACCTATTTATTCCATTTCATTTTTTTTAAAAATGAGATCTTGTTATGTTGCCCAGGCTGGATTTGAACTCCTGTACTCAAGCCATCCTACTGCCTCAGCCTCCCGAGTAGCTGGGACTACAGGTGGACGCCATTGTTGTGTCTCCTTTTATGATCTAGCCTTAGAAGTCAAATTGTCTCATTGCCACCATAGTCACAAGTCCACCCAGACACAGGGGGAAGGGATAGACCCCACCTCTCAATGGAAGAGGTTTCAAGGTCTCATGGAAAAGAGCACCTGAGATGAGAGAGATTGTTGCAGCCATCTATGGTTTGCCACAAATGCTTTCCAAATTGCTCTCAGGCATTATTAGCACTATTTTTTAGGTGAGTAAACTGAAACTCAGAAAGGTTAAGTAAATCGCCCAAGATCTTCAGAATCGTCATTGACATGCTGACCTCAGATTCACCAAGCTGTTTCTCCAATTTAACTGACCAGCATGCATGAGCCTCTTTCCCAATATCCTTTTCTCGCTGCTTGTAAAAATAACTGTAAGTAGACATACTTTTTAGGTCTCACCAAACACAATATATTGAATAATAAAAGCTGTTATAGTCACAACCATATTAAAAGTACCATCAATCAAAAAGCATAAGAGTATAGTTCCAAGTGTTTATGATTTCATATTATATTATTTTGTGGGACAAATTTGAATATTGAAAATACCACATTAGCAATGACCTGAAACATTTTTACTGAAAAGCATCAAAAATAAAAAAGATTTTTAAACAAGTTACAGATATTAATATCAATATTTAAACTCCTTTAATCTAGAACCAATGTTTAAGGTAGTTAAACTAAAGTCATTCTATAAACAGTCAATGAGAACTTTCCAAATGTATTTTGTATTTAAAGTTCATCTTAAAGCCCTTATTTTTAAAACCCTTATTTTAAAAGATTCTGTTTGTAGCATCCTATTAAATAGATTTATTGCCACTGTTCTTGAGGTTTCACAAAGGCAAATTGCTGTCTTATTCCAGCTAAGCCTCCTTATTTTCTCGTTCACAGGTGTCTTAAGAATACTGGTCAGTGCCAACCTGTCTTTGATTCAAATGGCCAGAAGTACACAGGGTACCAAACAAATGAGAATGTTAGAATTATTTGTCATTAAGCAGAGTGAATCAATAATACTGTGTGCTTAGATGGCAACTTTCTTTGGAGAGTTCACATTGTTGCCATTATCTTATTATAGGATATATTGCAAATCAATCAACTAGGTATTGGTTGGATGCAAATTATGTACAGATCACAGTTCTAGACTGATCTGTGATGTGAATGATATTTTTACTCTTCCTTCCTTCCCTCCACAAACATCTTTAGAACACCTACTGTGTTCAGGGTAAGAATAAATAAGACTTGAGCCAAGTGTCGTGGCTCATGCCTGTAATCCCAGCACTTTGAGAGGCTCAGGCTGGAAGATCTCTTGAGGCCAAGAGTTTGAGACCAGCCGGGCAACATAGCAAGACCCTGTCTCTACAAGAAAATTTAAAAAATTAGCCAAGGGTGGTAGTGCACACCTGTAGTCCCAGCTACTAGGAGGGTGAGGCAGGAGGGTCACTTGAGTTCAGGAATTCGAGGATACAGTGAGCTATTGATCACACCACTATACTCCAGCCTGGACAACAGAGTGAGACTCGGTCTTTTTTAAAAAAACCACTAGGTTCTTGCCCTCAAATTGTTTACAGTTTAATAGGGAAGAAAAGACTTATACAGGGCCAGATGTGGTGGTTCATGCCTGTAATCCTAGCACTCTGGTAGGCCAAGGTGGGAAGATGGCTTGAGGTCAGGAGTTCGAGACCAGTCTCAGCAAGAGCTAGACCCCATCTCTACTAAAAATTGAAAGAAATTAGCTGGGCATGGTGGTGCATGCCTGTAGTCCCAGCTACTCGGGAGGCTGAGGCAGGAGGATCACTTAAGCTCAAGAGTTTGAGGTTGTAGTGAACTAGGCTGATGCCAAGGCACTTTAGCCTGGGCGACAGAGCAAGACTCTTGTCTCAAAAAAAAAAAAAAAAAAAGACTCCTACACAACCCTAAGTGACCTTACTATATAATTGAAGAGAAAGGACTCTAAGAAACTAGCTTTTTCCGATTATTCTTTAGTCCCAGTCAACTCCCACTCATGCCTTCTTTTCTGCCCATAGTCCTAAAAGACTGTCTCTCCTTCACCTCTTTTCCAGATGCCATTGCCTGAATCCCTTTTTCTGAGTTCATCCAACCTCTGAAATAAGTACTGAAGCAATTATGAAAAGGAACAAACATAGGTTGTACACAAAAAACAAAAACAAAATTAAAAAAGAGGACAAAAAAAATCATCTGAAGTTTTAAATTTTGTAATTAACCATAGCTGTCCCTTATCTAATCCAATGGTTTTAAACACCAACCATAGGGTGATGACCCCTGAATTTTTAACTCCAGTACAAGCTTCCTCTGAGTTCCAGATTCATATATATATAGCTGCTTACTTGACATTTGCAGTAGCAAATCTTTAAGGCATCTCAAACACAAACAAAACTCTTTCTGTTCCTCCGTTTCTTGCTCTTTCCCCACTTACTCCCATCCCAATATATAGCACTTCAATCTGTCACTTCTCCAGCTAAGAAATGACAACCTGAAATAAGTGACTGAAGCAAAGATCTCCATCATTGGAAGTTTATTAAGCTAAAGTTTGAGGAGGTGCCCGGGAAAACACAAACCACAAACAAATCTGTGACTGTTTTTCCAAAGTGGGATTTGGGAACTGAGTATGTAAAGGGGATAGGGCATACAGAAAGGAAAAAAGAAGGAGGGAGGTGGGCAGTGAGACAAATGGTTACATTCTTGCGAGGCCCTAGAAATTTATATTTTACATAAGATAAGGCAAATATTAAAAGGGAGTGAAGGAAACATCAGTTATATAGATGTCCTTGGGTAAGTGGAAGAATGTTTGACCTTGTCTTGTTTCTGTTTTGCACCTGGAAAGATAAACTTGTAATCAACATTATTAGTGTGGAATCCAAAAGACTTTAGTTTTCAAAACTAGACTTAGGCCCTACAAGCCCAGAGTTACAACTTGGATGTCCTTGCTTATCGGAGGCCAGCAAGGAATTTCCTTATGAATGACCTGTAGGGGCAGTCCTTGCAGATGCCTGAAGGCTTTTACCTTTCCGTGGGGATCTTGCCTATGCACTATATTAGTAACAGCTATTCATTTGAAAGGGGGTGTTGCATGACTCAGCCTCCAGGATTGACCTTCTTTTTGCATAAGGAGGTGAGCAGGAGAGGTGGTCCTGAGATTTTTATTTTCCTTTACAGAATTTAGGGATCATACTTGGTTCCTCTTTTTCTCATGTCTTCCTCATTCAATCCAACAGTGAGTCTCTTATTTTCATTTTCAAAATATATCTTAAATCCACTCACTTTTATCTGTCTTTACCACCCTAAGCCAAACCACCTGGACTCCTGCAATAGATTCCTATATCTTACTTATTCTATTCTTGCCTCTCTATAGTCCATTATCCAAAATGCCTATGAAATAAGGTCACTCACTGCCCTGCTTATAAGCCTTCAATACCTGCCTGACTGTCATATTTATGATGAAATTTAGGCTCCTTGCTCTAGCTTATAGTGCCCCGGCCCACCCCTTCCACCTGCACACTGTGCTCTTTCTATTTCTCAAGCACCAAGTTTGCCTCATTTCCTCTGCCTGGAATAATCTGCTTCGAGATCTAAGCATAGACTTAGGTCCAATGTCACCTCCTCAGAGAAGACTTCCCTAAATTAATCCATTGTCTCCCAGTCTCTTGCTGTCATATTCATTGGTTACATTTTCTTTTTTTTTTTTTTTTGTGAGACAGAGTCTCGCTCTGTCACCTGGGCTAGAGTGCCGTGGCATGAGCCTAGCTCACAGCAACCTCAAATCCCTGGGCTCAAGTGATTCTCCTGCCTCAGCCTCCTAGCTGGGATTACAGGCAAATGCCATTATGCCCAGCTAATTTTTTTCTATTTTTAGTAGAGACAGGGTCTCACTCTTGCTCAGGCTGGTCTTGAACTCCTGACCTCAAGTGATCCTCCCTCCTTGGGCTCCCAGAGTGCTAGGATTACAGGCATGAGCCACCTCGCCTGGCCTTCTCTTTTTTTTTTTCCTAAGTATGAACAATAAAGTGCTAATTAGCCATGCTAAAGTATTATAATTTAAAAAGTAAATGTTATAAGTGCACATATAAGAATAACATCTATTGGATGTTGGGCAGGGGAGAGGGGGGAGGAGGGAGGAGGGGACGGGTATTTGTATACACAAAGAGTGCAATGCGCACCACCCAAAGGATGGACATATTTGAAACTCGGACTTGGGGGGGAGGAGGGGAAGGGCAACATACGTAACGTAAACATCTGTACCCCCATAATATGCTGGAAAAAGAAAAGTAAATGTTAAGTTTCCAGATCTTCAAAATGTCAGTTAAAACCCTCCTTTCTATTGTTTTTTTATAGAGATGAAGGTCTCACCATGTCACCCAGGCTGGTCTCGAACTCCTGGCCTCAAGAAATCCTCCCACCTAAGCCTCCCAAAGTGCTGGGATTACAGGCATGAGCCACCATGCCATTTCTATGCTTAAGAGATGAGGTAATAAAATTTAAGAGCCAGGGAGACTTCATTTGAAGCTAAGAAAAACTAATCTTACACCTCTGTTTATTCCCTAAATGTTGAAATTCCATCGTCTTGTAATTACAGTTTTGTGTCCCATCTTGATCTGCACTGTAGATTCTCAAATAGTTCTCTGGTAGTTTTACCCAATTCTACAAATCCTAAGTCAAAGAGCTCATTATATTCATAATCAGTGTCTAAATAAAAGGTAGCTGCTCAGAGTGATTGGTTATATTTTCATCATAGAAATTATTATGGGCTGAATTATGTCCCCCTCCCCAAAATTCACATGTTGATGTCAACCAGGGCTGAGGGTGTGGGCCGCCACCCTGGTGGGCCCAGAGGAAAGAACATTAAGCCTAAGCCAAAGAGGATTAGTCTTTTTTCTTTCTTTTTCTTTTTTTTTTTTTAGAGACAGAGTCTCATTCTGTTATTCAGGCTGAAGCACAGTGTCGCAATCATAGCTCACTGCAACCTCCAACTCCTGGGTTCAAGCAATCCTCCTGCCTCAGCCTCCCAAGTAACTGGAGGTGAGTCCCACCATACCTGGGTAGTTTTTTTGTTTTTTGTAGAGATGGGATATCACTATATTGCCCAGGCTGGTCTCGAACTCCTAGGCTCAAACTATCCTCCTGCCTCAGTCTCTCAAAGTGCTAGGATTAGAGGGATGAGCCATGACGCCTGCCTGAGGAAGATTATTCTTGATCCTTAAAATCTAATGGAATTTGCCCTGCTAGATTTTAGGCTTGCTTGGGACCTTTCTTCTCTCTGATTTCTACCTTTTAGAACAGGAAATTCCAGGAGGAGGGGATGGGTATATACACACCTAATGGGTGCGGTGTGCACTGTTTGGGGGATGGACACGCCTGAAGCTCTGACTCGGGTAGAGCAAAGGCAATATACATAACCTAAATATTTGTACCCCTGTAATATGCTGAAATTAAAAAAAAATTTTTTTT
Source organism: Propithecus coquereli (assembly GCF_000956105.1). Taxonomy (NCBI): domain Eukaryota; kingdom Metazoa; phylum Chordata; class Mammalia; order Primates; family Indriidae; genus Propithecus; species Propithecus coquereli. The sequence continues at coordinate 7,529,409 of NW_012151951.1, forward strand.
AAATAGAATAGGAAAGTCCAAATAGGACTGCTATGCCAGTTCTGCCATTGTAGTTCGGAAGCAGATAATTTGTTTGGTTTTATAAATTCACAGCTGGAGAGGAAATTTTGCCTCAGGATGAATCATACCTCTCATGTGAGTTTCACCCATATCTGATTTAGAAGAGATTTAGATTAGATTTTGTACTTGAGTACAAAATACTAGAGTTGATACTGGAGTGGATTAAGACTTCAGGGACTGTTAGGAGGGATGAATGTATTTTGTAGGTGAAAGGACATGAGTTTGGAGTAGGGTGGACAGAGAGCAGAGTATTATGGGCTGAATTGTGTCCCACCAAATTTCATATGTTGAAGTCCTTGCCTCTGGTACCTCAGAATGTTTTGTGATAGGGTCTTTGAAGAGGTGATGAAGTTAAAATCAGCCATTAGCGTGGGCCCTAATCCAATATGGCTAGTATCCTCATACCATGAGGAAATCAGGACAGAGACAGTTACAGAGGGAAGACCATATGAAGAAGACACAGAGAGAAAATCTGCAAGCCAACGAGAGAGGGCTTCAGAAGAAACCAACCCTGCCAACATCTTGATGTCAGATTTCTAGCCTCCAAGACTATGAGAAAATAAATTTGTTTAAGCCACCCACTCTGTTGTACCTTGCTATGGCAACCCTAGCAAACTAATACAGAAATTATCTGAAATTATCTTGCTCGTTTATTTGATTACTTATTTAGTGGTCCCCCAGCCCCAAAGAATTTCCTGCCCTTCTATGGAGAGCAGCTCTGTAAGTACCTCAATAATCATGTTAGAGCTCAGCCCCCAAGGGATTTCTTTTTATCTTTTCATACACATCTTCCACAAATTTTAATGTATTAATCTCAGTGCCTCTCTCATTGCCTTTTTCTTTCTTCTCTCTCCTCTACCTGCTCATAACAACCATCTGCTTAGCCCAGGGATGGGGAACATGAAGCCTTAAGGCCACATGTGGCCTTCGTGTGGCCTTTCAACTGAATCCAAATTTTATAGAAGAAATCCTTTTATATTTATTTATTTATTTATTTTGAGATAGAATCTCACTCTGTTGCCCGGGCTAGAGTGCCGTGGCATCAACCTAGCTCACAGCAACCTCAAACTCCTAGACTAAAGCGATCCTCCTGCCTCAGCCTCCCAAGTAGCTGGGACTACAGGCATGCGCCACCATGCCTCGCTAATTTTTTCTATATATTTTTAGTTATCCAGCTAATTTCTTTCTATTTTCAGTACAGACGAGGTCTCGCTCTTGCTCAGGCTAATCTCGAACTCCTGAGCTCAAATGATCTGCCCACCTCAGCTTCCCAGACTGCTAGGATTACAGGCGTGAGCCACCGCGCCCAGCCCCTTTTATTTTTATTAATACATTTTTGTTCTGTCTTTTACATTTTTATTATATTTTTTAAATGAATGTATTTAAAATACCAAAGAATGAAATAATTTTCAACAAAATAATCCAGATTGACCAGCACAATGAGAACATTAGTAAGCCACAGCGCTAAATTGATGGCTGCTACGCTCATGATGTCGTTCTAACTTCCCTTACCTGACTGGCACCACTACCACGTGAGGCTGGTTGGTGAGAGTTTATGGGGTCCGAGTATGCCAGTCCGTTAACAGCGTTTGACAATGGTGCACTTTGTTTCTGTTTGAAGAAGAATTTGTGAATAGTTGCAGAGCTCAACAGCATTTTTTAATTCTGTCTGCTTAACAGTCCATCATGTCAAAGAAGACTGAGAGAACGCTAAAGGAAGAAAACAGATTTTTAAATGAGGATTGGGAATTGCAATATTATTTTGTTTCTGCTAAAGATAAGATGATTTGCTTGCTTTGTGATACTGCAATATCAACATTAAAGAAATTCCATGCTCATCAGCATTATAACACTCGTAAGGACCACAAATATTTTAAATTAGAGGGAGAGGCGTGAAAGGTTGTATTGCAGAAATTCAAAAATGAAAAGCAAAAACAAAGACAATTCTTTTAAAGCACCAATAAGACCTGGATATAATGCCACTGAAGCAACTTGTAAAGTAGCTCATATACTGGGGGGTGGGGGGGTGTAGGGGGGAAGGGAAGCCATTAGGTGATGTAGAAATTGTGAAAGAATGCATTGTCCAAGTTATAGGATGCTTAGACCCCGATACTGTTTCAAGGTACAAACAACTGCCTCTTCCAAGGAGAACCATAACTGATCGGCAGCATGAATTAGCCTTCAACTTAACAGAACAACTTCATGTAATACTTCAAAAGGAAAAAATATGTTATTCAATTGCTTTGGATGAATCAACTGATACTACTGACTCGGGAAGGTTTTGTACTTCATTTAGCTCATAACAGAAGATTTTCTTTGCTACAAAGAGTTACACACTTTGGGCTTTGGGCACTCTTATGAACAGAACATGGGGAATAGATATCTTCAACAACTTTCAAGACAAATGTCATAAAGTTGGACTGAATTTGGTAAATTTAGTGAGTCTATATACAGACAGAGCACCTTCCATGACAGAAAAACATGAAGAGTTTATTGTACAGATAAAAAAAAGTATGAACAGATCCAGATGCTCTCATTGCTTTTCATTGTATCTTTTATTTTATTTTATTATTTTTATTTCTGCATATTATGGAGGTACAAATGTTTAGGTTACATTGTCCTTGCCCCCCCCTTTTCATTGTATCTTGCATCAGCAAAATCTCTGTGCCAAAGCTACTATTTTAAGTGACACTTTGCAAAAAGTTATAAGTATTGTTAACTATATTCATGCAAATGCAACACAGCATCTTCAGTTTCATAACATACTAAAGTTGAAAGATGAGGTATTCAGTGTGGTTTGCAGTATCATTCCAAATTGTGTTGGCTATCACAGAGACAGGTGTTACCCAAAATTTTATCTCTGTGAGAACAGATAGTTAAATTTTATAAAGAACAGAATCAGCGATGTGAATTATTGAAAGAAGATTTCTATAGGAATGCAGCATTTCTGTGTGATACCATATCAAATCAAAACTTGAATGTTTCTTTGCAAGGTAAAATTATGTCTATGTATAATATGTGGCAAAAATCCAAGCATTTCCAAAAAAAGCCATCTTTTTTCAAGACACTTTTTCAATAGGAAATTTTGGATGGACGTTTTCCCCAGTTAGCAAAGGTTATTGATGAGCAGGATGATATATGCAAATCATTTGAAAAATATGCAGCTATTATAGACCTTTTTTTTTTTTGAGACCTTTTTTTTTCCCTTTTGAGACACAGTCTCACTCAGTTGCCCAGGCTAGTGTGCCGTGGCATCAGCCTAGCTCACAGCAACCTCAAACTCCTGGACTCAAGCAATCCTCCTGCCTCAGCCTCCTGAGTAGCTGGGACTACAGGCATGTGCCACCATGCCCGGCTAATTTTTCTATTTTTAGTAGAGACAGGGTCTTGCTCTTGCTCAGGCTGGTCTTGAACTTCTGACCTCAAGGGATCCTCCTGCCTTGGCCTCCCAGAATGCTAAGATTACAGGCGTGAACCACCTCTCCCAGCCAACTTTAGAAGTCTTATTACTAGGTTTCTCACCTAAGCATGTCCTTGACTTTAACTTCTATACTTAAAGAAGTAACTCCAAGAAATTTTCAAAACAGAAGGCTCACATTCTTCAAGATTTAGCAGAAATCTTCAGGGCATGTACTGGCTTTAGAACATCTTATCTCTCAAGGTCTTTGAGTTTGGAGGCCCTCTGAAGAGTTCTTTCTTTCTTACCAGGTCAGCAATGCATTTGAAATTATTTTATATGCCTTATATTTTGTTTAGTTTGAAGGGTCATTCAGAGTATCTAATTGACATCACTACCTGAAATGGAACTCTGCCTTTACTTAATCTATAACATAAAGGTGTTGAGCCATTAAGAGCATTTTCAAAAGCCAGCAACAGACTGGGAAAAATATTTACAATACACACATCTGCAAAAGGACACATATGCACCATACATAAAGAACTCCTACAAACCAAGAAGAACAAGACAGACAATCCAAGTAAAAAGTGGGCAAAATATTTTTATAGGCACTTCACAAAATAAGACATCTGTGATATTGTGATATAATAAGAGATGCATATTTGGTCTTCATCCCAGTTTCTGGCAGACAAGTCCTAAAACCCTTGGAATTTCTGAGTAACAATAAGCCCCTTTCAACTAAACCTAAAATAATGTTAATGAGGTGACTCTATGTGCATCCCTAGATAGCTTCAGGATGGGGACTGGTAGCCAGAGAAACCAACCCCATGATTAGAGAGTTGGAACTTTCAGGCCCCTCCCAGCTCTGGGGAGGGGCCAGGGGGTGGAGTTCAATCATGCCATCATAATGGGACTTCCATAAAAACCTGAAAATACGGAGTTTGGAGAGCTTCTGGGTTGGTGAACACATTGAGGTACTGAGAGGGTGGGTCCCCAGAGAGGGCATGGAAGCTCCATGCCCCTTCCCCATACCTTGCTCTATGCATTTCTTCCATATGGCTCTTCCTGAGTTGTATTCTTTATAATAAACCTGTAAATGTAAGTAAAATGTTTTCCTGAGTTCTGTGAGCCATTCCAGAAAATTATAGAACCTGAGAAAGGAATCATGGAAACCCCCAATTTATAGCTGGTCATTCAGAACAGGTATAGGAGGCCCAGGCCTTGAGATTGGCATCCAAAGTGGGGGCAATCTTGTGGGACTGAGCCCATAACTTGTTGAATCTGATGCTAACTCCAGGTGTATAATGTCAGTGGAATTGTAGGACATCCAGGTGGTGTCTGGAGAGTTGGAGAATTGGTTGGTGTGAGAAAAACAAAAAAAACCCATACATTCGACGTCAGAAGTGTTCTGTGGGTAAAAACAGGTCACAGTAGTTATTGTCAGAAGCGTAATGAGTAAAACACAGCTCAGAATTAGCAATATCCAAATGGCCAATAAATATAAGATACCACCATTAGTCACTAAGGAAATGCAACAACATTCCACTACACACTCAATAGAACTGCTAACTTTTTAATGACAATACCAAAATTGATGAGGATGTAGAACTACTGGAAGTCTCATATACTGCTGGCAAAAATACAAATAAGTTCCAACATTTTAGAAAACTGTCTGGCAGTATACCTGCTAAAGCTGAACACATGCATATTCCATGACCCTACAAACCCACTCTTAGGGGTATACCCAACAGAAAATGAATACATATTTGCATTAGTGTTACAAAAATACAAGAATGTTGATAGCATCTTTATTAATAATAGCCCCAAACTGGAGAACACCTAAGTGTCCATAATCAGTAGAATAAATTATAGTACATTCCCACAGTAGAATACTATAGTACATGAAAAGAACAAAGTACTGCTATGTGAAACAACATAAGATGAATCTCACAGATAAGAATATTGAGTGGAAAAAGCCAGAACGTACTGTACACTTGCATTTATGTGAATTTCAAGACGAGCAAAAAAGTAAAACTAATCCATTATGATAGATGTCAGAATAGTGGTTACCTTTGGTGTTATGAGTTGAATTTCGCCCCCCAAAAAATATGTTGAACTTCTAACCCAGTCCCTGTGAATGTGATCTTATTTGCAAATAGGGTCTTTGGGGGTATAATCAAGTAGGATAAGGTCATACCGGATTAGGGTGAGCCCTGATTCACTGACTGATGTCCTTACCAGAAGAGGGAAATTTGGACACTGAGACATAGAGACATAGAGGGAGAATGCCATCTGATGACAGAGGAAGTGACTGGAAAGATGTAGCTGCGAGCTAAGGAACTCCAAGGATGGCTGGTAACCACTGGAATCCAGGATAGAGGCATAGAAGAGATTCTCCCCCAGAGCATCTGAAAGGAATCAATACCTTGATTTTGGACTTTCAGCCTCCAGATCTATAACAGAATACATTTCTGTTGTTTTAAACCACCTAGTTCTTGATAATCCGCTATGGCAGCTCTAGGAAACTAATACACTGTGGAGAGGTACCGACTAAGAGAAAGCGTGAAGGAGACTTCCAAGGTACTAAAAATGATTTGTATCTTGCTTTGGGTAGTGGTTATGTGGTGTAAACATATGTAAAAATTCATCAGCCCACACTTTTATGTGCACTCTACTCTTAAGTTATA
>NW_012151951.1:7539777-7541228 GCF_000956105.1 Propithecus coquereli
AACTGAAACAAAGGAAGTATCCATAGAATCTATAGAACTTCATCATTGCTTGGCAAGGAAAAGGAAGAAATGAAAGATAACCTGAAGGTTTTGTTTTGCTTTATTACAATAAGAACATTTAATATAAGATCTATCCTCTTAAGATATTTTTAAGTGTACATTATGGTTGACTGTAGATACGATGTTGTGTGGCACATCTCTAGAGGTTATTCATCTTATTTATCTGAAACTTTATGCCCATTGATTAGTAACTCCCCATTTCCTCCTCCCCCAAGTCCCTGGCAACCACCATTCCACTCCTTGGCTCTATGAATTGGACTATTTTAGATACCTCATACAAGTGGAATCATGCAGCATGTCTTTCTGTGCCCAGCTTATTTCACTTCGCATAATGTCCTCAAGTTTCATCCATGTTGTTGCGCGTTGCAGAATTTCCTTCTTTTTTATGAACAAGGACTTGAATAGACATTTCTCCAAAGAAGACATACAAATGGCCAACAAAAATGCTCGAGGTCACTAGTCATTAAGGAAATGCAAATCAAAACTGCACTGAGGTACCACCTTACATCTGTCAAGATGGCTTATTATGAAAAAAATAAGATAGCAAGTGTTGACAAGGATGAGGAGAAATTGGAACCATTGGACACTGTTGGTGGGAATGCAAAATTGTGCAGCCACTATGGAAAATAGTATGGAAGTTCCTCAAAAAATTATAAATAGAGCTATCATATGATCTAGCAATCCCACTTCTGAATATTTATCTAAAACAATTGAAATCAGGATCTCAAAGAGATATTTGAACTCCTATATTCACTGCAGCAACTATTCATAATAGCTATTATGTGGAAACAACCTAAATACCAATCGACAGATGAATGGATAAAGAAAATGTAATACATACAACCTGAAGGTTTTGAGAGTGACTAAGAGAGTGGTGGTACCATTGACAGAGAAAGAGAAATCAGGAGAAATCAGTTTGTAAAGAAGAGAATGAGTTTGGTTTTCAGCCGGTGTTGCATTGCAAGGAGCAGCTAAGCTTTCAGGAGGTCAAGTCTGGGCCTGTTAAGATACACGGAAAATACAATATTCGAAAGATTTGGGATTCTTTCACCTAGACTTGATGGCTGAAATGATGAAACTGAACTAAATTCCCTGAGGATGAGAATGTAAAAAGAGCAAAACAAAACCAAACCTAGAAAATGCTCTTACTTACAGGATGGGAAGACGCAGAGAGGCCATTGTGGAAGCCAAATCATTAAATGGATATCAGTGCAGGAAATAGAAATATGTAATATGTGTTGATAATGAGAGACACAGATAAATGTTGCAGTGTTTTTGAATTAAATGTATGTTGCTTACTTAAATGAGATGGGGCTAATAAAGTATATGAATACAAATATTTGAGTTAACAATGAATAAAAAATTTCTAAGAAAGATAAGATGAAATTATC
>NW_012151951.1:7541278-7541768 GCF_000956105.1 Propithecus coquereli
TTACAGTGTGTTGTTATAAATAATTAAAATCCAATAAATTCAGAATAGCTAAATAATTTAAACACTTGTCAAAATAAATCAGCTAAGAATATTCTGAGGTTGAATGCATTTGATTTTCATGCTTTGATTTACACGTTTTCTCATTAAATCAGATAGAATAAAAACAGTTAAACTTCCAATTCATAATGCCAAATAACATCCCCCTTACTGCCCTGCAAAACACTTTTTAGAAAACATACTTAAATATACCAACAAAAAGGACTTAATAACTGTTCATGAAATTTAGGTGGATTTTCCACGAGTCATGAGCACCCCAAATTCAAATGGCAGTCTGTGTCGCCACAAGTATAGACACGTTTTCACAGACCGTATGTTCCAAGTTTTTTTTCTTTGAGACAGATTCTTGCTCTGTCATCCTAGGGAGAGCGCAGGGGTGTCATCATAGCTTACTACTACCTCAAACTCCTGGACTCAAGTGATTCTCCTGCCT
>NW_012151951.1:7545523-7553652 GCF_000956105.1 Propithecus coquereli
AATAGAAGGTGCCATGGAAGCAGAAAAGAAGCTCTTGATGTAGGGTGGCAAGAGACAGCACAGAGAGGGTGAAAAGAGATCGAGAATGACTTGACTGACAAATTGGCAAAGGCAGCTCCTTAAAAAGCAGGAATTTGGTAGACAAAGAGACAGAAAGGACATTACAGGCAAAAAGAAGAGGAACTTCAAATGCACACGATGTGGCTGGCTCACAGAGGACACGTGGAGGTGTGGTAAAAGAAGAGGTCAGAAGGATCAGGAGGGACATGCCATAAAGAGCTGATGTCTCCCAAGGAGTTGCAGTGCCAGGAGGCAAGGGAATGTCATGGTCATTCTGTCATTAATGTGTATGACACATAGGAGGGGCAGAAACACTAGACAGGAGGCAATGGCGATAGTCCAGGCAAAAGATAATGGGAGCCTGAACTAAGGATGTGGAAAATAATGAATTTTACTTTGGAATTTTTCTGTTTGGGGTACCCTAAGACATCCAGGTGGAGATATACAGCAAGGTGGTATAAAAATGCATCTGCCACTCAGAAGTGATTTTTTTTTTTTTTAGGAGACCGGGTCTCGCTCTGTTGCCCAGGCTGGAGTGCAGTGGCTATTCACAGGCACGATCCCACTACTGATCAGCAGGGGAGTTTTGACATGCTCTGTTTCGGACCTGGGCTGGTTCACCCCTCCTTACGCAACCTGGTGGTCTCCACTCCAGGGGATATTGATATTGGTGCTGAACTTAGTGCAGACACCCAATCAGCATAGCACATTATAGCCCAGAACTCCTAGGCTCAAGAGATCCTCCCACCTCACCCACTTGAGTAGCTGGGACTACAGGCACGTGCCCCTGCGTCCAGCAGAAGTGATTTCTTAATATCTGCTAATATAAAATGAATTTTGCCCTTCCCAAATGCATAATATTTTTTTTTATTTTCCCCAGAGACAAGCTCTTGCTCTGTTGCCTAGGGTGGAGTACAATGGCACAATCATAGCTCACTGCAACCTCAACCTCCCAGGATCAAGGGATCCTCCTGCCTCAGCCTCCTGAGTAGCTGGAACTACAGGCATGCACTACCAAGCCCAGCTAATATTTTTATTTTTATTTTTTTTAGGAACAGGGTCTCATTATTTTGCCTAGGCCAGTCTCGAACTCCTGGCCTCAAGCAATTCTCCCACGTTGGCCTCCAAAAGTACTATGATTACACACATGAATCACCACACCCGGCCCAAATGTATGATATTCTTTTATTAATTTAAAAAACACCCTTTAATATATGGAGAAGCAATGGTGTAGCTTTAATAGCTTCCACCTGTGGCCATAATCTTACAACTAGTCAACAGCAGATCCTGGGTGTGAATGCCAGTCTGACTCAGAACCTTGGACTCTGTCCATTAAACTGTACTGCCTCTGTGTGTATGCAAGTAGCAATAGCAGAAGGAAAATTAAATCACCTATTCCATTGTTTCAGGCAATATTACATATATTCAAACACTTGGAAGTCAAAAGTAATCCAATGGAACAGATCCTTAGTTTATGTAACTTCTTGAGGAAGTTTTTGGGAGTTCTACCATTGTCTGATATTTTCCAGAATAAAACCTTAACTAACAGGCCACACCTGCAATACTAGCACTCTGGGAGGCCGAGGCCAGAGGATAGCTTGATGTCAGGAGTTCAAGACCAGCTCGAGCAAGAGCAAGACTCCATCTCTACAAAAAAAATAATAAAATCAGCCAGGCATGGTGGCTCACGCCTGTAGTCTCAGCTACTCGGGAGGCTGAGGCAGGAGGATCATTTGAGCCCAGGAGTTTAAGGTTGCTGTGAGCTAGGCTGATGCCATGGCACTCTAGCCTGGAAGACAGAGCAAGACTCTGCCAAAAAAAAGAAACAATTTAACTAACAATATTAATTTGTGTATGACTTTTAAAATAGATATTGTTTGCTTCTTATAGATAAACAAAAAAAATAAAAATAGATATTGAGTAATTTAAAAGGACTTTATTCTTAGCTTTATTAAGTTACCAAGAAGAATAAGGGTTAGAAGTAAAATGTAATTACTTGCTGTACTATCTTCCCCTGGCCTTTAACCAAAAGCACTAAAGGTCTGAATTTCTTCTAGTATTAATGGAAATAAAACCTCTGTTAAGCATTACAGTCGGCATACTCTGAAGATTAGGGAAAAACACTAAGACAATAAAGAATGATTTTTCTAACCTTTGCGGGAGTAGACTCACACAAGTTCTACAAAATGTGGTTAGCACTTACCTATGCAAACAGAGGAAGAAATACCTCCTTTCTTTAAAAACAGACACCACAGAACTCCAAAAGGGGAGAATGATTATGAGACAGGAAAAGGGAGAAATGAAAAGACTACACCGATCTGGGGCTTTAAAAGATAGATTCTCTTACTTTCTGAGACTTGAAAAAGAAGAAGAGATTGTACAAATTATAAGCAATGTAGCTGGGATTTGAACCCAAGTACCAAAACCTACTTCTGTCTTCAAATTTCATACTCTTAATCACTCTGTTTTCTGACTTTCAATAAAGAAGTTTAGGCAAAATCTTCCAGAACCCCAAGCCAAAATGTCTGCATGCCTTTCACCAACCGTCACGTAGAGAAGTTGTTTTCCCCAAAAGAAAAATCCTAAGTGAGAGAAAATCTAAGGTACAGGTCACATTTTTAGTTCATTCTTTCAACAATTAAGTACTAAGTACTTACTCTGTGCCAGGCACTGTCCTAGTTTTATTTATACACACACACACGTAACATACATACACACATATATATAAAATATTTTATGCATTTTTTATATATGTATCTGAGAGACCAGGTAGGGAAATGAGCAAATAAATAATACATAGGAAAAATATCAATTATAAGTGCTCATGGTAGGAGGGATGGAATGGGAAAGCAGAAATTGATAATAGCCCTGAACTTGAAACTGGAAGAACTAAGTGCTAGCTTTGTTTTGCTACACACTGGTGTTTGGTCTTTGGGCAATTCACTCTCCTGAATCTTACTTCCTCACACATGAAATAAAGGTCATTTTAAAACATAGTGTATTGAACATAAATGTTTACCTTTGTTCCTTTCCAAAAGCCCAATGAGTGATAGGAAACAGATTAACAAAAAAGAAGATTCAGACTCACAAAGACAAAAAGAACAGAAGAAAAAACAACAGCAGACAAGTATGTCACCTAAATTTTAGAAGATAAAAATAGTCAAACAAACGCCAACTGACAGCAGAATTGAGGAAGCCAAAACTTCAGTATGGAAAAATCATAAGTCAAAGCAACCCACCAAAGAGAATAAAATAAACTCAAGGGAAACATAGCCTAAGCAGGGACCAAAAGAAAACTTTTAAAATAATAATTAATATCATCAGAGGCATAATACAATAATGTATTCATGAAACAAGAACAGCATGCTGTAAAAAGAAACTAGAGAGCAACAAAAAAAAACCTCTTGGAAATTAAAGTATGAAAAATTTAAAATTAAAAAGTTAAAAATGAAACATAAGGATTGGAAGCTAAAGTTGAGGAAATCTACCAAAACATAAAACAAAAATGTAAATGGACAGAAAATAGGAGAAAATAAGAAAATTAGGTGATATATCCAAAAATATTACATCTAACTTTTAGGCATTTGGGGACAAGAACAAAGAAAAAACAGCACAAAAAAATACAAAAATAAATCCTAGAATTGAAAAATAAGAGTCTTCATAATGAAAGGTCCCACAATGAAAGAAAAAGTCACCATTATTGCAAAGTTTTATGAAACCAGACATTATAAAAAAGGAACCTAAAAGCTTCCAGAGAGGGAAAAAGCAAGTAGGTTGCACACAAATGTGTAGAAATGAGAATGGGTTGAACTTCTCAATCACAAGGCTGGAATCTAGAAGACAATACAGGATTCGAAATTCTGGTGGAAAATTATTTCCAACCATACTACATCTGGGAAAAGTGTTAAGTAAATATAAGACTAAAATAAAGACTGTTTGTTTTCCCTCTGAGACAGATTCTCATTCTGTCACCCGTCCCCGAAGCTGGAGTGCAGTGGCATGATGATAGCTCACTGCAGCCTGAAACTCCTGGGCTCTAGTGATCCTCTTGCCTCAGCCTCCCAAGTATGCTTTGGCTCCAGGGGTGTGCCACCATGCCTGGCTAGTTGTTTTGTTCTGTTTTGTTTTTTGTTTGTTTTTTTGGTAGGGACGGGATCTCACTGTTGTCCAGGCTGGTCTCAAACTCCTGGCCTCAAACCATCCTCCTGCCTCATTCTTCCAAAGTGCTAGGATTACAGGTGCAAGCCACCACACCTGGTCAATGAAGACATTTTTAAGCACAAAAGTTCTCAAAAAAAATTATTTACTATGGACCTTTTTGGGGGGAAACTGTTGGAGAATGGGATCCATCAAATTGAAAAGTTTATCAAGAAAGAAGGAGATATTCTGTATTCTGGCTGGTTGTTTGCTACTCCTTCTACAGTCGTCCGCAGGCATCCAGTGGTACACCTCCAGGAAGTCCTCTTGGAATCTAAGACAATTCCACACTGGCTCTTTCACAGGCATGATTTCCTTTTGGTCCATAGAAACCACTCACTCACCCTTTGCCCAGTGAATGAAAATGCAGGTTAGATCCAACCCATCAGCAACCTCTCCTTTGCTCCTCCACTGGAAGGGATAGCCAGCGGTGCCCTCGCTCTTCAGATTTCTCAAGTGGAGCTAAACATACCCCCAAACTGCAGGGGATACAAATTGAGCTTGGTGAGTGGTCCTGTTGAGGCTCTTTCCCTGGAGTTGAGACGAGATGCAGGCATCCCTGGGGAGGGGAGAAGGAACACACAGAACACTACTTGCTCTCTGAAAAACTTTCTCCTCATCACCAGCAACCCATGGCTTTTTATATTTTCTGTGTAGGTGACTTTTTCTGTTCTATTCTATTCTCTCTCTCTTTTTTTTTAAGAGACAAGGTCTTGCTCTGTTGCCCAGGCTGGAGTGCAGTGGAGCAGTCATAGCTCACTGCAGCCTCCACAACTCCTGAGCTTAAGCAATTCTCCTACTTTAGCTTCCTTGAGCAGCTAGGATTATAAGCATGTGCCACCACGCTCGCCTAACTTTTTTTATATTTTTGTAGAAACGGGGTCTTACTATGTTGCCCAGACTGATCTCAAACTCCTGGCCTCAAGCAATCCTCCCTTTTCTGCCTCCCTAAGTGCTGGGATTACAGGTGTGAGCCACTGTGCCTGGCCATGTATCCTCTAGTTAGGGGGGTTATGAGTTGAATGGCCAGTGTGAGAAGTCTCCTTTGAAATTTTTGTATCTTGATCTGAATGCTTACTTTGGAATATGTTCTGTTGTACAGGAGATTCAGTTGAAACTTTCATTATATCTTGTTACACTGACAAAAATTAAAATTAAAATGACAGGATTTCATTACACTATGTCATCTGTAAGCTCTCATATATAGCTCTAAAAATTATATTGTATGGGTTGGGGGGAAGTGTGGTTGAAGAGAACAGCAAGATGCTGTGGCACTGAGAAGAGGAGTTATGTATGTATACAGTGCAAGCCACCACACCCAGGTGTGGTTTGTAATGTGGTCAGGTAGGGGTATAACAGCCAGCCACGCTGCATGCCCTGTTACTAACCCCGAAAGCCTTGGAGGACAAGGAGGAGCTAGTTGAAAGGATGACCACACAAGACTTCCAAGAACCACTGGCCAGAGACCATCATTTGAAGAGACCTGAAGAAGGTGATTTGGAAAAACAAAGAACCTTTTTTCTTCTCCATTTTGAGATCTTTAGGATGTCAGGGAAATAGAGTTCAATATACTTAACTCTCGGGAGGACTATAATAGTGACTCTTTTATAATATATCAGGTCTGTATGCTTTTTTAATTTTAATTTTTTATTATTATTATTATTATTTTGAGACAGAGTCTTGCTCTGTTGTCCAGGCTAGAGTGCTACGGCGTCAGCCTAGCTCACAGCAACCTCATACTACTGGGCTCAAGCGATCCTCCTGCCTCAGCCTCCTGAGTAGCTGGGACTACAGGTGTACAGCACCATGCCCGGCTATTTTTTTCTATTTTTAGTAGAGATGGAGTCTCACTCTTGCTCAGGCTGGTCTCAACTCCTGACCTCAAGTGATCCTCCTGCCTCAGCCTCCCAGAACGCTAGGATTACAGGCATGAGCCACCATGTCCAACCTTAATTTTTATTTTTTTAGAGACAGGGTCTTGATCTGTTGCCCAGGCTGGAGTGCAGTGGTGTGATCATAACTTATTATAGCCTCAAAGTCCTGGGCTCAAGCGATTCTCCCACCTTGGCCTCCCACAGTGCTGGAATTACAGACGTGAGCCACTGTGCCTGGCCTAGGTCTATATGTTTTAATAAAAATAAATGGGCACTCTTACAGTAACTCCATGAATGCATTATTGAAGAATGAAGGCTACATTTATGTTTCCTATTCTTAATGAAATGTCGTTTGATACAAAATGTAGCAAAAGCTAAATCATTTCTTAAGGAATAATCAGAGCCCAAGCATTTAGATCTGATAAGGTTAATAGATCTAGAACATTCTTTGGTATACTTCCAATCAGAAATAACTGATATCTGAGAAGATTTAGAATTAGAAGAGGCCCAATTCTTTCTCTTTCTTCTCCCTCAATAATATTGATTGTTGAGCATCTTTGTAAAGCAAAATTTTCTAAATTTTTTAAGTTTGGGTCTAGAGGAAAATTTGCTCCTACTTTCACAGTTTGGAAATTCCAACAAAATTGCTTTCTTTAATGATCTTGAAATTCATTCTGATGAGTTATACCCTAACCCTTGAGTTATTTAATTTCCAGTGATGGGAAAAGTGAGGTAAGGAAACACTAGAGTGATCAATCATCAAGTTAGTCACCCTCAGCAAAACTGTCAGTCTGATAGGTAAAATTGCATGTCATTGATTTAATTTGCATCTCTGTGATTACTAGTGAGGTTGGGCATTTTTTCAGTGCTTAATGGCCTTTTATATTTCTTCATTTGTGAACAACCTGTTCACAGGTAGAAAAGGTCTTTTGATAAATCAGATAGCAATTTCCACTAGGATAATTACAAACTATGTTCTGGTCCCTCTTTTTTAATTTGCACCTTACTGACATGATACTGCTCTTGGATGAGTAGATTACAGACCCCTAGCCATAAAACAAAACAAAACAAACAAACAAAAACCAGCCTTCATCTTACATGTGAGTCACTATTAATATTACTGTTATCACTGATCTGTTCTGTATTTTCAGACAAGAAATGCATCTAAAAAGTCAACTATTCTAAAAATAAATTCCTACCTTTGAAAGACAGACACCAAAGTTTAACTTGCTTATCAATTATAAATGTATACAAGTTAACTCACTGGGTTACCTACATGTATATTCACTTTGAATGGTTGAGATAGGCATAGTTTTACCTGATTTAAAATTTCTCAGGTTAAGTTACCAACATCATGTTCCACTATATAGAACTTCGGGGTCTCGAAGACCCTTTCATCTGTGTGCTGTAATGAATCCCAAATGACTTTGCTCCCTTGGCCAGCCTCCACGTCCTTCTAAGTCTCTTCTGCCTTCCAATGAGGTTGTCAATCAGATGCCCAGCCCAACTGACTATTAAAATTTATGGCCCTATCTTTAGCTACACTCCAAGTGCCTGGCAGTGAGCAAAACATTGAATTCACAATCTTTATCCAAAATAAGACAAATAATATCTATGGAAGCTTGACTGAGTGGTCTATTCCCCTACTGTATGCTAAGATCTATCTCTAGGAAAGACCAAACCAGAAGAGAGCAGGACCTCAGACTCTCTTCATCTCTTCTTACTGAATTATGCTCAGACATGATGCCATCGGCCTACACTTAGGGGTGTTTATATGACAAATCAAACTCACTGGCCTCTCAGTTCCTTGACTTTCTCATCTTCATAGACATTTTTTATCTACACCACATGCTGGAATTGTCATCACCAGAAACAGTATCAAAATCACAAATCTAACACCTCAACCTCCTTGCTGTCCACCCAGCTCCTCTGTTCAAGTAGCCCACTGACACAGTTCTTCATCCCCACTAAGAGCGCCTATCCATGTACACCCCACCA
>NW_012151951.1:7556632-7568648 GCF_000956105.1 Propithecus coquereli
GACAAGGGCAACATATGTAACTAAACATCTGTACCCCCATAATATGCTGAAATAAAAAAATTTTAAAAAAAGAGAAAAAAAATGCAGCTACTCAGGCTGTAGATTTTCCACTCAGCACTTGCATATGTAGTTCTTACAAAAGTTCTAAGATTCACATGCATGTCATGTCTGAATCAGTGTGCCTGGTTTATTGGCGTGTACATATATTTAAATCACTATTACATGTCAGTTATCATTTGGATCAGTTCTTCCTCTTATAGCAAGCAAGATATCTTCAATCTACTGCCTCAGGCATGTAGGCATGAACTGTAACTTTATCTTTCTACAATTCAACTTACTCTTTTTTTTTCTCTTGGCTCCTCATCAGTCAACTTGATCAACTTAGTCTTCATCTTGAGTCTCCTGATAATATAGTCTAGTCATTTAAGATATTTTCCCCGTATCACCCACATTTTTCCCATATTTAAATTTAGTCAATTCAGGATTTTTTTTCCCTCTCTCCATGTTTGTTCAGGTCATTTAAACACCTATGCTTACATGTGCTCATTGGATTGGAGGTGGGGAGTGGAACTGTACATTGGTCCAATTGAGAGATGGCAAAGGCCTTCACTAATGCAATAGCTGTGAGGTCTTACTTTTTAAGTACAGACAAGTATTAATATGTAGAGGAAATTCCACCACTTAGATGCCCTTCGTTGAAAATATAACACAGTAAAATAATGGCTACACGAATTAGAAAATTATTATTATATTTTTAGAGTGTAAATTGAATTCTGATTGACCTTACACTTCATGATTCGCTTCTGATAGCCTGTCCTATTCAGAAAATAATTGTGAAGACACAAATGGTAATATTTTAGAGTATTGAGAATGACACGAACATATATTCCAATGTGACTTCCAATTTTATGAAATTATATAGGAGTTCACTCTATTTATAAACTCCAAAAAAAAACTCTCTGTCTCAAATAGTCGCATTAGATAGTTAGATGAGACTAGTTAACCAGTTCAAATCAGAACTTTGGTTCCCGATTAACCAGTCCATGATTATAAGGATCAGGGTATTAAGGATAGTGAGGATATTAATCACTTCCTATGGACCCCTCAATAGTCTATCTCATGATTCTCAGGTGGCACCACTAGGAAAATATTCAGTTCTGACATCAAATTTATTATCAAAAGTAATCTTTGGTAGAAAAAAGTTATGAAACATTCATTCATATATACAATGTACAAAATTGTAACTGATAAAATCTTCATACTTTCACACAGCATGAGAAACTAAAAAAAGAAAAAAATTTTCACTCTCCATAATCAGAAATTTCCTTTTCTTTAACTCCCATCCAAAGTATTCAATCTTCATGTCTGAAATCAAATATCATTATCTTTTTTATTTAAAGGTCAGTTATCCTGATTTTGTCTTCTAGAGGGACTTGTGGAGACTTTAAATTTATTCAACAAATATTTATTGAGTGTCTACTACATTCCACGGACTGTGCTAGGTACTTGGATACAACTGTGAATAAAACAGACCAAAACAAAAATCCCTGCACTCATGGAGCTCACATTATCTTGGGGGAGGCAGACAATAAACACGATTGACACACTGACTGCCACACTAGAAAAAAATTTTTTTCCCTGGGGCCATGGTGTTTAATTACAAAAATAGAATGAAAACTTCAAAAACAAAACAGTCTTTTCTAATTTAATGAAAAATTTGTTATTTTTTATTATCTTCAGTTCGTAAGTTATATGCAACGCCATCCATGTTTTTAGAATTAAATTGTCAATATTAATTGTAACAATAAGAATATCAACAAGTAAGATTTTCACCAAACCAACTGCAGGGTTTTGCTTCACCAGGTCCTGGGCTCAAAACTAGCGTGAGTTAAATACAATTCACATAGCAGTTAATGTGTTAATAAGTAAAATACATATCATGTTATATGGTAATAAGTGCTAAGAAGAAAAATAAAGCAGAGAAGGGAATGGGGGGGTGCAATTTTACATAGAGTAGGAACTGAAGGCTTCATGGAGATATTTGAGTGAAGACTGAAGGCTGGGCACAGGTGGCTCACACCTGTAATCCTGGCACTTTAGGAAGCTGAGGCGGGAGGATCACTTGAGGCCAGGAGTCCAAGACCAGCCTGAGCAAGAGCCAGATCCTGTCTCTACAAAAAAAATTAGCACCTATAGTCCCAGCTACTTGGGAGGCTGAGGCAAGAGGATCACTTGAGCCCAGGAGTTTGAGGCGGCAGTGAGCTATAATGACACCACTACATTCTAGCCTGGGCAACAGACAGAGATACTATCTCAAAAACAAAAAACAAAACCAAAAAAAACCCCACATGCATATTAAAAAAAAAAAATTCCACAAGACAAATTTACATAAAAAAAAAAAAAAGACCAAATGGCATGAGGGAGCCATGAAAAGATGAAAGGGGAAGAGCTGTTCCAGAGGGAAGAGCAAGTGCAAAGGCACGGAGGTGGCCGCCTACCTAGCATGTTTGAGGACCGTCAAAGAAGCCAGTATGGTTGTTGTGGAGACATTCCGGGGAGGGTAGAAGATGAGACCCAAGAGGTATGAGAGATCAAGGACTTTGGCTTTTGCTGTAAGATAAGAAGCCATTAGAGACTCTTAAGCAAAGAATGTGATCTGATTTATCTTTTTAGAGGGTCATTCTAGCTGCTAGGTTGCAAATAGCAGTGGTAATAACAGGGCAAGACCTAGTTAGAGACCACTACAATAAACCAGACTAGAGATGATGATAGCTTGGATCATGGTAGCAGAGGTGGAGGTAGTGAGAAATGGTTAGAATCTGGATATACTTTGAATATACAGTCTACAGAATTCGCTGATGGAATATTTATGGGGGAATGAAGAAGAGCACAGTTAGGCTGAGATTATTGGCCCAAGCAACTAGAAGAATGATGTTTCCTTTACTAGGTGATGAAGACACAGAGGAGCAGATTTTTAAAAAATGTTTTCTCACTTGTAAATCATAGCACCTACATTGAGCATATAAAGCACTTCTTAGTGTTTAACAAAGCAATCATAAAGAACACATTGAGGATTTCTAAGCGTTTTAAGAGAATCTCAGAACCATAAGATGCATTATATATCATCTTGCTCACTGGATTTTGACATTTTTTATTTTGATCCAAAAGAAATAAATTTCATATCTTGACCTGGTATACACATGTGTACATACATACACACACATTCACACATATACACATATCACTGAAACAAAATTTTATGAAATAAATATCTTTATTATGATGTATGTGTACCCTGATGTTTTGCTTTGAATTCTGGTAGTGACACACCAAATTGATTTTATAACCCTCATTTTGAAAGACACTCAACCCTTTCAGTTGTGGCTCAACCCTTTCAGTGTCCAGATGAGGAAACAGAGACCCAGGGAGAGTAAGGGAGTTGTCAAAAGCCCCCCAAAGTCAGTGGCATTAGTGAGACCAGAGCAAAAAGAAGCCAGATCCTCCTTTCCAGCACTTCCCATATTTTTGCTTTCTTGTAAAAAAAAAAAAAAATTAAAACAGAATTTCCTGAATAATAGCTTAAATAGCTTTCCTTCTTCTAGCTTAAATGTGCCCTACCTACTTGCCTTATTTTCTAAGCTTAAGCTTTCATAAACACAAACATAACATTTTAATTAAGACATTAAATTATTTATACTCAGCATGCATAATACAAATAAAATTAAAGTTATTCATGGATTATTCAAAGGCAAATTTTAGTAATCATAAAATTAATCAAATTTTAGTTCATCGTGAAGCTCATGAGGTTGTATGCACACTGCACATATATAAAAGTTCAAGTTAAAACAGAATTATGGTAAACATAATTCATTTCAACTCAATGAGCATTTAAATAGAATATCCACTACGTGCTAATTGTGTGTGCTGGGAAAATAACAGTGAATTAATAAGTCCCTGTAGCCTTGAGAAACTTACATTCTAACAGGAGAGAGAGTCAAACCAATAGTTACAATTCAATAGGAGATATATTATATTAATAGAAGATGTAAGAGATAAAAGTACAGAGGACTCTGCTTAACTTCTGTAGGAACACAGAGAAGGGAGAAATCAATTCTCCTTAGGGGTATAGGTGGTTCAGAAAAACTAAAAAGGGGAAGTAATATTTGTTCTGGGCCTTGAAAGATAAATAGAAATTTACAGACCAGATGAAGAGTGAAAGGGATATAAGGAGAAGAGGGAACAGCATGGAAAAAAAAAAAAAAGAAAAAGAAAAGCATGTCACGTAAAGGAATCACCTGACTAGATCTTGATGCCATATTATGATCAATTTATATGTGACATGATTAGGTATTTAGACTTTATCCTACAGTGAATGAGGAGTCATCAAAGATGTTTAATAAAGTAATTCTGGGAGCAACATAAAAACTAAATGGGAGGCTGTTATGGATTGAGTCCCCTAGAGAAAATATGTTGAAGTCTTAACTCCCAATACCTTAGAATGTGACCTAATTTGGAAACAGAATCTTTACAGATGTAGTCAAATTAAAATAATATCATTAGGGTGGGCCCTAATACAATATAACTGGTGTCCTTATAGGAAGGTGAAATTTGGATACAGGCACAGACATGCACAGAGGGAAGGCTGTGTGAAAAGACACAGGGAAAATGCCAATTGGAGGTGGCAGATTGAGTGATACATCTACAAGCCAAAGATTGCCAAGAAACCAGCAGAAGCTAGGTGAGGGGCATGGATCAGATTCTCCTTCACAGCCTTCAGAAAGAACCAACCCTGTTAACACTGTGATTTTGGACTTCTACCCTTAGAACTGTGAGGAGTAAGAGTGTTGCAGTTGTACTTACAGAAAATCCAGCCACCAGGAGCTTAAACAGGCATTGATTTATTCATCTCAAACAACAAGCTGCCCAGAGCTGGCACAACAGATCAACAAGGCCGTCAGGGAGCCAGGCTCTTCCTTGCTCTCCTATCACCATCCTTAGCATCTAGTCACAAGATGGTTGTTACACCTTCCAGGTGGGAAGCAAAAGGAAAGAAGAAGCGGTGAAGCGCAGTAGGGGTGCCAGTCCCTTACAGAAAAACAAAAGCTTTACCAGAAGCCCTACTTATTCTCATGGGTCAGAACTCTGTCACTTGGCCATCCCTAACTGGAAGGGTGTTAGGAAATTAAGGAGAATGATAACTAAAGATAGACAGCAGTGGGGTGGGCAGTGAGGATGGTGGGGGTGAGGGGTTGGATTTGATAATTAGAAAGTCCCTGGCAACCTTATCAAAAGCCATTATTTCAGACGTATACTAGGCATAGAGAGTATATTAGGGGTATATTAGGCTTGTTGAAGACTAGTAGGTGAGAAACGAAAATAGATTGTTCATTTCTGATATTTGAAAAGGAGAATGATGGAGGAGGCAACAATCTGAAGTGGAAGCATAATGGAGAGGTGTTTTGCTTCGTTTTAGGGTTGTGGATACTTGAGCATGTTTATAGTCTGAGGGGTAGAAACAATTGGAGAGGGAGAGATCTAAGGTATAAAAGGTATGAAATAAAGGTTAACTATTGGGAAAAGCCCCAAGAAGACAAGGAGCAGGGGATTAAACACATCCTTGAAAGCAACGCCTCTTCTTCTAAAACAAGAAAGAAAGGATGAATAACGATGGCAGAAGTTTGGCTGTGCGCAAGAAAAGAGTGGAATTCAAGGCTGCGAGGTGGTGTGCACCTGTAGTCCCACCTACTTAGGAGGATCCCTTGAGCCGAGTTCAGCCTGGGCAACATAGAGAGATCCTGTCCCCCCGCCCTCCCCAAAAAAGAAAGAAAGAGCGGAATTGTTGAAAATTTTATTTTCATAAACATACACTTTAAAACTGTTGATAAACTTTGATTTAACTTTTTAAAAATCAATCTTGAATTCACTATTACTCAATTTGTGGAAAGGCATGAGACACCAGGATTTAAGTCCCGCTTTGTTTATTTAGATCATTTGACCAGACATAAGTAGACACCACCTGTTCACTTTTTCCGACTTACAGAATGGAGACCAAGAAGAGCAGCTTTCATGAGCATCTCAACATCTCACTTTTTTCCTCCCCTCCTTCCCAGGGCTGGAGGGCTCCTGAGGGTATGGAGATGATACTTGGTGTTTTTCTCATCCTTCTATGGTACTCAGAGCAGTGAAGAAGAGACAATGGTGGCAAAGGGCACCGGCCAGAGCGTGCCAGAAGCACCCAGAACTAGTTGTGCAAATTTATTGTGATCCTGTTCTCAATTCTTTCACCTTAGAACGCCTTGAAGGTGGCGCTCAGCGAGATTAGAAAGCAAGAAACTGCCAGGGGAATCTTCAGAAAACTAGGAAGTAAAACAGTCGATCAAAGAAGAAGCAACAGCAGCGACCTAAACTACAGCCTGAGAGACTTCCAAAACCTGAGCCCCAGTATGACGAGCCTTCCCAGATGCCTGTAAGAAAACGGCTCTCACTTTTCATTGGCTGACCCTCTAGGAGTTGAGGCCTTGTTTTATTTTCATTGGTTGTTGCTGCTGTCACGTCCTTTCGCCGCACCCACTTTCCCGCCGGCGCCCAGTGAGCATTGAGGGAGAGTGATTTGCAGAGGGTCAGGGGCGGGAGTTCGCGCCCAGCAAGCCTGTCTCCCCCTCCCCGGCACCGCGCCCCGCCCCCGGCCCGAGGCCCCGCCCCCAGCTGGGCCGGGCCCCGCCTCCCCCTCCCGAGAGGGCGGGGACCAGGCGGCGGCCGCAGCCGCAGGAATATGCTGGAAGCCGGCGGGCGGGCGCCCGCGAGGTGCTGAAGGGACAGTTCCCGCCGCCGAACTTACCCGGCGGGTGGGGCGGCCCGGGAGCTAGCGGGGCACGTGAGCGATGGAGACCATCTGGATCTACCAGTTCCGCCTCATCGTGATCGGGGACTCTACCGTGGGCAAGTCGTGCCTCCTGCACCGCTTCACCCAGGGCCGCTTCCCCGGGCTGCGCTCCCCCGCCTGCGACCCCACCGTCGGCGTGGACTTCTTCTCCCGCCTGCTGGAGATCGAGCCCGGCAAGAGGATCAAGCTGCAGCTCTGGGACACGGCGGGCCAGGAGCGATTCAGGTACGGCCGCCGCGCCAGGACCCGGGGGGCCGCGCCGCCCCCTCCGCTCGCCAGACGCCGCTTCCCCAGCGCCTCCCCTACCGGCCCCGGGCGGGGGAGGCTCCAGCCCTTCCCTTTCGAAAGTGCAAACACTCCATTCTCGTTTCCCCTTTGCCCCTCCTCTTCCAGGGACGACTTCCTCCTCCGCAATTTCTCACTTCTTTCTTTGGCGCCCATTTCCTGCTCCCCTTTTCCGTCTTTCCTTTCCCGCCTGGACCAGGGTCGCCGTTGCCACCCACCCTCTTCCCCAACTCTTTCTGCCCCTCCCAGTGTTTTGATCCCCTTCGGGCCCCCCCGCCGCTGCCTTCTCCGCAAACTCGTCTTCCCTGATAGCCGCGCACACCCTGACCCGACCACCCTCCAAGCACCCCTTTTCCTGCCCTAAGAGAGCAGTTCCCCCGCCATCGCCCCGGGAGAACTGCCAAGTAGGGATCCCAGATTCGTAATTGATCCTTTAGCTTCACAGCAAACAGCGCTTCAGCCCAGGTTACTGCATGAGCTCACTGGGCATGGTTCACAGGGAGATGGATGCGGTAATGGTTTGAACACCTCACAGCACCGAATGTGGTCATCAGAAATACTGGGTCATGACCCGTGGGAATGGGTCTTGCAGGGCAACTAGATGCACTAGCAGGAACACAGGCACAGCTGGGGGTGTTTGTGTATATGTGTGTGTGTTTTTTAAGGATCGAGTTGTCTTTAGAAGTTTGTCATCATTGGTGGTTTGGTGGGAAAAAGATATATATTGAGATTTTCCAGGAACTTTTATTTTGCTTATGATCGATAATTAACGTTCCAGGGTGATAATAGAACAGAAAATAACATTTCTAAATAGAGAAGGAGGGATCCAAATAAATAGTCTCATTCCAGATGTTCACTGGGGACGTGAAGGGTTTCACAAAGGCGACTCATGTAAATAAAAGTAAACAAAGTTATATGCCTTTCTTGAATATTTGAGATGGAACCAGATTTAAAGCACATTTTAAATTTCTAGGATTCAAGGACACTTCATTTTAGAGGAAGGTAGTAAAACTGATGTATTACGGTGTTTTGTTTCCTAAAGATTGCGTTATCAATTGGAACTCATTTAAGCATGCATTTTGCATTTGTCAGCGATTACTGTGCTTGTGAAATGCAGTACTCCATGAGGGGACTTCCCAAACATGGCTTCCCCTCGCCCCCAGCCGGCATCCATTCCAAATGAGATCAGCCTACATCTGTGAGAATGGTCCAACGTTAAAAGTTTTGGCTTCCGTTCCCAGCTATGACACTGATTCATAGAGATAATAAGTGAACTGCTTCGCTTGCTTATACCTTAGTTTTCCTCTGTAGGAAGTGGAAGGATAAGGCCAGCCCTTCAGAGAGGTATTAAAGGTTATTGATTTGATTTATATTATGCAATACTTAGAATTCCATAAAGAAATGTTCCTTTTCAAGAAGCCTCCTTTAATTAAAATAATTTTTCAAACTTCCGATTCCTTATCTATAAAATTAAGGGGTCATGAGCGCTAAGATTCTTTCCAGTTTTACCATTCTAAGGTTGATTGTAAATTCCTTCACTTGTGATCGCAATCAGAGGTGAACTTTGAAATATTTTGGGGTCAGAAAAAAGCATTTACTAATAGCTCTTGTTCCACCCTCTAAAGTAAATACAATAAAATTGTTCTTTATGCCTTAAACTTCCACCAACTACTGCGAATTGCAACTATTAACACAAGAAATATAGGTAGTAAAATCTTATTGTGTCTAATTATTTCCTTAAAAGTAGCTCCTCAATTTATTGACAAGAAATTAAAGAGTGATTAGCTTGGTAGACTTTAAAGACCTTTCTGCTAAATAGATGATTGTTTTTTAATGCCTTTAAGAAGAATGTAAATAGTAGTTCATTTTATATACATTATTAAAACCAGACAGTAACTCTCCCATAATAATGCAAGGACATTTAGGGAATGTTTATTGACAATGAGTCATACTTTATTTTGTTTGGCTCTTTACCAAAGTTATATTCATAAGTATATACATATTTCAGTAGCTACCTCCAAATACTTGCTTTTCTCTCATTTACTAGAATGTTTCACCATAAAATAGCATTTAAAACAATTACTGTTAAATCATTCTGTATCTATCTTCAAGAAAATGCAGATACTCATTTTGAATAATAGATATCCTTGCTCATTATATTTCATAGAAAGGTACTTTAGTTCGTGAAGATACATTCCTATCATTAGTCATAATCACACCATGAGGAATTTATAGGAAATGTTATGTTTGGAGGTTTATTGGTGACTAGATATAAACCAACAAAAAGCAACCTACTTTAGACAGCTGGTGGGGTAGCTTGAAAGCATAAACAAATATGTTACAGAACAATAAAATAGTGGACTGATAATTATGATCATGATTAGCCTTAGTTTTTTTTGTTGTTGTTTTGTTTTTGAGACAGAGTCTCATTCTGTTGCCTGGCTAGAGTGCGGTGGCATCATTGTAGCTCACTGCAACCTCAAACTCCTGGACTCAAGCGATCTTCTTGCCTCAGCTTCCCGAGTAGCTGGGACTATAGGCGCACAGTTCCATGCCTGGCTAATTTTTCTATTTTTAGTACAGACCGGGTCTTTCTCTTGCTCAGGCTGGTCTTGAACTCTTGACCTCAAGTGAGCCTCCTACCTCAGCCTCCAAGAGTGCTAGGATTACAGGCTTGAGCCACAGCCTTAGTTTTCAATGTTCAGATTAACATGCTAGTAGAGGATAACTACTTGCTAAAATAAAAGGAACAAAATCAAAGTGAAAAAGGTTTAGAAATATAATGTATATGTGAGCATAACTAACCTAATATAATACTAAAATGTTAAGTTTTTATTATTAACACCATGTTTTGGTGAGGATAAATGTTAAATTTCTATATTAAGGAAACTAAGAATTACAGTGCCTTCATTAAAGATAGAAGTTTATTTCTCTCACCAGTTAGGATGGCGCACGCCTGTTGTCCCAGCTACTTGGGAGGCAAAGGCCGGAGGATCACTTGAGCTGAAGAGTTTAAATCCAGTCTAGGCAACATAGCAGGACTCAGTCTTAAAAAAAAAAAAAAAAAAGAAGAAGAAGAAGACGAAGTCTGTTTCTTTCCTGTGTAATAGTCTCAAGGTGAGTTGTCCAAGTTGGTGGAGTGGTTTTGCTCCAGGCCATCATTCAGGTACCTTCTCTCAGTCTTCTGCCATTCCTAGGACATTATCATCATCTGTGTGGACAAAGCTAGGTTGCAAGCACCTTGTGTGTCAGCTCAGGGAAAGGGGAAAGAGAATCCTTTAAACCACACAATGGTTTTTTCAAGCAAATGAGGCCAACGTGGTACAGATCCCTTCAGCTCTCAATTCATTGAGGAGAACTTAGTTACAAGGCCACACTTTGACTAGGCCATCATGTGCCTGGGAGGTAGGGAAGATGAATTTGGCATTGTGTGTGTTAGGGGTAAACTAGTAATCACTATTTTTTATAATTTTTAATCATCATAGTGGAAGAAGTTTAGTAGTAAGGGAAGCAGTAATACTGTTTAATACAGTGTTAATAAGAATATATATATTGGAAAGGCAATAGAAGTATGGAGAACATTAAATATGAGAATATAAATTTTGAACTTTTGCCATAAAAAGCATTTAAAGTAATATGAACATAAAGTGAGATAAAGAAATAACAATATTGCCTATAGGAATAGGAAACCTGTGGGTTTCAAGACAGATTTTGCCTTTGATTTCACATTGTCTGGCCTTCAGAGTGTTAGAGTTATGGCCACTGATTGTAAAGCTCAGAGAATAGTATTCTCCTCGTGCAGTGCTCTCAAGGTGTGCTCTGCAGAACATTCGTCCCTTGTGATTCTTTCTAAAAGATACATTCTGTGATCAAATAAGTTTGGAAATGCCGGTATTCCATATAGCACTCTCTTAAAAATTCATATCGGAGGCTCTAAGAAGTAATTGCAGCAAAGAAACCTGTTTAACTTTGATTAAACTAATATTTCCCTGATTTATTTTAAGGGCTATTTTTAAAATATGAAAATCTGTGATAACTAGTGTTCTAAGAAGAATAATTTGGGAAAATCTCCCTTGATGAGTTGTTTTAGTCATTTTCTTTGAGCAGAACCACTAACCACTTGAGGTTTCGAGCAATGGAAGACCTGAAGACAAAGTTAACTGGCTGATTAACTTAGCAAAGGGCAGTAGGCAGTAAGTGCTATACAAGGGACAGCCTTCCTCCTCCATACCCCTTCCCCCCCAAATCTGGGGGTGGCCTCTAACTAATACCACTAAATCTACTAGGTCTCTCCCTAACCCTCTGCCTGCCTCTTCATCTCTTTCCCTCTAGTTCTTCTTCTGTGTATCTTTCTCTTAGCCATTTTGTCTTACCACCCCACAGCTTATTTTTATTTTTTCTTTACCCCTTTTCTCTGCCTACACTACTCATAGTTTATTCTCACCCTCTATCTTTGTCTCTCCCTCATTTTTGTGTCTCTTACTCTCCCATTTCCTTTTAGCTTATCTCCTCTTAGCCTCCTGGCTCCCTTATGTCCCTGTTTTTACCTCTGCCTCTTTGAAACATTTATAGGAAGGTAATGTTTCGAAGTGGTCTAATTTAGGCGGGGTGCAGTGGCTCACGCCTGTAATCTTAGCACTCTGGGAAGCTGAGGCAGGAGGATCACTAGAGGTCAGGAGTTCAAGACCAGCCTGAGCAAGAGCAAGACCCCGTCTCTACTGAAATAGAAAAACAAAGTGGTTTAATTTATATTCTCTGTTCTTCATTTTAAAAGGAAGCAACATCAACATTTTATATTTCTCCTTTTTTCTTCTTTTCTTTTTCTAGTTTTTTGTTTTTAAAAAATAC
>NW_012151951.1:7572020-7573106 GCF_000956105.1 Propithecus coquereli
AGGTCTCTCTATGTCCCCCAGGCTGGTCTTAAACTGACCTCAAGCATTCCTCCCACCTCACCCTCCTAAAGTGCTAGGATTGCAGGCAAAGCCCAAGAAAGGTCTTTATCAAGGCATGTCCAAAAGGTCATCAGTGACTACTTTTCTTGGTAAAATGTGAGACTTCTCTATGTCTATTTTTTTTCTACTTTATATATGATTGGTCATAATCTCTTTTTAAATTATCTTCCTTTACCAGGAATGTTAAAAGTGATTTTTCTTCTGATTCTTTCACCTTTCCAAATGTATTTTCTTTTCATAGATCTTGGCGTGATAAAGGCTCAAATGGATAAGGCTAAAGTATAGGCTTAATGACAGACTCCTGCCTCAGACATACAAAAGAATAGTGTGTGGCTCAAAGTGAAACCTCTTCTCTGAGAAGAGATCAAGAGAGAAAGCTGCAAAAGAGAGCTAGAGAGATACTAAGACCTCCCTAACTGTAAGAGAAGGCATTGTGAAGAAAGATTATAGATTCTCAAATTATAGGCATTGCCTATCATTTTTCTCTGGAGTAGCATTTTTCAAAGGTACATTAATAGGTGTAATTTGAGAATGGGTTTTTTGATCAAGTAATTTGGGAAATGTAGGGTCATTGCAGGACTTCTCAGAGCTTTTAATATACTAATAACATATTGTGAACCCCCAAGGCAGATATGGTGTTTCCCATCCCAGAGTCCTTTTACACAGAGCATTTTGCAGTACTAATGTTTGCAAAGCACACTTTAGGAACTGATGCTTTAAAGAAAAGTGTAGACAGTTCCCTTAAATTTGAAGAATATATTTGGGGACCTCTCACAGTTTCTTCTCTCATCTGATTCTCTATGTCTCTTTTGCTGTGCTTCTGTATGATTTCATCAAGTTTCCCTTTTTTAAAATATTTGATTACTATTTTCTTAGGGAGAAATGTAGTATTTCTTGAGAGTCTCTAATTTTTGTCCCCTCATTCAAAATTAAAAATTGATCTTCTAGCCACTTGTCACACTTTTACACAGATCATACAAATTATTAGCACTTCTTTTAAGCACAAAACCTTCCAATAAGTATCTC
>NW_012151951.1:7573318-7576534 GCF_000956105.1 Propithecus coquereli
CCCATTTGATTTGCCACCCCCTTGCTGTGGTTCATGGCCTTCAGTAGAAAAAGACTTCTCATTCCAGGATTGGTAGGTCCATAATTGCATAGGTAACAGAGCAGAGATTGTCTACAATTAAGTGTCATAATCACTGCAGTCTACTTAGTTCCAAGTTATTAGGAACAATAGAAAGGTAGCCTATGTTTGTATTGTGTAATCAGATGATATAATGTCTTGGTTAAAATTATTTGTGTTGTAAATAACAGACATCTAACCAAATTAGTTTAGATAATAGGGAATAAATAATAAATGATACAGATTTCATGAACGACAGAAACTTACTGAACATTGAGGTGTTTGGAAGTATTTCACTCCAACAAGAGTTTGTAGATGTCCCCTCTAATCTATTTCCATTCTGCAACTCTGTTGGCTCCCAATTCTGTCAACCTCTCTGAGTTTATTCAAATTCTCAAAAGAAAAAAATCTCCTTGGCTACTTAACTGGCCTGTGAATCATCTCCCCTGCAGTCAGGTTATTGAGATACATATTGTCAACCTAAAATAATCAGAAAGGTCAGAATCTAGTAGAGAGTTTATTCAAGCACAAAGGTTGAGGATGACCTGCCTGGGAAGCATAGATTCTAAAGAATGGAAGTCAGTGTTCCAAAGTGTAGGAGTTTGGGATCATTTATATAGGCAAAGTTCAGGGAAGTTTTACAGAATTT
The DNA here is from genome assembly GCF_000956105.1 of Propithecus coquereli. Classification (NCBI taxonomy): domain Eukaryota; kingdom Metazoa; phylum Chordata; class Mammalia; order Primates; family Indriidae; genus Propithecus; species Propithecus coquereli. The sequence goes on from NW_012151951.1 coordinate 7,574,025, forward strand.
AACCATTTTTCTATGTGAGGCTTAATGCAAAGCTGCAACGATCTGATTAGTTCAGGTGGTCTTTTTCTTTCAGGAAAGGTATATTTAACATTCCGTACTAAAGATGTAACTGTCATGGCGCCCCCGTTCGGGTGCCAACTGGTCTGAGTTAGGTACAGGGCAATAAAGGTGGCAGTGAATCTATAACAAAGATCAGTGATCGGAAGGGGGAGGTCAGGTCTGTGGTCTTTCCTAGTCACTTACAGAACAAGAACAATGAGGAAGAGACTTAAGCTATAATTTAAGAAGCAGAATTGCAAGCATGCTATGTGACTCAGATCACGGTTACATCTCTCTTAAGGCTTAAAGTGTTTTCGGGATTCCAACAGCTTTTAAATTTTATTTATTTTCACAATATAATACAAGTACTATGTAGGTATTATGAGTCATATAATGCAGATATATCTGTAAGGGTCTACTTTTTGGGAAAGAGAAATTCACAGAAGAGGGAAATGAGCAGTCACCCCCAAAAGTGTCTATTTTGTGGTGTTTCAGAGTAAAATGGTACGTATGAGTGAGCCAACATCATTTCTAACAAGTGTAGCAGAATGTGAAAAGATGACTCGTGTAGCCAAACGTCTTTTTATACCCCAAGGATTATTTTCAGTGTCTACTCAGGGCATTCAGAACTTTGAGTGATTGTGCAGTCAGTCAGTATAGTCAAAAAACTAGCCAGTAATTTCGAAAACCTGTGATTGCTTTTCTCTTTTTTTCTTCAATAAATCAATTGATTTAGCATATGTAGCCACAAACTCAATGTTGCAATTGTGTATGAGGGTAATTATACACCCTGAAGTCCTAAATATTGTACACCAAATGTCTGAAGGCCCTGAGCTGGCAAAATTGAGAAGTAGGTAAAGCTTATTCTTGGGGAAAGGCCTTCCCAACTTTTTTTCTTTATGGTTTTGGATAGTGAGACCTTGACTCACCCTTCCTTTCTGGTCTCCCTCACACCTCCCTCAATCAAAAAGCTATCTCTTAATGCTCTATCTTGGCTTCAGAGAGAGTAGTAGCTGGAAGACAAAGGCACACAAAATTATTAATAGTCGAAAACAACTTAATAAGGATCTTACCTGGAGTATCTATATTCTAAAAGAGAATGACCTCCAAGAGAGATAATGCCTCATCTTGAAGTAACCTTTCCCTGTTGGCAGAGTTATAGACATGTGGCTGATGGGTGTTGGAATTTCCTCTCATCATTCACAGTGATGGCCACCTGTTCACACTCACTGGCCCCACATTTAGCTTTCAAAGCAAGGGATAGAAAAATTGTTAAAGGTGATATTGTAAGTGCGTGGATTACCCCTGTGATGTTTTCACATGAAGAAAAGTGCTTTGCTCAGTCTAAGAGGAAATTTCTGGTCAGTTTGGCTAGCATGCAACAATTTTTTGACAATTTACCTTTCATAGCCATGTTACTAAAAAGGTAGAAGAAGAACTTCTTGGAGTCGTCTGAGAATATTTATTTTAGTATATTCAGAGCCAGTTAGTCTTATCCTGAGTTAGAGGAAATTTGCTTTCTTCCATCCTACTCTATCTGTCAAAAAATAGAAAAGAAAGGGGAATTGAGTTATACACACACACACACACACACACGTATATACATACATACACCAGGGAACATCAGATATAACTTTAATAAGATTTTTTTTTTCTTTTTTTTTTTTTTTGAGACAGAGTCTCACTCTGTCATCTGAGCTAGAGTGCCATGGCGTCAGCCTGGCTCACAGCAACCTCAAACTCCGGGCTCAGGCGATCCTCCTGCCTCAGTCTCCCAAATAGCTGGGACTACAGGCACACACGACCACGCCTGGCTAATATTTTCTGTTTTTGGTAGAGACAGGGTCTTGCTCTTGCTCAGGCTGGTCTTGAACTCCTGACCTCAAGCAATCGTCCCACTTCGGCCTCCCAGAGTGCTAGGATTACAGGCGTGAGCCCCTACGCCTGACCTACTTTAATTTTTTCTAAAGCAAAATTCCTACAAAGCCTATACTTTATGATTTTAATACATCTGCCTCTAAATATCAGTAGTTTTTAATCAGTTGTGATAATATATGATTCAGAAGGGTTCACTTTAAAAATTGCCACCTCATACAATCTGTCCTAACCTATTATAAAATAAGTAATGAAGTCCTATACTGGCCTATAGGAGTTCCAGAAAAATGTGAAACTGAGGTCAAAGTATGTTTTAAATGTAAAAGTATACTTTTAGTTTAAGCTATGGAAGAGTTTCAAAATACAGATAGTATTTCTATATATAAGCATTTCTGAGTAAATATTGATGGCTAGCTGGCATATTAGTTTAGTTTAAAAATCTTAACAGTGTTCTCTTAAACATTCTTGAAACATAGTGGTTATTTTTATTTTCCTTCTTATGGTAATGATTCATTTTTAATTTAGGAACACCTTTCTAAATCAAATTATTATACTATTGGCAGTAAGTCTCTAAGACCATCCCCTGATATCGGTAG
>NW_012151951.1:7578349-7582268 GCF_000956105.1 Propithecus coquereli
AATTAATGTTCAGAGACGCTTTGACTTGCCCAAGGCCTTATAGCTCATAAATGGTTTGCACAAGAGCCCAGTTCTGTTAACACTGGTGTTCAGGGTTCTTTCTGCTATGCCAGACCTCTTGTTATGGTTGAAATGAGTTTTAATGGCATGTTGTACAGTTTCTATCCTGAAAAGTATTTCTGTTTGCACACAACCCAACTCCTCGTTCCGGAAGATCCAGGTTGATTACTATGTCCACCCAAACCACTATTTTACTGCTATATTCAGAAGACAAAAAGGGAAATAGCTTTACACTACAGTAGCAGTGTGGATAACCAACAGCAAACACCTGTGGCATTAACCCACCCTCGATGCAGTACTCAGTGACCACACTGTTACAGTTAGTAGTAACTGTGATGAACTGTGACGCTGATGTGGAGAAATTTTATAAATTTTTGTTGCCTTGCTAAACAAGGAGAGGTGTTGGGTATTGGTCAAAGCTGGAAGCAAATACAGGATATGGTGTCCCAAAGTTTCATAAGTACCATGAAACAGCTTTCTAATCCCTAAAAGCTGTCCCGTTTTTGTTGTTGTTTTTGTTTTTTTCCTGGAAAAGCTGAAATTAATCAGGCACAATGATTTACTTGTGGAAATCCATGCATTTATTTAGCTTAACTATATGTCAGGTGCTAGAGATATAAAAATAACTAAGCTATATCCTCACATTCAAGGTCTGTACAGTCTCTGTACTGGGTAGGATCCAGACTATGCTGCTGTAACAAAGAGACTGCCGAGATATGGCGATTTAAATAATGTAGAGCTTTATTTCTCTCTCCTATGATAAGAGTCCAGAATGAGCAGTCCTGTGTGAACAGGGTGGCTCTGCCGCAACCTCGGTTTCCAGGGTTCTCCAGTCACTGCCGTTCCTTAGCAAGCAGAAAGGGAAAAGAAGCAGCCTAGGGCAAGTGGCTTCTTCTTCAAGTGGACAAACCTCAGACAGCACACGTTACTTCTCATATCCCATTGATCCAAACTTAGTGTCATGGCCACAACTAACTGCAAGAGAAGCTGGGGAACGTAGTTTCTATGTGGGCTGCTATGTGCCAGCTAAAACTCTTGGAGTTCTGTTGCTAAAGGAAGACAGGGAGAATAGATACCAGAGGACAGTATCCTTCTCACAGATGCAGAGCAGAGAAAGATAATCAAATAATGGCAGTAAGGGCTGGTAAGTACTTAAATAAGTTCCAGTGGCAGAACAGAGAGAGGATTTGTCATTTGTGCCTAGGGTGAGGGCCAGTTTCAGAGGATGTATCCCAAAAAAGATAGTGCTTGATGCTGCAACATGATGGATATGTCAGTAGTAACAGAACAACAATAGGAAACAATAGCAAAAGGAAAAGAAGTGGCTTCTTGTGAAGAGAGCAGATTCAATACCTGTGTCTATTTTAGCTTTTTTCCTGAAACCTCACCAACATGACAGTAGTACTTTTTTAAACCATAAACACCTGAACAAGGAAACAGGTAGGAAAATAACAGTAACAAAATTTTGGAAGGAGGAAAGCGGATAGGGAATAGTAAATGAATTCACAGATTCAAGAAAATTGACTTCTAAGCTAATGGTTAAAAAAAAAAAAAAAAAAAAGCATCTAGCTAGGCTTGGTGGCTCACACCCATAATCCCAGCTGCCTCAGGAGGATCACATGAAGCCGGGAGTTCAAGACCAGCCCGGTAACATCATGAGACCTGGTCTCTACGAAATATTTTTAAAAAGTAGCTGAGTGTGGTGGCACGCACCTCTAGTCCTAGCTACTTGGGAGGCTGAGGCAAGAGCATCACCTGAGCCCAGGAGTTGGAGGCTGCAGTGAACTATGATCCCACCATTGCACTCCATCCCAGGCGACAGAGCAAGATGCTGTCTCTAAAAAAAACAAAAACAAAAACAAAAAAACTTCTGGAAGTAGGAGTGTGAAAATAAGGATCATTGAGTTTCAATCTGTTTAAGAAGGATTGTATCCTCCCATCTCCTCCCCAGCTCCCCACATCAAATGATGTTCTCTCCCCATGACAGTGGCAAAAAAAAATGGAAATTATTCTTTGAAAAGAATTAAACATAGGGTCTTTACCTGGAAGCACCAGGCATAATTGAGGTTGAGGTTCCTTATTAAAAGTAAAGGCACACACCTATAATCCCAGATACTCAGGAGGCTGAGGCAGGAGGATTGCTTGAACCCAGGAGTTGGAGATCAGCCTGGGCAACATAGCGAGACCCCAGTCTCAAAATAAAGAAAAGTAAGGGCTTTAAATGAATGTATGCATGTTGGATGCTAAGACCATCTGGCCATCTTCCCCCACTCACCTCCCAGAATGCCAGCAGTCAAGCCTATAGCCTTCAAGCAGGACGTTGGTGAAGTCATTTCTGGAGAATCTGACCAGGCCAAGAGAAAAGAATTAAAGATACCTACGTTAGAGTTTTCTCAACTAAATAATCCTGCCTGATCATTTTACAGTGGGGCATGATCTCAATGAAAGATTACAAGAAATACTAGGAAGTCTGTAATGTGAAAGCCAGAGACTAAAACAAAACAAACAAACAAAAAAAAACAACAACAACAAAAAACAGGAAACAGCAATGGGAGAAACAGAAACTTAATAAGGGAGAAGAGAATGTTAAAAAACAAAACAAAACTCTGTCCTTAATTTCCTCAGAAAGATAATAAGGAAAAAATTACAATCATGAAAGAAAAACAGGATGTTATTTTTTAAAAAAGAATATTCTGAGAATAAAAGAGCTTTTGAAAATGCAATAGAAAAAATAAAATACTCAATATAAAGTTGAAAAAATCTCTTAAAATGTAGGACAAAAAGACAAAGACTTAGAAGACTTAGAAAATAGGAAAAAAGGATTTTTTTTTAAATAAAATACTCTAGTCCAAAAGGTTCAGTATCAGGCATTCCAGAGAGCTACAACAGAAAAACAGAGAGGAGAAATCATCAGTGAAGCAATTCAAGAAAATTTTCTAAAATTTAGGGACCTGAGTTTTCAGATTAGAGTGGCCCAACACAATAGATGAAAGTAGAAACACTGTAAGGTACATCATCATGAAATTTCAGAACACTGAAACTATAGAGATGTTTCTACAAACTTCCAGAGAGAAAAAATAGGTCACATAAAAAATGATTAGGAATCAGATTGGCTTTGGGTTTCCCAAAAACAACAGTGGAAGCTGGAATGCAACAGAGAAATTACTTCAGAATCCTGAGAGAGTTCTATATCTGGCCATGTTATCACTCAACTGTGAAAGCAGAATAAATCAAACATGCAAGATTTCAAAATATTACCTCATGCATCTTTTTTTTAGGAAACTACTTGAAGATGTGCTACACACACACACACACACACACACACACACACACACACACACAAACAGGAGTAAATCCGGCATGAAGAAAACATAAGATATAAGGAACAGATCTACCTCTGAAGAAAGGCAAAGGAAATGCCCAGAAAGATGGGGAAGGGAGATCTTAGGATCACATCTCTGCTGCAGATACTGAAGACAACCAGACCAGATTAGAGCAGGGCAGAATGTTATAGGAGAGACCGCCTCAGGAAAGCTAATGGAAATAAATTTCTTAAAAGAAAGCAACTGGCAGACAGTTTAAGATTGAATTATTGAAAGCTACATGGAAAATTTAGCAAAAAGGAAAGAAAGAAAAAAAGGATGATGTAGTGGAGGCTTTCAGTGCTCACTCATATCTGATGCTTCTTTTCTTCTGCACACGTGGGAGGATTATATTTCCCTTCCCTCTTGCACTTAGTCCGAATCATACAACTAGTTCTGGCCAGTGGATTTGAGCAGAAGTTGTATGTGGTGGTTTTAAAACACAGCCCAAATTCTTTAACATTCTTTCTACTGAGAGTTGGGTTATTTGTTGCCGT
>NW_012151951.1:7583343-7597297 GCF_000956105.1 Propithecus coquereli
GGCAGAGTCTCACTCTGTTGCCTGGGCTAGAGTGCTGTGGCATTAGCCTAGCTCACAGCAACCTCCAACTCCTGGGCTCAAGCGATCCTCTTGCCTCAGCCTCCCGGGTAGCTGGGACTACAGGCAGACGCCACCATGCCTGGCCGATTTTTTCTATTTTTAGTTGTCCGGCTAATTTCTTTATATTTTTAGTAGAGACGGGGTCTCACTCTCGCTCAGGCTGGTCTCGAACTCCTGAGCTTAAGCAATCCTCCTGCCTTGGCCTCCCAGAGTGCTAGGATTACAGGCGTGAGCCACCGCGCCTGGCCAGCATTTTTTTTTTTTTTTTTTAATTTAAACCCACTGCCTTTCCTTAGCATTTGAATGCTGCCTGGGCACAACCTGACTGGGTATGAACTTATTGATTCAATTGTTTATTTATTCATTTACAAATACTGGTAGGACTCATGCCTGCCCAGTTCGGTTTTAAACACTAAGGATATAGCATAAAAAAAAGCAAAAGAAGGAAGGAAGGAAGGAAGGAAAAGGGAAGGGGCAGGGGAAAGGGAAAGAAACAGACAAAAATCCTTGCTCTCATAGGATTTATCTTTTGATGGGGGAGATGAGCTATAACCAAATAAGCTAGAAGAATTACATAGGGTGTCAGAATTTGTTAATTGCCACAGAAGAAAGTAAGAATGTAAATGCCAAATAGAGAGTCCTGGGAATGATAAGAACGCATCACTATCATAAAATGATGGTCTGTCATGAAAGAAAAATAAAAGGCGGCCACGGGGGGATTGATTCACATATTTAAAGGTGAAATATGGCCTGTTTGGTCTTGTCAGTATTATATATATCCTCTACAAGCACAGACTTGATTTTTGATGGAAAGGCCCTGGGGATTATACAAAGAAAAATAATTTTAAGGTTGTTTGTGTGAAGAAAATATGCTAAGTTAAAAGTGCCAAGTTTCAGAATCTTAGGCAAGGGCAGACTTGTGCTTTAGTCTCTTGAAAGCAGTCCTAAAGGATCACAAGGCAAGTGAAGCAGGTAAGTAAAGCGTCAACACAAAGACTATTCCCAGAAGGGCTACTAGGACTGTAATGTCATGGTGAAAAAGAGGCACTCACAAGGCTAATGCATTCATAGGCTACTTACTGCCAACAGCCTCTGGCATCAAAATGCTTCTATCCTCTAAATGCCTATTTTACAATTGGCAAAGCCACAAGAAGGGCATTTCCAGGATGGAACATCTGGTTCATTTTACCTAAGTAAGTCAGCAAGTGCACTGTATTTTGTTGCTTTTTTAAGAGGCCTGTGCACATCCAACAAAGTTCGTGATAATAAATAACATAAAAGATCTATATAATCTTACCACTTTCAGATAAAATGTTAAATATAATTATTATCCACTATAAATAATCTTGAGCATTCCAGGGCCTATGAAATTTCGTCCTTCATATGACAACAGCATCTTATTTTCGATGCCTTCAGGAAACTAGATAACTGGGGGATTTGTTTGTTGTTTGTTTTTTAATAGAGACAAGGTCTCGCTCTGTTGCCAGGCTGAAGTGCAGTGGCACAATTATAACTCACTGCAGCCTCGAACTCCTGGGTTCAAGGGAATCTCCTACCTCAGCCTCCCAAAGTGCTGGGATTATAGGTGTGAGCCACAGTGCCTGGCCTACATAACTGTTTAATTTGAAATATCATTTACAATTTTTAGAGCCTCAGTAATCATGTCATTTGTGTCAAAAAGTTTCCAAATTCTCCAAGGTACATCATTCACACTTGATTGCATTAATCATATATTAAATAATTTTTTGTAAATGTATGCAAATTCCCAATGCTGTCAAATAATCACTTGTCTATATGTTATTTGGGAAAAAAAATTAAAGAAAGGAAAATTAAACAATTAAAATTTTATATCAACAAGGAAACCATTTTTCCTTTCTATTATTCTAAAGCAATTATACGTGTAAGAATGAACTTCATGGATGAATAGATAAAGAAAATATGGTATATACCTACAATGGAACATTATTCCATTGAATAGAAGAAGGAAATCCTGTCATATGCTATGACATGGATGAACCTTGAAGATATTATGCTAAGTGAAATATGCCAGTCAGAGGATGACAAATACTGCATAATTCCACTTATATAAGGTATCTAAAACAGTCAGACTCATAGAAGCAGAAAGTAGAATTGTGATTGTCAGGGGCTAAGGGGGTGGGGAAATGGGGAATAGCTGTTCAATAGGGATGGGGATTTAGTTAGGCAAGATGAGAAGTTTCTAGAGATCTGCTGTACAATTTTGTGCTTATACTTAACAATGCTGTACTATACACTTAAAAATTTGTTAAGAGGATATATCTCAGGCTATGCGTTTTTCACCACAATCTTTTAGGAAAAGAATGAATTTTGGCTTTGTAACACTATGTTGAAAGTTATAAAAGATTTGTGACATTATTTTGTACCATTTGTAAGGAAAACCTTACAAAATCTATGTTGACTATCAGTCATGTCTTTGGCTGCCAGCAACAAAACCAACTTGAGGACTTTAATCAAAAATGAAAGTTACCAGAAGCATGTTTGAGGCACAGAGACTTGATGGGAAGCTGGCAGACCAGGCTCGGAATGAATCAAAAGATCCCAGCAGTTCTGGGCAGTAAGAACCACAATCGTGGTCCCCGTGATGCTGTTGTCGCTTTTCTGCCTGCTTACCCACTGCCATAAGAAACCCCAAATGGCCAGTTAGCAGCCTCAGCTGCTAATTCAATAAAAGCATCATGGGGTTCTCTAGTGAAAGCATTTCTCTCCTGAATGCTAAAACCTTTATATCAGCAAAGTTCAGAGTCACAGGGATTAGAAGCAACAAAAAATTTTAGTGACTCATTAAGTGTAATTGTGAGAGGCACCATCACCCCACTTTCACCCTTTGCTTCCCATACAACAGTTTCTGTTTATGGGAAAAAACACCACCTACTATCTTGTTCACTAATTTAGAACATATACGTCCTGAAGTATCATACCAAAATCTTACAGGGTATCATCTCCTGGATTTGGGCATAACGAAATCTTAGTAATCCATTCCACAGTTTTATAGAGCCAGATGCCTCTAGGTGATGGTGATGTGATAAGATCAACAAAACCCTTGGCATCAGCCATTTCTCCATCTCCACCACTGTTAAGTGAATTCTTTGATCTGTAGCAATCTGTAGGACACTGTGACTATGTATAAGGCATTGTGTAAGTTCATGGATGGTGGTGCTCAATCCAGATTAAATATCTCATAATGAGGATGTATCAGTATCCCCTCCATGATGGTCCCCCAGAGTAAGGTACCATATCCATGGTGTCAGTAGCTGCTAGAAAACTGGGTAGCAAGCAGTAACTGTCCAGGGCAGCCTAGGTAAGGTCAAGTCTCTGTTGAGCCCAGACGAAGCCTCCATCCCTCTACCATGACCACTTTGTTTGAGTTCAAACTGGGGTAAAAATACTGACTGATAACTGTAGGACAGGGCATTTTTTCCCACTGATTATTAAGAACCCCACGGAGGGGGCTTTTGGTGAGCATTCACATAAAATACAAGTATTCACACACTCTAGAACCGTCAACATATCCCTTCCTCAGACCTTCTTATTACCGGTTCTCTATCTTGTTTTTTTTCCCAACATGCCAAGCCTTAGCCTCTGCTTGTGAATTGGTGTGGATCCTCACATGCATCTCTCCACCTTACCATCTGGAAAAAGTAGACAATGAGACATACCACTAGAAGTTCCACAAATGGAAGGATTTCTCTTTTCCAGTGGCCTTCAGGTTCACCATTGAGTTGGGCTGACTAATGTTGGCACATTGTTTAGGGCCATTTGTAAGGCAGACTTGAATTTTTTCCTCTTTAATTATAGGGAAATCAGATAAGGCCATGAGTTGAGAGGAAACTGCAGGAGTAGGCATGCTGGGTATATGAGCATTGCTACTCCAGGTCCACTCAGGTCCCACCCCATATTCCTGCCTATATATTTGACTTCTGCTTGGTGACGAAGCTCCAGCCTGGTGAATCAGAGAACACTCAGCTCATCATGGGCACTCAGATTTCACGGTCACTTGGTGTTCTGCAGCCAGGCATTTAGTCTCTATCAAAGCCAGGTCATAAGCCAAGAATTAATTTTCAGAAATGTAGTAGCCTTTGACAAAGAGAACCTGGCTTTATTGCAAAATGCCCCTCTTGTAATTGTCCAGTGGAGGCTTTCCTGAGCTTGATAGAGCATCCAGTCTGCTGTAGGCACTTCGCACAGGTACCATTAGATCCAATGGACCATGGACCCAGTGGCAAAGTTGCTTGCATTGTAGCTCAGACCAGCTAAAGGAACTTTTCTTGCTTTCAACTCTGTTAATGATGGTAGCCTTTTGGGTCTCCCACTTAATGGGTCAGAGAAGCACATTATACTGTTCAAGTTTCCTCCAAAATTCAAAAAGGTCCACCAAGTATTATGCTTTTTTCTTCTTGGTAGGGGATATAAGATACCACAACTTTTCTTTTTTGGAGAGGTTTCATCAACATGCCCCTGATTAAGGAGTCTCCTTCCCCCAAGAAACTGCACAGGTATTGCTGGCTACTATTTTTTTTTTTTTTTTGGGACAGTCTCACTCTGTTGCCCAGGCTAGATCAGCCTAGCTCACAACAACCTCAAACTCCTGGGCTCAAGCAATCCTCCGGCCTCAGCCTCCCGGAGTGCTAGGATTACAGGTGTAAACCACCGCGCCCGGCCTGGCTTCTATATTTTTATGGACTGTATCTTTAGGATGCATGTGTTTCTGAAATTAATTTATCCACCTTCCTCCAACACTGATACACTCATAGCAACTCAGTGACCTTGGCGTGAGAACATAAGACCACACTAATAGATCTAATGTTGGGCATCTTTCTTTTTTTTGCACTGCGAGTATCTCTTTTCCCCAAACTTCCTCACTCTCTCTACTGTTTCTCCTGTTTTCCCAATAGCTACGTACATGGCTCTGGCCAAATCAACCAAGCATTCATTCACTAAGATGTATTGAGTTGCCACGATGTGCCAGGCACTTAAACCACTGGACATTTAGCAGCGAACAAAACTGACATGGCGCCTGCATACCTTTCACAATTAGCAAGCCAGTAGCACGGATCCAGAAAGTGGAAAAGAGAGGGGGAAGACGCTGTACAAGACTACTGACCTTGAACACACAGTGATCCTGCCTACCAACCTGAGAAACAGACTCTACCCAACCAGAGCAGCCATTTTTCCATCTACGGAGGCATTAGTAAGAGGAGTAAAGTATTCTTCCAGTTCTCTTTTGTGGGGAGAGGAAGTTTGAATGCAAATTTCATTTCTTCCTATGGTAGAAGCCTAAATGTGAGGAAAGACAAAGGAGCTTGTCCCGATACCAGCAGCATTCCTTGTCAGCACTGAGCAGCCACTTAGGATTGGTTATAATTAATTCATAGTGACACCAGCCTGCCTGGTTGAGTGATTTTTTTTTCCCCAGAAACATTCAGTTGCATGCTGAACTGATCCCGAGATAGTTTTCCCAGATGAATATGACAGAGGGAGAGGGGCTTGGGAATTGAGATATTTCCAAGAAAACGATTATGATGTCTCACTGAATCTAAGATACAGAAGAAGGTAAAGAGAGAAGGGTGTTAATGGATAGAAAGTGATAGAATTGGTCAGTGCATTACAAATCTTGATGAAATTAAAGATTTATTGTGGTAGAAAAAAAATGCTGGCAGGCCGTGAGATTTTGATAATTTTAGTGGACTGTGTAAATTTGCAGTTTCGAGGTAGTGAATGTTTGTGATGATGAGAAAAAAATGAATGAGAAAGGAAGAATAGAGGGGAAATTTCCTTAGAGATGAAGAAGGTAAGAAACTAAGAGGTGACATTGGACAGCTCATCCGAGTGGATATTGAAAGCAGTAAGCAGAATGACAGGAATTGAGATAAAAAGAAAAACAAGGCAAAGTGCTAAAATCTTTAGTACGCGGAGAATGACCAAGCAGTTGGCAGATGACGGCAGTTGATGGAGCCAGATGGCATAAGCCTCAAAGGAGCAGGGGATTTTTTTACAGCAGGGGCTGAGAGAGAATAATTATCTGGAAGTTGCAGTGGGGAAGCAGAAGCCATCTCCTGCTGATGCTGGAGGATGAGCCGTGTGAGTGTGCTGCAGGGAGGCGGTGTCCTCAGCATGTTTCGGGTAAGGCACGGAGGTGAAGGAAACATTCTGAGAGGAGACCATTCCTTTGGAAATGGGATAAGATTTCCTGACAGTGCAGCCTTCAAGGTTTAAAAGGACCAGCAGGTTTCTTTTATAATCAAAAGTCAATCTTCCACTTGAGAGGGACAAGGGGCTGCTACAAGCTTGTAACCCTGATCCCTGTCCTCCATAATTCACCTTCCCCATCACACTGTATTTAGGCGGTGCGGTATCCCCTTTACCATTTGCTGGAGGATAGTCTCACAACTTTTTTTTTTTTTTTTTTTGACAGAGTTTCGCTTTGTTGCCCGGGCTAGAGTGAGTGCCGTGGCGTCAGCCTAGCTCACAGCAACCTCAGACTGATCTAGTTGAAAGTCAGAACAATTAGAAAACCAGGTGTGCACCATAATGCCTGGCTAATTTTTCTATTTTTGTTAGAGACAGGTTCTCTCTCTTGCCCAGGCTGGTCTGAAATTCCTGACTTCAAGTGATCCTCCCACCTTGGCCTCCCAGAGTGCTAGGATTACAGGCATCAGCCACCGCACCCAGCCATGTCTCACAACTCTTATTATAATTCCCTCGTAACACACATGAAACCAGATTGGAATCCATTCATTTATTTCTCTCTCCCTTCCTTCTGTTGTTCTTCTCTTCCCTCCACTCATCCACCCCATTTATTCTTTGTTTTCTTAAATCATTCATTCAGTGAGACTTTCAAAGCCCAGAAGGAAGCAGATGTAAAATAACATGCAATAAGATGTTGTTGCTTATGAAGAATTATTACTCATCATCATCTCTGGAGTTCTGTACAAGGAGGCCTCCCTACCTAGTTCTCTTTGGGTCTGTTCCCTGTCTCCTCATAGTTCCTTCAAGAACTTCTAGAGACTAAGCCTCCCAACTCAAAGGATGAACGTCCAGAGAAACACAGATGCTCCCTCATCACCTCTGTAAAACCTGCCTTTCAAATTCAAGTTTTACATCTAATCTGGAGTCATATTACTAAATCATAAGAAATGACAGTGATCTAGCACCTCTTATATTTTCCTGGATTGGACTTCAGCCCATTATCCGAAGTGAGGTATCACAAGATCGGAAGAATGGACTCCACTTGTACTCGCCATCAAATTGGTACTAACTGATGAACACTAGGGTGCTTACATGGCAGTAATACTCTCCAGGGATTAGGGGGATGGGGGGCTAAACCCGCAACTAAAGGACACGGGGAGCATTGTAGAGGGGAAAGGCATGCCTCTAACCCTCGCTTGGGCTAGGCAAAGACATAAAATGTAACCATAATCTTTGTACCCTCATAGTACCCTGGAATTAAAAAAAAAAGGAAAATAAAAAAAAAAAGTTTTACATCTGAAGGCCTGCCTCTTCTCTCAAATGATTGACAGCAGGGCTGCCCCTTGTTTAGGGAAAACCCTACCCCCAGGACAACTGTATCTGAATCTGAAACCTAACAAATCAGAATTCTAAACCTAATATCCAGACCCACACACAGAAAGTGGAGATCAAACTATTATATAGAAAATGACAGATGTCATATTGAAATCTTTCAATACAACTAATTATTAATAGGGGTTTTATAAAGTAAATTACATATACTTTGCTATAATTTTATTCTATAGGATGATTTACCAACTGCATTCTAAATGTGTTTTCAAAATTAATTAATTGGTATTAGAAAAAACAATATTTCCTACAGTGTAAGATATGCCTCTGTGTAATATATAAGCATTTCAACATTGACTTTTCAACCAAAAAAGACGTTTTTTTTTTTAAGTATACTAATGGGAAATTAAATGGATTGGTTGGACAAGGTGGCTCATGCCTGTAATCCTACCACTTTGGGAGGCTGAGGTGGGGGCATTGCATGAGGCCAGGAGTTTCACACCAGCCTGAGCACAAGTGAGACCCCATCTCTACAAAACAAGTAGAAAAATTAACCAAGTATGGTGGCACACGCCTGTAGTCCCAGCTGCTTGGGAGGCTGAGGCAGGAGGATTGCTGGAGCTCAGGAGTTTGAGGTTGCAGTGAGCTATGATAACACCAGTGCACTCTAGCCCTGGTGACAGAGAGAAACTCTGTCTCAAATAAATAAATAAAACTTTTAGTCTAATATAATAGCATAGCCTTCATTAGGTTTCTCTTAAGACACTGCACATTTGTCTAAATTCACACATATAAAAATGAGTAGCAAAACAATAACAAGTTATCCCTCAAATTAAAAATATAGCAGCATCCTAAATGAACTGATTCTTTGTAGCCTGCCAAAGACAATGGGAGATTTTTCTTACCATCGATTTCTGTATAGTACTGTAGTCCTTGACAAAGTTTTTTGGAAATAGCCAGTTGGGACTCTCTACTAGGAATTCTGAGGAGAAACAGGGAAGCAGGAGAAATAGAAAGGAGAGGTAAAGTGCTCTCTTCGCGCTCCTACAACAAAGTTATTGGTGGTATCGGGTCACTGAACTGAGCTGTGATTTCAGCAATGATGAAGACAGTGAAAGTATGTGAAAGTTGGAGAGAATGAGAGTACCTGATAACCCACTGGCCCTTCACAAAGATCTCGGTGCCTTAGGCAAGTGGTCAGATGAACTTGCTTAAAGACCGTGGACAACTTAAACACTGAGACACATGGGATCTCTGGTTCATGCAACATTTAGCACTTTCCCTCTCCAATAAGGTTAATTAATCCAATATAGCAAACATTTAATGGCATCTATCATTTGCCAGGCATTATGATTGTTAGATACATAGGTGAAAAATGTTTGACTCTCAAGGAGATTGAATTGAGTGGGAGACATACCAGCAAATCCAATCAGCACGTTATGAAAATTAATATACTCATAATGGCAGTATTCCAGTGGTTCAGTGGAATTATAAGACAAGGAACCAGGCATGGTGGCTCACACCTATAATCCCAGCCACTTTGGGAGGCCGAAGCAGGAGGATTGCTTGGGGCCAGGAGTTCAAGACCAGCCTGGACAACATAGCGAGATCCCATCTCTATAAAAATTTTGAAAAAATAAAAAAAGGAGGAGGAGTGCTTAAGATAGGTCAGTGGTAGGGAAGGCTTCTCAGATGATATGATTTTGGAGCTGACCATTGAAGGAGAACCAGGAGTTTACTAGACAGAAAAGGGGTAAAAGACATTCTAGACAGAGAAAACAACATACGTAAGGGCAAGCAACATAAAACATGATGGCCTTGCCTCATGATTCTGCCAGGAAACAGATGGCACAATTGTAGGTTAACTGAAAGAGTTAAATGAAGTGACTATTTCCAGAGATTTGGTCAAGGTCAAGGGTGCCAGCAAAGGATGGTGAAGCATTCAAGGAGAGCAACAGTGCGCAGCCTTTAACCACTTGGCTGGAAGAGTCAAGGAGAGAAAATATGATTACCAGAACCTGGTGACAGCCATAGCCATGGGAGAGGTACTACCCAACAGGAACCTTACTAGGAGCAGAGGAGTACAACCAGTGCCAAGCCACAGCCCAGTAGAGACAAGGAGGGATAAATACCCTAACTTCTCTTTCCTCCAGTCTCCACCTGGCACCTCCCATTGGCTGAACCCTACTGTAAGCCAAAGGGTGAGGGAGTTTAGGGAGGCTTTCTGGGAAGGCCAGCTTCCAGAGGCCTACAGAACGGAGAGTATGTCTTCAGAGGCAGACAGAATCATTAGTATACCTCAGATTCATGTCCTGGGTCCAGACAATCTCCTGTTTCTTGAATAGGTATAGCACAGGACTGTATTTGTAACATTGTAACAAGTCTGCTGTCTTAGCAGTTTGGGCTGCTATAACAAATTACCATAGAATGAGGGGCTTAAACAACAAAAATTTATTTCTCACAGATTTGGAGGCCGAAAGTCCGAGATCAGGGTGCCAGTGTGGCTAGGTTCTGGTGAGAGCCCTCTTCGGGGTTACAGACAGCCATCTTGTTGTGTCCTCGCGTGGTGGAAAGAGGACTAGAGAGCTCTTGTCTCTTTAATAAGGGCACTGATCCACCCTCATGACCTTAGTTACATCCCAAAGGCCCCATCTCCTACTACCATCACATTAGAGGTTAGGATTTCGACATAAGAATTTGGGGTGGGGAGGACACAAACATTCAGTCCTAAACTGATAGAGGGGCTCGTTGAATTACATGATGGAAAAATTCTTAAGATCTGGTTTCACCCAATCTTTGCATGTGCCTATTTTTAACCACAATGATGTAATAATTATTCTATCAAATTTATAAAAACAAAAACAATCGTAAGACACTGTGAGATGATATACCATGTTAGGTGCTTATTTGTCTATCTAAAAATAACAACTACTTTAATGTTCTGTTAATGTATGAAAGTTGCATATTAGTCTCATAGAATATTTTTGTTCAGTTAAGATACTTCATATTTTATTTATAAATTTTAGTTAAATCACATTAAGGTCTCTTCACATTTTATTATGGTGCTGCATTGTTTGAAGGAGGAGAAAAAGAACAAGTTGTCCTCATACAACCTTTTTTTCTCTCTATTTTTCAGATCAATAACTCGATCTTATTACCGCAACTCAGTTGGTGGCTTTTTAGTATTTGACATTACTAACCGACGATCTTTTGAACATGTGAAAGATTGGCTAGAAGAAGCAAAAATGTATGTACAGCCATTTCGGATTGTATTTCTGCTAGTGGGACATAAATGTGATTTAGCTTCACAACGTCAAGTTACAAGGGAAGAAGCTGAAAAACTATCAGCAGACTGTGGAATGAAATACATAGAAACCTCAGCAAAAGATGCTACAAATGTTGAAGAATCCTTCACAATCTTGACAAGAGACATATATGAACTTATTAAAAAGGGAGAAATTTGTATTCAGGATGGCTGGGAAGGGGTTAAAAGTGGTTTTGTTCCAAATACTGTGCATTCTTCTGAGGAAGCAGTAAAGCCGAGGAAAGAGTGCTTCTGCTGACTTCAAACATGCCAAAGAACTAACAAGAACAGATTGGGTGTCATTTCAGGATAAATACCAACATTAACAGCAGAATGATGTAATGAAAGCATTAAAAAACCCACACTGACACTATTTTGTAAGGTATTTGATTCGGAGCACTATACTTACTTGTTACACTACCAGATTAGATATTTTGCTAAATTATCAGGCAAAGCAGACAACTTTTTCTTGAAACTGACATATCTGCATATTACCTCCATTCTCACTTTGTTAGCCTACAGCTGACCTTAGTGTCCAGATATATCAATATTACTCATTTTTCTTGACAGTTCAAAATGGATTTTTTGTGCATGCATAGTCTGATTGAAAAGATTTTATCAGAAATTACATTATCTTGAGTTAATTAATTAAGATTGAATGGTAAAGTGCATTTAAAAGTACACTGTTCACTTGCAAAGTAAACAATCTCAGAAGTATCAACTAGGACTTAAGTAACAGTTTCTTGTTTAAGGTATCAGGGTTTTTTTTGTTTCTGTTTTTGTTTTTTTACCATTCTCTGAAATATTTATCCTCCTTTAATTTTGCCTGAACATAAGAAAATGAGTTTCATACTCATTTTTGTTCACTGATTTGTTGCTCCTAAAAGTTTTATGTTTTACAAAGGTATCTAAGGATCCAAGCAAAATATTCTAAGCAAATATTTGTAAAAATAAAAAACAAAGGACCACTCAGTAGCAAATGTTCAATGTTAGTGTATACTGTTTGTGTTTGGACAAGAAAAACAAAATTTATTTATATACTGACATTTTCAAAGATAGTATATGCAATTTACCTTGAACTATTGTCAAAATTATCAATATAGGTAAATATGGAATGTTTTTAATAATAGCAATTTTGTCCAAGTAAATTTCCAAATTTTTCCATTTTCAATACAAGAAGAATATAGAAAAGATTTTTTTGGATGAGGAAAATTGGTTAGATGTTTGATATATTTAACATTCAAATTGCATTTTACAAATCTCAACAGTTCAAATGAAGATAGAATCATCAGTCAAGGCAGTAAAATGACTTTTGAGTTTCCTGATTTTTAACTTATTGATTAACCTTCTCTCCTGGAGAGAAGGTTGATCACAATTCAAATATTTTATAATGTACTCTGTTCTGTAAACTATTCCTAATCACAGAGGGGCACCAAATGAAGCTGCGTTTTTGGAATCATAATGTTTTTACTGTTAAACTGTATATAGTTGCTTCATTTGTTTGAAAACCAAAGTGGTACAGTAGAAAGAATATTTAACAAGAAATCAGAGAACTTGGTTTTAAACTTGCCTGTGCAGTACCAATACTTGACCATGAGTAAGTCACATAACCTCTCTAAGCATCATTTTTCTACTCTGTAAAATGAGACTAATAACCTGAGTTATTGTGTTTAATGGAATTATTTTGAGAATCAAGTGAATCAGGCAAAAAAGCTTTGTAAATGGAGAAAGCATTGTACAAATGTGAGATTGATAACAGTTGCTCATGGCCATACTGTTGTATTTATAATGGATGAGAATTTTGTTTTCTCATGTTTTTTCCTTTCATTTCTGTGCAGAAGGAGCAAAAGAACGTGTGCGTTTTCAAGGACCTGGGGGAATTCTTGGTTGATGGTTATCCTCTACCCTTTTACCCTGAACCACTGCTCTGCCAAAGTGGAAATGATAGAGAGGGAAGTCCCTGGAGACTTAATCCAATCAAAAGTCATGTTTGAATGTGTTTTTTGTGCATCTTTGAAGTAGATATTTAGTTCTGTTTTCAAATACTTGTACATTTTCTAGGCTTATGTAAGTGTTTTTTAATAGTGCTTATGGAGAGAATGTAAATTATAACCATAAAAATTATAAATATTTATATTGTCAACATTTCCTTGATATCCTTAAGTTAATTTCACATTGAATTCAAACTATAATCAACCAGGTGAGAAAGTACCTGTCCCCCAAAATGTGAAGTAGTCGATTTTTACTGTTACAGTTTTAAATCTTGTATAACAATTTGCCATCAGTCCAAAATGGCATAAAGTCAAATACTGAATATCTAACAACAGTTTAAAGTTCAGTCACCTGTGCCTACTTTCAAAGTTAAATAGCTAAAATATAAAATGTGATCTAACTTTCAGTGGACACCTTTATAATAATATTGGGGGAGACTAATATTGGGGCTGATGGATATCATGTGCTCCAAGATTAAAATAAGACTAATGGCTGAGCAAGATGGCTCATGCCTGTAATCCCAGCACTTTGGGAGGTTGAGATGGGAGGATCGCTTGAGGCCAGGAGTTCGAGACTAGTCTGAGCAACATAGTGAGACTCCCTCTCTAAAAGAATTAAAAATAAAATAGAACTAAGGAATTGGAAAAAACAAACTGGAAGGCAAGGCCCAAAAATGTTGATACTTATGTGACAGAAGCAAGCCTAGAACTCTGGTCTCCCAACACATTGCTCACCAAGCTGTGTTTTGTGTGTGCGTATGTGTGTGTGTATTGGAGAGGGAGGGATGCAAAGGAAAGGGGAAATGTGATCTAACTGAATCCACAAACTACTAAGATTGGGTTAAATGATTTTTATATTATAGAGGAGCTATTTGTGGTAAAAACAATAGTAAAGTGAATGATGACTACAAAGATCTGAGTTCTTATACAAGATTGCCAAACGTCTGTATAACCCTAGCCAGATAGTTTTATCCATTTATATATGTAAAATAGCTGACCTATTTTCTTACACATCATTATAGAGAATATGGATAATAATGCCAAA
>NW_012151951.1:7598827-7631809 GCF_000956105.1 Propithecus coquereli
CTAAAATAATAATAAAGTTAAATCCTTTGCATTTTAAAATGGTAGAGTCCATTCCCAGTCAGAAGCTAACTCCTGAAAATTCCATAGCTGATAAATAGCCATCTCTGCTTCAGAAACTTTGTAAATCTCAATGTTTTCACCATACTTTCCTGAGCAACCAGTCTTCACTTGATTTTAAAATAACTTAATAATAACAAACTAATCTCCTGAACCTGAATGAACTGCTGCATGACCTGGTATTTCTATAATGTTAATAACTGATGCAAGTAGACACATGAGTGATGAGCTGTGACAATCTATATCAATCATTATACAATCTAGTTCACTTACTGCACATAATCATGGTAGAAAATAAATGAAAAAAATTTCTAAGGTATAAAAAATTAGTGTACCTTGCTATTTCTCTGGGTAAATTGTTTGTCTTTTTTTTAAAATAGTGCCTACAACTTTGTCTTATCTATGTGACATTTAGTGACTACTAATTGATGGTTATTATGTTGAATTAATCCTATTAAATGTGGGTTCCTCATACTTGGTTTTAATTTATATGTTCCACAGAAGAATAAACATCTTTTACTATTATCATCTCTTGGCGTTTTTTTTCCAGAACGACAGCCAGTGGAAGTAAGATATAGTATAAACTTTTTGAAATGTGTTACTAATGTTTGATTTTAAATAATGAATAAAAAGAATGAGAATGAGAACTGTGATCGTGCCAGGGTTGTTACATTGTCCATCTTTAGCAATCCATCTTTAGTGATGCTTTTAAAACAGAAGCAACTATTTAACTGCAGTTGTGTGTGTGTGTGTGTGTGTGCGTGTGTTCACAAATGCAGTGCAAGTAAGAATCAATTAGAGGTTCATAATCCCTTATATATTACATTATACCATGCTGGAGTGTGAGGCAGAACCCCATAATCAAATATTAATATTTTTATACAGCAAAATGTATGAATATTCACACTAAAAGAGATAAGGTCTATAAATAATCTGTCATCAGTTTAGGTCAGATTTTTGCTGCCAAAGGAGTTATAAAAATAATCTTAGATTTTCAGAGCTTTTTCGATTTCAGAATTGCAGAAAAGGGATCATGGCCATATTCTGTGCCTTAACAGATATTTCAAAACTCGTGACTTGGTTCATCTTTGTCATACTTCAGCTTTGCACATAGTGGGAGTTTATTAAATTTTAAATTGAGCTGTTAAATTACACAGAAAATTTTCATACCTTCTGCACATGTAATACAGATGTAAAATGTTTACCACAGTACTTAGCACATTTTTTTTAAGAGACAAGGTCTCACTGTGTTGCCCAGGCTGCCCTCAAACTGTTTAGGCTCAAGCAATGCTCCCACCTCGGCCTCCCAAGTAGCTGGGACTACAGACATGTGCCACCGTCCCTGACCCATAATTTTTATTATCATTTTTGTTCTAGTTTTAGTGTCATTCTGTCATTCTTACTATAATCACCAAATTGTCAAGGAGGCAGTTTTAATCCTAATAGTCAACAAGAAACTGATTTTTTTTTTTTTTTTTTGAGACAGAGTCGCACTCTGTTGCCCGGGCGAGTGCCTTGGCGTCAGCCTAGCTCACAGCAACCTCTAACTCCTGGGCTTAGCCTCCTGAGTAGCTGGGACTACAGGTGTGCACACCATACCCGGCTAATTTTTTCTATTTTTAGTGGAGACAGTGGTCTTATTCTTGCTCAGGCTGGTCTCGAACTCCTGAGCTCAAGCTGTCCTCCCCCCTCAGCCTCCCAGAGTGCTAGGAGTACAGGCGTGAGCCACGCGCCCAGCCTGAAACTGATTGTTGATAATGGCTATCTTGTTCATTTTGAATGGTCATGACTCTGAAATGGTCTGATTCTTAGAATCAGAGAAGAATGCTTTACTAGTGCCCTGAAGGACATAGAGAAGATGATACAGTCTTGGGAATTGCTGGCCATCAACAACAGCATCTGACATATGGACAGGTACTGGAATAAATGTGGACCAACACGTATCTCGACAGCAGTACTGGAAATAGTCACCATCAGGAAGAGTTAGCACATACACCCAATGTGGTAAGGACTGTGGGTCAGTCCTTAACTGACATAAAATTATTGTGTAAACTACATAACCATTACATAAAATGATTATCAGTAGCATTTTTAAAGGATTTTTTGGTAACAGCTTTATTGACATAATTTACATATCATACAATTCAACCATTTAAAAGGAACAATTCAATACTTTTTAATATATTCAGTTGAGCAACTATCACCATAATCAATTTTAGAATATTTTCATCACCTCAAAAAGAAATCCCCATATCCTTTAGCTATCACCCTAATACTCTTCCCCACCCACAACCTCACCGACCCTGCACCAGACTCCTAAACAACCACTAATCTACTTCCTGTGTCTCTGTATTTGCCTATACTGGACATTTCATAGAAAAGGAGTCATATAATATGTAGCCTTTTATGACCGGCTTCTTCCAATTAGCATAATGTTTTCAAAATAGTAGCTCCATTTTAATAAAAATTTTCCCATTGTGTAATAAATACTCATTGCACAAAATTTGGAAAATGTAGAAAGAGGGAAATCATCATTAGACCCCTTACCCCAAATCAACTTTTTAATATTTAATATATTCCTTCTAGTAAACACAGCCATGTTGTAAAAAGAAAAAAAATATGATAACAGATATATAAAGTAGAAAGTGAAAGCGCCCTTTTACCCTATCCCAATTCCATTCCCCTCTAAGAGAAAACCAATGCTTACAATTTTATATATTCATGTCTTTTTCCTATATATTTACACATACCATATACACATATATAATGGGAAGCTTTCTTACATGGGATGAGTTTTAATATTCTATAACTTGGTCTTTGCACATAATAGGGTCTTGGAAATCTCTCCATATCAATATATATTTATTTTCTTTTTGACAATTTCATAGAGTGCCACAATACAGAGGGAAAATCACATATTGAACTATTTCCAATAATAGGCCTTTAGATTTTTTCCAGTTTTTTTGATATCGGAAACAACGTTCCAGTGAACATCTTAGTGCGCATATTTTTGGGCAAATGTGTAATTTTGTATGATGGATTCCTAGAAGGAGGCTTGCTGGGTTAAAGGGCATTGCACAGGTTTTTGGTAACTGTTACCAAATTAATCTTTAAGAGAGTAGGGCTGGCTGGGCACAGTGGCTCACACCTGTAGTCCCAGCTGCTTGGGAGTCTGAGGTGGAAGGATAGCCTGAGCCCAGGAATTGGGGGTAACAGTGAGCTGTGATCATGCCACTGCACTCCAGCCTGGTGACAAAGACAAGACCTTGTCTCTAAAAAATAAAAAAATAAAAGAATGGGGCAACTAATATTCTCAAAAAGAATTTATAAGGACATTTGTTTTCTATTTAGAAAAGTAGTATGTAAGGAAGAAAAAAATTATTTAAAAAACACATTTGTTTCCCTCAGGTCTTCATTAATGCTAAATAATGGGGGCAAGCACAGTGGCTCATACCTATAATCCTAGCATTTGGGGAAGCTAGGATTGCTTGAGGTTAGGAGTTCGTGACCAGCCTGAGCAACATAGCAAGACCCCATCTCTACAAAAAATAGAAAAATTAGCTGAGCATGGTGGCCCAGGACTTTGAGGTTGCAGCGAGCCATGATGGTGCCATTGCACTCTAGCCTGGGCAATAGAGTAAGACTCTGTCTCAAAAAAAAACAAAAAACTAAATGATGAAAAAATTTGACATATTGACAAATGATGGCCAAAATATTCTCATTTTAATTTGCATTTCTCTGTTCTTGTGACTCCAATCAGCTTTCGTAAATTTAATGATCATTTGTATTCCTGTGGTGAATTACTTATTATATCCTTTTCTAATTTTCTATTGGATTGTAAGAATTTTTCCTACTGACTTTTTAGGAGTAGTTTCTATAGTACAGACAGAAATGGTTTGTTTTGTATGTTGAAAGTATTTTCTTCCAGCCTGTTAAAACTTGTTTATGCTATCTTTTGTTTTAAAGTTTTCAATTTTAGGAATCTTGAGACTATTTTTTTTTCCCTTGCATCTTCTGGGATTTATATCTTTTTTTTCCTTTATTTTTTTTTCTTTAATTCAACTGAAACACCATGGGATTTATATCTTGATTAGAATCTTCTTCTCTAGCCCAAAATTATAAAATACTGTCCTATATCTTGCTTTTTATGTTTATACTTTTATATAGCAGAATTTATTTATATATGATATAACATAGGAATTTTTTTTCTGAATAAGTAGTCCATTGTTAAAATGTCGTTTCTATTTTTCTTCAAACATTTGAATTGCCATCTTTATCTGTACTTTATATTTTAGCACTATATCTACACAGAATCTGTTTCCAGACTGTTCAGATCCACTGATTATTAGTTTAATATGGAGCTAATACCACACTTTCATTTACTGAAGCTTTAAATTTTTTTTCTTTTTCTTTTTTCTTTAACATCTTGTATTTTTAAAGGGCACTGAAGCTTTAAAATATGGTTTGCTAATGACTAACCCAGTTGCTATAAGCTTCTCCCATGCCCACCGGCACCCAGACAGCGGTCTCTAAAATACTATTTCCCACTAAAAGGAACCAGGGTTCTTCGGTGAAATGGCTGATTTCTGGTCTGGGGCAGGAAATGTATAAAATGAGTCTGGACATCTTGTCATGGTAGAAACTAATGAAGCTATCAAAGAATATTAGGGACATACCAAAAGGACTTGGAAGCAAACCTGAAGAGGCCAAAGTTGCGATGATAGCATCGAAATGAATCATAGTGGAGTAAAATAACATTAAATATCTTAAAATCTGTGAGTTCAGAATGATACCAAGAAAAACTCATTGTGTTCTGGTCTTTGCCATTTGAGTAAAAAAAAGAAAATGTAAAAGAAAACTTCATTGTGTAATAAAAGGAGCCACTCACTCTTCTATTCCATGATTTCAAGACCCATGTGCTCAGACTACGGGGACAGTGTAGCGTATACTGGTCTCTCTGATTCAAACCATACACAGTACTGCATCCCGTAAGACAGAACCTCATCCTTTCAGGTTTTGTCTCCTACATGGCTTTATAACTGAGTCTTCAGTTAGCCAATTTACCTTTCAATTAGGCCAGCTGCTTCTGCGTGATGAGGAACATAATAAGACCAAATAATTCCATAGGCATGACCTCACTGCTGCACTTCGTTTACTATGGAATGAGTTTCTTTATCAGACACAATGCCTTGAGTGATGCCCTTACCTGAATAAGGCATTCTGCGAGTTCAAGGATGGTATTGCTGCCAAAAGCATTGCAGACAACGAAGGTAAAACCACATCCAGAATATGTATCTATTCCAGTAAGGATAAATCTATGCTCTTTACATGATGGAAAAGTGCCAATGTAATTAATCTGTAACTAATGGCTGGTGGATCCCTGTGTGTGGGGATCCCTAAGACCACACCCAGGTTCAATGATTCAGGAGGATTCGCAGGACTCAGTATATAATTGTACTCACAGCCATGATTTATTACAGCAAAGACTACAAAGCAAAAACAGCCAAGGGAAAAGGTGTGTGGGGCAAAGACTGGAAAAAATGCATACACTTCCAAGGATCCTCTCCACATAGAATCACACAGGATGTCCTTAATCCGTCCAGCAACAATTTGTGACAACACGTGTGAAATGTTGTCTACTGGAGAAGTTTGTTAGAGACTCAGGGCCCAGGGTTTTTATAATATAAGGGGCTGGTCACATAGACAGCTTCTGTATGGCACAGGCCAAAATTCCAGACTCCTTGAAAGAAAGCAGGAATTCAGCACAAACTTTATCGTTTGTGTGAACAGTTTAGGTGTAATAAGCCATTCTTATCAGTTCTGGGAATGATAGGAACCCTCCTGAGATCCCAGTTCCCAGATGCCAGCCAAGGGCCAGCCTCGTAAGCTGGTCTTTCAAGGCACAGCAGTCAGGCCTGCTATGTTAACTCTTTTCTGCATGGTTCCCCTGGGGAATAGTGACAAGTCAGGGCTCCATGTAGTCTCTTTTGTTGGGCATTCGGGTGGAGGCAATAGCTAGATCAGCCTCGGTAAGTAGGAACCCAGGATGTTGGGTTCAAGCACAAAGCAGAGCAAAGGAGGTTGGATTTGGTGCCAGAAGCCATCAAGTGACAACTGGCAAGGTTACTCCGATCTACTTCTTCACATGGGTTGGGAATAACTCTCTAGGACTCCAGTGGCCCTCTCCTTCTGGGGGAACCTTGGAAAAGGAAGGTTAGTGGAATAGACACAAGGAAGGAGCTTTCTCAGCAACTAGTCTCAAGGCCACAACTGGTACTTATCATCTTCATCCTCTACCATCCATTTTGGATTCCCCTCCCCCATATCTAGCATCTCTACTGGTTTCAGTGGCTTGTCTGGTCATGTGATACAGACCCTCATCCCTGGTGAGGCCCACATCCTAATTCCCAGCACCTATGACTATGTTACCTTCATGGCACAAGGGACTTTGCAGAGTCCCCCTGCAAATATGCAATTGGGTTGAGGATTGCAAAGAGGGTTGCAAAGAGGGGAGATTATCCTGGATTATCAAGGTAGGGCCAATGTAATCACAAGGGCAAGAGGGGAGCAGGAGAGTCAGAGAAGCTATGATGATGGAAGGAGAGGAGTGATGCCATTATCGGAACAGGGCTACGAGCCAAGGGATTTTAGCCCATAAGACCCATTTTTGGAGCTCTGACCCCCAGAACTGCAAGGCAATAAATTTGTGTTGTTTTAAGCCACTGAGTTTGTGGCAAAATGTTACATCAGCAATAGAAAACTAATAGAATATGGCCTTTCCAGCCTAAGGTCACTGCACTTCCTCATTTACCATCAGATTGGACGAGGAAGTGCCGCAAGGCACCATGTGATCCATGTATTTTTCCCTGCCCCATTGCACAGCAGCATCCTTACCCTCTCCTGACAAAATTCAATTACCTTTACTGGGATGAAGTCTCCTCTTCTTGCCTGCTGGTCCCTTGCCATAAGATACAAAGTACCCAGTGCAGGCATAGCTTATAATTACCAGGATTCTTGCTGTGTCCTCTGGCAAAAGTGTTCACCTTTGGAGATCAGGACCTCTTAACCTGCAGAGTCCAGAATTGCAGAGATGGAGAAACACAAATTCCCCAAGTAGAACACTGGGAGTGGTGGTAAATGAGGTTACTCCTGCTTCTGCCCCTTGGTTCCTGGACCCATGTATTCTTCCTACTGGGGACACAGCACTATACATAGGTGTTGAGAGTAAACCTTGCATCATGGGGGAGGGTGCCCATGTTCACAGAGTATCTTCACTGAGCAGGCACTTCAGCTCTGCCTCCAACAGGCCATTCTAGTGCTCTATCAGGTCAGCAGCTTCTGGTGATGCGACACATGATACAATCAGGGATCTCATGGTCATGGGCCCACACCTGCACTTTGATGTAAAATGGGTCCCTGGTCTGATGTGATGATATATGGCATATATGGCATGTTTTGTTGAGTCACTGCAAGCAGGAAAGGCAAACTCATACCCAGTATATGCGCCTGTTCCTGCCAGAATTAACAATTAACCTTTGTAATGTAGACAACTTGCCACCAAGTGGCCTGTTAGTCTTTTCAAGGGATGGTACTTCATCAATGACTCAGTTTGGTCTCTTCTGCAGGCAGATGGGATATTCAGTGGTGGACATTCAGCCTTCATGAGCGGGAGCCCATGCTGTTGGGTCTAAGCGCAGCCTCCATCCCTTCCACCATGACTACTTTTCTCACCTGCCCTTTATGCCAGAACCAAGTGGCCAATGATGGAGGTTGGATGATGCCAACTGGCAGAATAATTTTGTCTTTTTAGTGGTTTTAGTGCATCTTCAGAAGTAGATGCTCTTGTCAGTGTTAACATGTGCTACAAAGACCTTCATACTTTGTGCCTGCTACCATATGTTCATTCTCTGCCCCATCCCAGATTTCTTTGTCCCCAGGTAAGATAGCCAAACCATTCACTGCTGCCCAGGAGTCTGTATATTCTAACTTCAGGCCATTTCTCTTTCCACACAAAGCGAATGTCCAAAGTATCAAAGAAAAACCAGAGTTAAAGTGGTAAAAACAGATTTTACTCAGAACTATCACATTAGGGGAAAGAGACTTCAGTATAGAACTGGGCTCAATTCCAAATTCAACAAAGAAAAGTGGGAATGTATAGCCAAAGAGCAGGGTCCAGGGTTAGTGGATGGAAAATTACTAAGAGAAAACATCATGGGTAAGAGAAATTGTGGCTGAACTGACCTAACAGGATTCTTGCTGAAGGCAGGCCAGGGTGATCAGACATCCCTTGGGGGATAATGAGGGATGAGGAATTTGATCAGATATGGAGCATGATCAGATATAAGGCTGGGGGGTTCCAGCTAAACTGGTGTAGCAAGATTCCTACTAAAATGAGCTCTAGGACATGTCCAAGGACAGGGCCTAGTTAGGCTCAGAGGAACCTAAGTTTGGTCAAGGAGAGAGTATTTGTCAAATTACACCATCCAAAGCTCTGCCCATTGGTAGGGTTTTCCCCCACACTGCCTTGAAAGGCTTTGGTGCAGCTGTTGTCTATTTTTTGCCTGCACACAGGTACTAAGCCAACCCATCATGGATCAAGCTTGGCCATTTTTTTTCTCCTTCATCAGCTTGTCATAAGGCCATAGGTGTGAGCTATGGAAGAGGCATGGATACGATAGTGTTGGATGACATAGGGTTCCAAGCTTCCTGCCTACACAGCTAGCTTGTGCTTGATCCTGGATGTACCACTTTCATCTCATGAAAGAGTGTTGCTGTGTTTGGTGGTTCTGATGGAAACCAACTGATGAAGGGCCATTGTAGCCATATGGTCGCTTGGTGCTCCATGGTCAGCCTATTCACCTCTACCGGTGCCCAGTATCATGCCAGGAGTTGTTTTTTGTTTTGTTTTGTCTTGGTTTTTTTTTTGTTGTTTGTTTCTTAGAGACACTCTCTCACTCTATCAGCCAGCCTACCAGGCTGGAGTGCAGTGGCATGTTTACTACAGCCTCCAGACTCCTGGGCTCAAGCAATCCTCCTGCCTCAGCCTTCTGAGTAGGGGACTACAGGCACACACCACCACACCTGGCTAATTTTTCTTATTTTTTGTAGAGATGGGGTCCTGCTTTGTTGCCCAGGCTGGTCTCGAACTTCTGGCTTCAAGCAATCCTCCTGCCTCAACTTCCCAAAGCACTGGGATTACAGAAATGAGCCACTGCACTCAGCCCAAGTTGTTTTTTTAAAGCTATATAATTCTCCACTACAGATGGAATGACTTTGATCCAGAACCCTTGTGATTCTCCCATTGGATCTTGCCATAAATCCCATAAGGTGTCTTTCCCCACCACTAGCTGCTAATTGTTTGGTTCAAGCAGCAAGATCACTTGCACCACAGTACAGACCTCCGTTAGAGTACTTTCCTTTCCTGGAAACCTGGCATATGAGTCAGAGAAGTATTATCTGTATGGACTAAGCTGCCTTCAGAACCTGAAGAGACCTACTAAAATTTGTTCTTTCTTCTTCATGATGGGAGGTGTAAGATGCAAAAAATTATTCTTTACTTTAGATGGAATATCCCAACATGTGCCTGATCACTTTTCACTCCTGTGTCAAGTTCCTGAGTCCTTCATAGGGTTTATTTTGCATCTTTGAAGTGCATGATCTCTTTGGACTGTAGTATGACAGAGGACAAGAGAGTTAACATAGCCCTAGGACAAAACTGTAAATTTTTGCTGTTTTCCATGTCACATGACTACAAACTGTTTCTGATCCTCTTTTTTAATAGCTATAGAAAAGAATGTATTAACCAAATCAAAAGCCATATGCCATGTACCTAGCCCCATGTTAATCTCCTCTAGCAAAGATACCATATTGGGACAGTGCCACGACTGGCGCTATTGAGGCCACAGCTGGTTGAGTTCCATAGTCTACTGTCATTCTCCAGAATGTGTTTAGTGTTCTCAGGAGTAGGATTGGTCAATTAAATGGAGATGTGAAGATTACTATCCCTGAATCCTAAAATCTCTAAGAATAGTCCTAATTTTCACAATCTCCTGCAGGATATAATATTTTCTTGGCCAGGGCAAATGCGCACTTTCAGAACCTATTATTTCACCTTCCTGCTAAGCTAGCTTTTATTCCACAGACCAATAATCCAGTATGTGCCAACTACCAGGCATAGTCATGCATCACTTAACAAGGAGGATTTGTTCATTCTGAGAAATGCGTCATTAGATGATTTCACCATTGTGCAAACATCGTAGAGTATACTTAACGCAAACTTAGATGGTAGAGACTACCACACACCTAGGCTATATGGTATAGCCATGGCTCCTAGGCTATAGACCTGTATAGCACATCACTGTACTGAATACCGTAGGCAATTATAACACAGTGGTATTTGTGCAGGCAAACCTATATAAACATAGAAAAGGTATAGTAAAAATATGGTATGGAAGATTGAAAATGGTACACCTGTATAGGGCACCTACCACAAATGGAGCTTGCAGGACTGGAAGTTGCTCTGGGTGAGTCAGTGAGTAAGTAGTGAGTGAATGTGAAAGCCCAAGACATTACTGTACACGACTGTAGATATTTTAAACACTGTACACTTAGAGTACACTAAATTTATAGACATTTTTCTTCAACAATAGATTAACCTTAGCTTCCTGTAACTTTTTTACTTTATAAACTTTCTCTTTTTTTTACTTCTTAACTCTTTTGTAATAACACTTAGCTTAATGCATGAACACATTTTATAGCTATACATTTTCAGCTTTCTTTGTATCCTTATTCCATAAGCTTTTTTTCGTTATTAAATTTTTTTTTTTTTTACTTCTTAAACTTTTGTGTTAAAAACAAAGAAACAAACATACACATTATCCTAGGCCTACACAGGTCAGGATCATCAATATCACTGTCTTCCATCTCCACATCTTGTCCCACTAGGAGGTCTTCAGGGACAATAACAGGCCTGGAGCTGTCATCTGCTATGATGACAATGCCTTCTTCTAGAATACCTCCTGAAGGATCTTCCTGAGGCTGTTTTACAGTTAACTTCATACATAGATATATATACAGAAGGAACATACTCTAAAATAACAATAACAATAGGGCCTGACATGGTGGCTCATGCCTGTAATCTTAGCACCTTGGGAGGCCGAGGTGGAAGGATCGCTTGAGGGCAGGAGATCAGCCTGGGTAACATAGCACAAGACCTTGTCTTTACAAAAAAAAAAAAAATAATAATAACCGGGCATGGACACACCTGTAATCACAGCTACTCTGGGGGTTGAGGCAGGAAGATCACTTGAGCCCAGGAGTTTGAGGTTGCAATTAGTTATGATGATGCCACTGCACTCTATCTAGCCTGGGTGAGAGAGTGAGATCCTGCCTCCAAAATAAAAAAAATAATATAATGATAAGAAATATAGTAAATACAAACTGTACATAGTAGTTTATTATTAAGGATTATGAACTTTACATAACTGTATGTGCTATACTTTTATACAAGTGACAGTAGGTTTGTTTATACCAGCATCACCACAAACACTAATAATACATTGCGCTACCACATTACAACCATTACGATACATTGTTGCTAGGCAATAGGAATTCCCCCCCCCCCAAAAGGATCTCTCTTTGTTGCTCAGGCTGGTATTGAGCTCCTGGCCTCAAATGATCTTCCTGCCTCAGCCTCCCAAGTAGCTGGGACTACAGTCATGGCCACCATGCCCAGCTAATTTTTCAATTTGTTATAGAAATGGGAGTCTCTCTATATTGCTTATACTGGTTTGGAACTCTTGACCTCAAATGATCCTCCAGCCTCAGCCTCCCAAAGTGCTAGGATTACAGGCATGAGCCACTGTGCCCAGCTGGCAATAGGAATTTTTCACCTCCATTATAATCTTATGGGATCACTGTTGTATATGTAGTTCGTTGTTGACCTAAATGTCGTCATGCAGCACGTGACTCTACATTTCAATTATACATTTGAAGCCTGGGGAATTGAGCAACGGACAAGTCTGTAGATGCAGTGAGTCTGTTACTGAAAGTTTGGTACTTATCCCTGAGGACAAATCAGTCAGAACAAAGAATGAGGACAAGTGGTTTGAGGAAAAGGAAAGAGAAGTTTATTAATTTGCTGGCAAATGAGGAGGGCAGCAGACTAGTGCCTCAAAAGACCACTATGCTTTAGGCTATAGAGTTAAAAAATTAATTTAAAAAATTAATCAAATTTTAAAGAAGGACCACCATCCTGCCTGTAAGCAGAAATACAGGGCTTTTTAAAGGGGGAGGTGGTTTCAGTGGTTGGGCTCGGGTCTATGTGATCAGTGTCACATGTCATGGTTTCAGGCTATTGTAACTCCCCAATACATTTTCAGTTGTCTTATCAAGTTTCTGTTTGAAAAAATCAGCGAAGTATTTATACTGGAATTTTACTGAATGTGCGGATTAATTTGGGAGGAACCATATCAAAGGTAAGTGTAACAGGATGTTCCTACTAGTCTGAGCTGATTCTTGTGTATGTCTAGTGGGCAAATTCAAGCTATTGTCCCTTATAAGTTGCAGGAGTTGAAGGGAGATCTATGGTTTTTCAGCTGCCTTACCTATGACAGCGTGGACCATTTCTATTTAAAAAGAAGAGGGGAAAAAATGACCACTTGGCCTCCCTTTCAAGAAATATTCTGCAACATAGCTTTACTACCATGATGTAAGTATTTTAAGCCCAATTTGTTTCTTTATGCTTGCTCTCAAGTGGCTCAATTAGAATTTCTGATTATATTCTCTGGAATCACCAATACATTGTAGATAGCCGACTACATTACGGAGCTCTGTGGAGCTGAAGAACACAAGCAGAACTGCTTCTGAGCATTTTGAAGCATGCCCTGGAGACAAACAAAGCAAAACAAAATTTAAAAAGTGAGGGGGAGGAAGTGGAGGCTAGTGAGGGAAGTGGTAAAACGTAGGTATTAATGTTGATAAGACCTCATTGCCTAGACTTGTGACAACTAGGGATGTTTAATTGTGTAAGTAATAAGTAGTTCACTAAGCAAAAATATAGCAGGATACGTCTTTTGTACCCTAATTACCAGATTGCTTTGGCACAACAAAAATACTGACAATTTACTTCAGATTTAATTCAATTAAGAAATTGAGTTTTATGTAGAATGTAAATCTCTAAATTCTTTTACTAAAATATTATTTTTATTAATATATAGTCCATCGTTATCTTGTAAATTGTCTGAACTGAGAAAATTTTTTAAAAATTAGATAAG
Organism: Propithecus coquereli; assembly: GCF_000956105.1. Taxonomy (NCBI): domain Eukaryota; kingdom Metazoa; phylum Chordata; class Mammalia; order Primates; family Indriidae; genus Propithecus; species Propithecus coquereli. The sequence goes on from NW_012151951.1 coordinate 7,612,159, forward strand.
ATTTTTAAATGACAGTAGCTTGAATAGAAAGTATTATTATAGAATTTAAAAACGTTTTCATTAGATGAAATTTCCCAAATGACAGCATGAATAAAGTGTTGTAATTCCCCAACAGCTGCTAATTTTCGTTTCTTCTACTTAGGAGCAATTAGACAAGATAAAGTTGTTTGGTTTTTTCCTGGTATTGGAAAAGTGAACAACCATTTGAGCAATTATAGATAATGACACATGTATTACAAGTGTTGGGGTGTGTGTTGTGTGTGTGTGTGTGTGTGTATGTGTGTGTTTCTTTGAGGGTCTGTCTGAAATCCCCATTAAGCCAACAAGACAACATGATCACAGATGTTATCTCTTGCCACTGTAGTAAACTGACATACCACGGGGCAGGGGTGGGGGGCTGTTGCAATAGAGTTTTGAACACTCCCCATCCCACCCATCCCAGCTGCTGCAAGCCCAACAGTGGCCACTGGGGAGCACTAGAGTACAAGGTTAAGGAGCCTGGAGTTTAAACCTCTGACTTGCCTTATTTTCCTCCACACCAAGGAGGAGAGTTTCTAGCTGCTGGAGAATCTATTCACTGGACGAGGAACGGAGAAGTGAGCTTGACTTGGTTACTGGAGCAAACAGTTCCAGAGGATAAGCAAACAGGTCCAGCAAAAATATCAGAAAACCTAGCACCATCTCAGGTTTAACTACTCCTTTCCTATGTGAAGAGAGTTAGGGTACGACGTGAGAGCAAGGCCAGGGAGGTCCACAGTTGTGGATGAGGGGCAAAGAGACACTAGAGTCAGAGTCTTCCCTGAGGCAGCCTCCGGAGAGATGGGAAGAATCAGATCCAGGAGTGAAGGTTCTCCCTTGCAGGAAAAGAGAATCATGCCCCAAGCATTTTTGTCTGTTTTCTTTGAGTTTTTCTCTGAAACCATCTTTCAGATAGGAAGAGCATTCAATCACAATTCAGAAGACCTGAATCTAGTTCCAGTTCTGTCAATTAACAATACTAGTTGATACAGTAGAAGATAATGAGACCCCAAGCGAATTTACAGGTTGCAGGTTGGTCAACCCAACAACTTGGTTAAAATATCTGCTTGCTCTGAAAACCATGTAACCTAATCACTGGTTTTTCAAGAATCAATAATTCTGGTGCATGAGGATGTTGTTTTGCAATGTTTAAAATTTTTAGACACTTGCTATTTTTCAGCATTTGGGGGTTCTTTTCTGTTATATAAATAGAGGATTTTTTTTTTTTTTTTTTTTTGAGACAGATTCTCACTCTCTTGCCTGGGGTGAGTGCCGTGGCCTCAGCCTAGCTCACAGCAACCTCAAACTCCCGGGCTCAAGCAATCCTACTGTCTCAGCCTCCCAATTAGCTGGGACTACAGGCATGCGCCACCATGCCCGGCTAATTTTTTCTGTATATATTTTTAGCTGTCCAATTAATTTCTTTCTATTTTTGGTAGAGACGGAGTCTCGCTCTTGCTCAGGCTGGTCTCGAACTCCTGAGCTCAGAACGATCCGCCGGCCTCGGCCTCCCAGAGTGCTAGGATTACAGGCGTGAGCCACCGCGCCCGGCCTAAATAGAGTATTCTAAATCCCATATTATTTAATTCATCATTGTCTAGAAAATATAATTGAGGTATATATTTCAGGAATTGGTAAATGATTGGTTAACAAATGAAGAATCTTGAAAGAATAAGTGACTATTCAACAGTTACATTCAGAAGACTAGCCCTAAACTAGTCATTATAATTTGTTTTCCAGAATTCTCAGTACCTCAGATAAGCCCATGCTGTGCCTGGGTTCCCTGTCTCTTCTAGCAAGGGTTAGGAGCATTGGCAAGAATCCTGAGGATTTGGAGTAAGAGTGCCCCTCCCCAGCTTCCACGCTTTCAACTGCAGCAAAGAAGAGGTTCCTTTACTTTCTTATTCTCAGTGAAACTTGGTTCCCCCATGAAGTCACTGCTTTTTCTGCATCTCTCTCACAGGATGGCTGATGTGCCACTGGGCCTGGAGTTCAAGTGTGGGCCGTCTTTGCTCCCTGCTGCCACTTTCCAGATCCTCCTCCCTCTTCCTGAAAAACACTCAGCTTTGAATGTTGGTCAGTCGACCACCCATCCATCAACCCTCCTTGTCACAGTTATGAACTGACCACCCCCCCCCCAGTTCATATGCCCTCATTCCTTAATGAATTCAGATCCTGACTCCAATGTATTTCTCCCCAACACTACTCTGTCATAATTCTTAGTGATTTTGATAACCCTGTGGAAGATTATACTCTGGTATTTTAATAAAGTTTCTCCTGTAAAGCAGAGTCTGAAATAAGGACTTGAGATACAAGTGATTTATTTGGGAGATAGCTCAGGAAACAGGAATGAGGGAGTAGGGAGAGGAAGACCGGGAAGGAGGAAAAGCCTCTGAAAACGGAGCCATCAGGGTTGCTACCATGAACAAAGGGGACTCAAGTCTGCTGAGACCTCTGGGAATCATCCTAAGTGCCCCACAAAATTGTCTACCAAGAACCAGAGGCTGGGGCACTTATCCACTGCCTTCTGACCCTCCAGGGTGAGGGCTGTTCCCTGAAGCATCTTCCTTGTACTTGGCTGCACTTGCCTGGGAACCTAGCAGGCTCCTGGGCCTTCAGAGAAGACCCTGAGGTGAAGGCAGAAGGAGAGGTGCCCTTTTCAGGTGGGAAGCTACCAGGAGGAGTCTGAGCTTGCAGGAATGTTCACTGTAGCTGCTGCTAAAATCAGAAGTGGGTCGGGGGCTGTGACTGGGACACCAAAAGCGTCTGGAATGCCCAGCTTCTCCATTCCCTGACCTCCTCTTTTCCAGTGATTCTGTCCTCCACCCTACCTCAACTACTCTCTCCCTTGACCAGAGCTTAGCCCTTGTCATTACCAATAACTGCCACCAGTAACAGCCTAAGCTTTTCACCCTCCAACTACTACTGCCTGTCTTTCCAGCTGGGTCCCTTTTGTATCTGGACTCTAGCAATCCTTAGACTCTCACCTGGACATACAGTACTTCTATCTCACCATCCTTTCCCTGTTCTTGACCCTCCTGATTCAGCTTAAATCCAATGATCAATCATCATACCCACTCCCTTCCATATAGGCTCAACTCCCTCTATCAGTCTCCCTCAGCAAAACCCCAACCTAAGTTACATCCTATTCTACACCTGTTCTGTGCCTGCACCTGAGGCTGCATGTGGCTTTAGAATGAAACAGGTCCTGCCGCTTACAAGCTGTGAAACCTTGGCCACATTACCTAACCCTGCTGAATCTTAGTTTCCTTAGCTATGCTGAATGGTCTCAATTAAAATTTGGGACTAGTCTCAAGTTGGCACTTAGGGCTGCCTAGGAGTCATAATACATTTCCTTAGTCCCTTCACTCTCCCACCATCATAGATAACAATTTCCTATCTTCTCCTTTTCTCTTTTTTTTATAAACCTCACGACATCCTCATCATCAGCTGATGACCTGGCTTTCAACTTCCATCAGAGAACAGAAGCACTACAGAAGAGAACTTTCACTTCCAAGAGCCCATCTACTGCCTTGTGCCCATTCTACCACCAGGTGTCCACGGCCCTAGCCAAGGTGAACCTCTCTACATTTGTGCTCTAAGTGCCATCCTCTGTTCTTATCAAGAACATGGTTCTGGGCCGGGCTCATACCTGTAATTCTAGTACTTTGGGAGGCCAAGGCGGGAGGATCACTTGAGGTCAGCAGTTGGAGACCAGCGTGAGCAAGAGCGAGAGCCCATCTGTACCAAAAATAGAAAAAAATTTGCCAGGTGTGGTGGCGCACGCCTGTAGTCCCAGCTATTTGGGAGGCTGAGGCAGGAGGACTGCTTGAGCCAAGAGTTTGAGGTTGCAGTGAACTATGATGATGCCACTGCACTCTACCCAGGTGACAGAGCAAGATTCTGTTTCAAAAAAAAAAAAGATTTAGAAAAAATAAAACTAAAAGTTATCCCATTTCACAGTCAAGCACTGGTAACATTGTGAATTATTTTTTTCCAGTTTTTCCCCCTATTCAGAGTAGGAAATAAAATTGTACTTTTTTTCTTTACAAAGTTGGAAGTATAGCGCATATGTGGAATTTTGCATCCTATATTTTTGCCTACCATATTCTTAGCTTTTTCCCATGCAGTTAGTCACATAAGAAGTTATGAAATTATTAAGTAGGTATGCTAGGGAAGAACCAGCCCACCAAAGAAAAACATGACAGGATTGCTGGGCAGTGCTAAGTGCCCATTTGAGGTCTGAGTTTATGAATTTAGAGAGAAATCACTTTACTTGGTTTGGGGCTTTTCTCCAGCAATGTTCAGCTACTGGGGTGTAGGCATGGAGAAGATAGATTGGTTTATTCAAGGTTGTGAATTTATTACTTGTATACGACAGAGGGGAAATGGGGGTATGTTATTGAAGACATTTGCAGGAAAATGATTATGTAATATGTATAAATTGGACTGTGGGAATTTCACTCCTGGCCTGGTCCCATGAGTGGAAATCTTAGGATGGTTTTCATTGGTTTCACATAGGTGCTGGTAGAGCTTTCACTTCTTTACCTTTTCCTTCCCCAGCCACCTACCTTATCCAGGGCTCCACTTTCCAGAGGTAGGGGTGAAGCTTAGAAGTGTCTGGGACCATAGGAGAAGAGTCATCCAAACAGAGTGGTCTCCATGGCTCTAAGGTACAGGTGATTGATTGTCTTATAGGCAATATAGAGAAGGCAGCTACTTCTGAGATGTCCTCTTCCAAGACAAACAACTAATACACCCCTCAGCACAGGCAATGTGTAGCACTCCCTGGCACAGCAAGGAAAGATGTTCTGGTTTAGGAATAAGGATGGAAATTGATATAAGATACAGTTAGATTTTAGTTAGGCTTAGGGTTGGGTTTAGGGTTGGCTCCCGTGGGTTTTCCTGGTGCCAGGCAGTGGTGCAGTCTTTTGAGGTGAACTTTTTTTTTCCTCCATTTGATATCTAGAGGTCTAGAAGGCCCCAATTGCCATCATGCTCTATTGAGTCTTTTCCCTCCTCCATCTCCAAAATCCTATGAACCCTTGGTGTTCCATCTAGTTTTTCACCAATTCTCTAATCAATATATAGTTTATTGATTAAATTTTACGTACTGTCTTTATATGTTTGAAAACTTTCTGGTTTTTTTTTTTTTTGCCTCTTACAAAAGCTTTGACTTTACAGCTATTGTGTTTAAAACAGACTTTAAGAGCCTATTTGGGTGGTATAGGTATACCATGGAATGCTATTCAGCCATAAGAGAGAATGAAATCATGTTTTTTGCAGCAACAGGAATGGAGGCCATTATCTTAGGTTAAATAACTCAGCGACAGAAAGTCAAATGCTGCATGTTCTCACTTATAAGTGGGAGCTAAATAATGAGTACACATGGACATAGAAAGTGGAATAATAGACATTGGAGACTTGAAAGGGTGGGAGGGTGGGAGAGGAGTGTGGGAAGAGAAATTACCTAATGGGTACTATGTACAGGAATTGGGTGAGGGTTACACAAAAAGCCAAAACTTCACCATTATGCAATATATCCATGTAACAAATCTGGACGAGTACCCCCTAAACCTATAAAAATAAAAAATTAAAAGAATGATGCACCATAAACTATTTAAAAAAACAGAGGCTATTTTGGAAGTAATAATCCCAAACATCCTGGAAGCAATGCATGCTTTAGGGTCTTCCAGTAATTGTTTGATTTTCTATAAAAAGTATGAAAAAAATAAGCACAAAAATATTTTCAGTAATTTATATCATACTGTTGAGTGAAAAAAAAAGATGTTAAAGAGTATAAATAGTAGTAATCTCTATAAAAAATTGAAAAATTAGCCAGGAGTGGTGGCACATGCCTGTATGCCTATAGTCACAGCTACTTAGGACGCTGAGGCAGGAGGATCGCTTGAGCCCAGGAGTTGGAGGTTGCAGAGAGTTATGATGATACCACTGCACTCTAGCTGGGTCAACAGAGCAAGACTCTGCCTCAAAAAAAAAAAAAAAAAATTTCAAACATGGACAAGCTGAAAGTATTAAAATAACACAGGGAAAACAAGTATATCCACCACCTACATTCTATCATTAACATTTTATTATAATTGCTTTATCAATATTTCCATCCAACCATCAATCCATTTTATTTTTGATACATTTACGTTTTAAAATAAATTCTAAATATAACTTTACTTACTCTAAATCCTTCAGCCTGAATATCATTAACTATACTTCAAATTTTGTTTACTATTTTTTGTTTTAGTAGACATGGGGGTCTTGCTGTGTTGTCCAGGGTGGTCTTCAACTCCTAGCCTCAAGCAATCCTTCCGCCTCCGCCTCCCAGAGTGCTAGGATTACAGGCATGAGCCACCTCACCCGTCCAGGAGGCCTACTTTTGATCGTATTTCTTTTAGCATCTTCTGAATTTTGTACTATGTGCTTGTGTTCTGTATTTTTAAAAATTAAATGTTTAAGCATTTTAAACATTTAAGCAGTTTTATAACGATGAGCCATTGAATCTAAATTGAATGAGAAAGTGAAAAAAGGAAGGGATGACAGATAAGGAGGAAGTGGTAGGGTCAACAAAATGGAGAACTCATTGAAGTCAGAGTTTTAGCAGTGGTGTTATCAGAACAAGCAAGTTAGGGGAATGGAATGTTCTGGTTAGACAGTGGGATGTTGAAATTGAGTTCTCAAAAGTTTGTCATAATGTTCAGTGTTAAGTTTCCATTCATAAGGAAGGAATAGCTTGCATGGAGGGAGATGAAGACATCGGCCACCTTCTCTATCATGATACACTCTCAAGCACACATTGGATTTTTCTTTGCAGTATTTATCACAACTCCAATTAAGTATTATAATATTTGACTTGTGAAAGTATGCTTAATATTTGGCTCCCTTGTTAGACCATAAGCTCCAAGAGGGCAAGAGTCTTTTTTAATTCTGTATTTCCAGTGCCTAGTACATATAAGTGCTCAAAGAAGTATTACCTTCTTAATTGGATTCTTTAAGTGGGGTCATTCCTCTTCTCTGCTTTATTTTACTCCAACTCTTTTTTATCTAGACATTTTATGAATGTATGAATGAATACTGTTTGCAAACATCATAATCAATACCAGCTATCCTGTAGGTCCAACCTATCAGTTATATTCTCCTCCCTTGGCCAGTGGTTTGTGGTCTAAAGGGATAAAACTTGGGGGCTTATTAGGATCTTCTAGGATGTGCCTTCAGGAAATCCAAGATTAATATTCATTCCTTGAACAATCTTTTATGGAATATCTAAGTGCCATTCACTCTTGAATAGAAATATTAATAATCAACACGTTTGTGCACTTACTGAGCCCCATTCTATGTGCCAGGTCTTACTGAAGACAGCTATTATAAACATTTCAACTAACGAGTAATGTATCTCCCTTAACGAGGAGTCCCGGGATTTGGGGCCGGGGAGAGGTGGAGGAAAGCGTGGGTCCCGCCAGCAGAGGGCGTGCCTCCGATCCACGGAGGTTTCCAGGCTCCCACGCTTGCTCCCGAGCACGTCCCCGCCCTCCGCGTCACGTGACGCGGCCGCGGAACCTGAGCTGCCAGGCCTGAACAGAGCTAAATTCGTTGCCGGTGGGCACTGCGGGTGCAACCACAAAGGCTAATCCGAAGGCGTTGGGGAGGTTCGAGGAGCCGATGCTTCCTCTTCCAAGTCAGGTCGGCTCCTGTTATCTTCTCACCATTCGCCGTTCCCGTCTCCCTGAGCGCTTGCATGAGCTCTTTCGTGTGGGAAAGCTCCGGTGACCATGTAGGGGGAAAGAGTGAGGAAGCTCCGGGTGCTTGGGACGAGGCCAGCGCTGTCGGCACGCCGCCCCGGCGCCCACCACACCCCAGGTGCGGGCCGCTGGGCCCGTGGGCCCCGGTGGGAACTCCGGCCTCCAGTTGTGGCCTGGCCGGGAGCGCCACGAATTCTCGCGTCTTCTCGCGAGAGTCTAAGTTGAAGGAACATGGCGACGTCTAATCTGTTAAAGGTAAGACCCTCAGCCCAGGTTGGGTTTTACTCCGTGAGCGCCGGGGTCAGCGTTCGGGAAAGGCTCGGTTCAGGTTCAGCCGCGACATGTAGGAGTGTTCAGGGGTTGTCCACCGTAAGGAAAGCTGCAGTGGCTACCGCCGAGAACCGGAACGCTGGTCTGTGGCCTCGGGGTCGACAGGCTCCGGTGGTCCCTCCCGCCGGTTGACCGGTGTGAATAACCCGGCTGAGGGACGGCGTGGAGCGATGCTTTGAGGGGACTAGCTCTGCCCAGGAGCGGGAGATGAATGGTCGTGCTGAGCCCTGACCGATTGGGCCGTTAGTAGTACTCTTAGGTCTCAGTTTCTTCTGAAGCGAGTGTCTAAGAAGCATAAAAGGGAAATCCAAGAAAATGCTGCCTAACAGTTTTCAATGAATCGACCCCCATCTCCTCAATTTCTGTTCTCATTCTATCTGCACGAAATTCCAAGTCAGACAGGAGTGCCTCCCACTCCACCCGCTTCCTCCCTTTGCGTGCTACACCTTCCCTCCTAATTCTCTCATTCTTGAGTTCATGTTTTTCCCTTTTTTCATTAGGAATCTCCCCAACCCCCACCCCTATTACAGGACACGACCAGATGACAACTGATGAAGTGCTACTGTCGTTTTAGGGCGTAGGAAAGTAACCTTATTAAAGACAACATTTAAAGTTAGTTTTATATAGCAAGGGAGATCCAGGCCCAGAGGGGGCAGATTCTCCGCCATCAGTTAAAAAGTTTGGAGAAGAATGAGTAGGACTTGGAGCTAGTCTGTTCTGTGCTTGTGGTTGTAGTGAGAATCTTAATCACAACTCGCTGAAATGGGGGTCGTGATTAGCTCAGGGAACATAGGTACAAAGGATGAACTACCCCTCCGTCGGGTTTATCATTATGTCTTCAGGCAGTGTGGATGGATAATAGAAAATAAATTAAAATACACTGGAAATTCACCGTCATGTCTTCCATAGACCACTGATATTAACTGCCTAATAGATGGGATTGTCTTATAAAATGAAGACCAACTTTTTCTAAGAGGCAATACTGTATATCATCTTTTAAAAGAAGGGGCTAGAACTAGACTCTCCAGGTATCCCCCATATACAAGATTTACGACTTTGGGCAAGTTTCTTAACTCTCTGTGCCCAAGTTTCCTTATCGTTAAAAGGGAATTATCAACAACACCTATTTTGTGGGAACATTGTGTAGATTAAATAAATTAACGTATCAGAAATGGTTAAAATAGTGCCTGGCATTTGATTGATACACAATACAATAGATTACTAGACTACTACTGTTAATTTAAGAAAACTAATTCACGGGCATTGATTAACCCATCTCACTCTACTTTCTCTTTTATAACAGTATAGCAAAGTTCTAATGCATTAGTTCAGAAAGAAAATTTAACTTCTTAAGATCTCTGTTAATGTATCCATGTGTGTTAGCATAAGCAATATGTTATTAATTGAAATGTGTGTAAGAATTAATTGGGTTCCTGATTCTTTGTGAAATTTTGACTTGTTGATTACCTGGATATGAGGCAACTTTTTCCCCCAAAAAAATTATCTCTCAGAAAAGAGCAAGTCACTATTCTACTCCACACAAAGCCTCACAAAGGATTGTTTGGAGGAGATAAAATCTGAAGCTACTTTGGTCAATATTAAGTACTTCGTAGAGATTATGAATCTGCATCTACAGCACACACCTATAGAATGAAAAAACTGCCTGAATATCTTAAAAATGGGCATGTAGGGTTTAGGTTAAGATATTACAAGAAATAAAAAAGTACTCTAACTCAAACAACTTTTATAAATAAAAGGAAGGTGATAATGCCTTAAAAAAACTGGTAAGTGACTCAGTCAGTCTAGTGAACATGAAGACAGATGCCAAAGATACACTGGACAATTTTCAATATAATTGTCTTATGAAATGTTGACTGCAGGAAAAAGCAGAATTTCTAAATGTTATTTCATATAGTATGTGATTTTAAATATATATAATTAATATAGTGGGCATTATAAATAAACATTTGATTCTTTTATCTATGTATCACCAAAATTTTATGTATTCAAGTTGGCTAGAAAAACCTTTTTTTCCCCCTCTCATTGGAGGCAATGGGTAACTGCCATGTATAGTAGACCCCCTATCGTGGGGTGGGGGAGGATATGTTTCAAGACTCTTGTGGATGCATTAAACCGTGGATAGTACCAAACCCTACATATACTATTTTTTTCTGATCTGAAAACAGAGAGGGCTACTAAGTTACTAATGGGCAGTTATGTATATAGTATGGATAGGCTGGACAAAGGAGGACAGCAGGAGATTTTATCAAACTACTTGGAACGGCTACAGTTTAAGACTTTTGAATTATTTCTGGAATTTTCCATGTAATATTTTTGGATGGTGAGTGACTGCAGGTAACCGAACTGCAGAAAATGAGACCAAGGATAAGGGGGGACGACTGTATTCATACATTAAAAAGTAGCTAATCATAGAGTGGGAAGACTGAAGTTTGCCTTCTGGGAGAAATGTGGTGAGATCTACCCTTGCAGGGTAGATCTATAATGTAATTTGTAGAATTATTTACATTCAAGGCTAGTGGTACCTTGAACAGAGATAGGGCTGACTGAGGAGTGGCCAAATTAGCCTCATTTCCTTTTTTGACAGGATTAATAGACTGGTTCATTAGGGAAATGTCTTTGACATTGTGCAATTAGATTTCATCAGAGCATATTTGAAAAAATTATCATGTCCTGTGATTAGAATGGTGAAAGGTGGGCTAGATGAGAATACAGTTAATTTGATTCATTATCAGTTGAACAACTGTACTTGAAGAATGATGAATGATAAATCAGCATCAACCCTAAAGGGGGGCCTTTAGTGTCCTGCTGAAAAGTGTATGTCCTTACCTTGTTTACCAATAACTTGGATAAAGTTGTTTATTGAACCTGTGAATGACATAGAGTTCAGAGGGATAGCTAATGTTTTTTTTTGTTTGTTTTTTAATTTTTAAAAAAATTCTTTTAAAATCAAACTTGGCCTTGGGCTCCCAGTAGGGCCCATCCAACCAGTGCTTCTCCGCTAATGTTTTGAAAGATTCAAAATTTTCTTGATATGAACCTTGTAAGTCAGAAGCCAATGCAATAGAAACCACCAACTTTTTTATTATATTGGAATTTGGTTGTTTGGTGCGGGGAGGGGAAGGTCTCAATCTGTCATCCAGGCTGGAATGCAGTAGCAGCATCCTGTGTCACTGCAACCTCAAACTCCTGGGCTCAAGTGATCCTCCTGCCTCCGCCTCCTGAGTAGCTTGGACTACAGGCGTGTGTCACCATGCCCGGCTAATTTTTAAGTTTTTTGTAGAGACAGGGTCTCGCTCTTGCCCCAGCTGGTCTGGACTCCTGGCCTCAAGTGATCCTCCTGCCTTGGCCTTCCAAAGTGCTAGGAGTTACAGGCATGAGCCACTGCACCCAGCTGATAGTAGAATTTCATCTTCTGTTTTAGATTCTAACATATAATTCTACTTGTTCCTTTTCTTTTGCAGTTATCATCTGGGCCCTCAGTGCTCATTTTCTTCATTTCAGATTTATCCTACTCCAAACAGCAATTGTTCAAACCTTTTTTTTTGCTGAGCCTCACCTCTCTTAATTCTTATCACATTACTTTACCCAGCTATTTGAAGTGCCCTTAACTACCTTGGTCAATACCACAAATGTTTCTCATTTCTCCTGCATTCTCCTCTTTTCCATGCTGCCTCCTAAATTGCCTCCTTTCACCTGTTCTTGTTCAGTCCTCGTCTTCCCCCCAGGACTTGGTGGCATTTCCCTTCTTATTTTATTTTTTTTCCAGTTTCCTTTTTTCTCACTTCTATGCCTGTAAAAAAGCTCATGTGTCTTCTCATATAAACTTAACATGTACTCTGCTTCTGCCTCAAACTTTTACCCTTTTCTTTCTTCATTCACTGTCACAGTTCTTGGAAAAGCAGCCCCCACTTGCTGCCTTTATAATTCTCTACCATTTTCTTAACTTACTGTGGTATGGCTTACCCTCCACCCCCACCCAATTATATTGAAGCTGTCAGTCTCAAGAGCACTAGCAATCTCCCGATTGCTAAATGAGATTCTTTTCTGATAACTTTCATCCTCTTTTCTGGTATTGTTGTTCACTTCCTCTGCTGCTTTTTTGGTTTTTAAGACATTATACTCTCTTTGGCCTACTATCTCTCGAATCACTTATTTTTCATTGACTTCCCTTCCTTTCCCCCAATGTAATTATTTCTCAAGTTTAATCTTCAGCCCTTTTCTATCTTTATACTTTTTCTTGGACAGTCTTAACTCCTATGATTTCACTATTTTTATCTCTTAGCTCTGATCGGAGCTCTAAACCAAAACAGTTCTCACCATATCACTTTCGTGCTCAGATACCTTTGATGGTTCGAATTCTTTGAGATCTTTCCAGCTGGGTCTTCTCACTAATAACTAACTAGTGTTCTCTCTCCCTCTCTCTCACTCACTCTCCCTCACTCTCACACTCATATACCCACCCACCTGACTGGTTACTTGTTGGCTCACCTGCATGCCAGAGGTCATCTTCTCCCCAAACTTTAAACTGAAATATGAAGCACACTACTTTTCTCAGTGGAAACTCTTATTCTTTGAGAGGAAAGATAAAATACATATAAAGCAGTGAAGACTATATATAATGAAATGTAAAGCAGTGATTCAAAGTGTCTGTAGAATTTTATTGGACACCTATATGCAAGATACTATGAAGAATACAAAGATACATAAAACAGTGTCCATGCTCTTTGGGAATTTATCATATGCTAAAAGAGATTAAAAGGTACTAATGATTTATTATAAGGCAGAACTTTCAGGTGTGTTACCAGCTGCTATATGGTCCTCACAGACTGAGGAAATAATATCTTGTAGGATGTTCAAGGAAAGTTTTAGGAAGAAAGCATTGGAGCTAGATTTTGAATAATGGATAGACTTTTTGTAGGTGGTAAGTAGGAGAAAATTTGGTATGAATGAAGACTAGATCAGTTTAACTGCAGTGTAAGCAGGACTGCATGCTGTGTTACATTCTGTATGAATCGTGTTCCTTGGAATTGTTGCAGTGCAGAAGCCTAGAGTACAGGGAAACAGTAAGAAATAAGAGTAAAAGGAAAGTCAGGGTTAGATTCTGAAGGACCTTCCATGCTAAGCAAGGGAGTTTGAAATAAAGTTCCATAGATAATGGGAAATATTTGAAAAATATGTGAGCAGTGATATCATGAATCTCTCAATCTATTTTTGGCTCTTACACATAAAATTATTACTTCTATTTTATGTGTATTCAAAATCTGACTTGAGAGGCTGGGCGCAGTGGCTCATGCCTGTAATCATAAGCACTCTGGGAGGCTGAGGCAGGAGATCGCTTGAGGTCAGGAGTTCGAGACCAGCCTGAGCAAGAGTGAGACACCATCAAATAAAATATTAAAAAAAAAAATCTGACTTGAGAGATGGCCATGGATGAGGGGCATTTGTGCTAATGACATGTGCATTGAAACCATAACAAGAGTCATTAAGTCTGTGGCGAATAAGTTTATTCATTAAACAAGAATTTAATGTTTTCCAATTCTAACTAAATAATGGTGAACTAGGCAGACAAACTTCTGTCCTTGTATAACTTATATTTTGTGAAGAAGAGAGCCGATAAACTTACAAGCAAATGAATATATGCTATAAGTCATGTTGTGATAAACACTACGAAGAAAAACATGTGGTCAGGAAAGGCCTCTGAGGAGATGATATTTGAGGCAAGACCCAAATGAAGCAAGGGAACAGTGGTGTACATATTTAGGAGAAGCCAGTGCAAAAGCACTGAGTCAGGAACATGCTTGGCAAGGAATTAGATGTAATACCAAGATTTGAATGTTGTCAGTGAACATAGTTAAGATATATAACTGGATAATTCTTTTTAATACGTCTAATGAAACGTAAATGAGCCTCATTAATAACCCAATTGTCAATTTTTCATTGGGTTGATAAAAATCACCCTTTTGAAAAGGGCATGAGGACATGAGCCTTAGGGCCACCTTCCTTTCCCTCCAGTGTCTTATCCTAGAGACATGGTTGCATTTGACACAACCAGGGAGAAAATAAATTCAGGGGTATCTGTGTTGGTCATGGGTAGAAATGGGAGTGGGAATAGTTTACTAAGTAGCTGTAAAACTGTGATAAATATAAATGGGAGAATCTTTCATGTCCTGTGAAAACAAATGTGTGTGTAATTATTGACCGGGCATGGTGGCTCATGCCTGTAATCCTAGCACTTCGGGAGGCTGAAGTGGGAGGATTGCTTGAGGTCCAGAGTTCAAGACCAGCCTGAGCAAGAGCAAGACCTTGTCTTTACAAAAAATAAAAAAATTAACTGGGCATGGTGGCACGTGCCTGTAGTCCCAGCTACTCAGGAGGCTGAGACAGGAGGATCCCTTGAGTCCAGGAATTTGAGGTTGCGGTGAGCTATCATGCCACTGTACTCTAGTCAAGGTGACAAAGCGAGACCGTGTCTCAAGAAAAAAAAAATGCAGTTACCATAATCTGGATGTGATGTATGTTAATTAAAACTACTAAAAGGAAGTGACAGTTTAGTGTAAATTTTGAGAGATCAGTCCTTTTTCAGTGGATTAGAGGAGGGGAATTCTAGACTGCTGGAAGATATTAAGAGGACACTAGGCATCTGTCTAGTTTTTCTTTTTTCTCTCTTCTCTTCTCTTCTCTTCTCTTCTCTTCTCTTCTCTTCTCTTCTCTTCTCTTCTCTTCTCTTCTCTCTTTTGAGACAGGGTCTTGCTCTGTTGTCCATGCTAGAGTGCAGTGGCGTCATCATAGCTCACTGCAGTCTTGGGCTTAAGCAATCCTCCTGCCTCAGCCTCCCAAGTAGCTGGGACTATAGGTACTTGCCATCATATGCAGCTAATTTTTCTTTTCTTTTTTTTTTTTTTTTTTTGTAGAGAGGAGTCTCACTGTGTTGCTCAGGCTGGTCTTGAACTCCTGGGCTCAAACAATCCTCCTACCTTCGCCTCCCAAAGTGCTAGGATTACAGGTGTGAGCCACCGTGCCTGCCGAGAGTCCTGGTGAAACAAGTTGTGTCACTAAAAGCCATTTGGCTCTTGTCTTGGTAAAGTAGGTTGAGGAAATAGGTACCTGATATACTGTAAACAAAGCAAGGTACAGTTCATGTTAAAATATAGGTCAAATCCATGGAGTATATACAAGTATATCAAAGAGTAATTGGTCTGCATAACTGGGGTTTGTTTGTTCCATAAAAAATCTGAGCCTCTACTCTGTGTTGGGTACTATCGTTAAGTGTTAGTGATACAGTAGTGAATATGACAGACAAGGTCCTGAGAGTTTGAAGTTTATATTCTCATGAGTAAATGCACTAAAGAAATAAATAATATACTGCTGATGAGAACAATATAATCAAAAGTGTTCAGAAGGTGGAGGGACTAGTTTACTTATTTATTCACAACAGAAAATAATTTTTCCCCCAAATACTGCTTTTGACTATGTTCTGTTGAATTTTCCTTCCCTGTTAACATGCTGACATTTCAGCCAGATCCCATAGCTTTGTGGTCTTTAAAAAAAATCCTTTTTAGTCTGAATTAAAATTTCAGCCTCATAGCCAATCAAAGTGCCTCTTTTACCAGCTCTAGACCTTGGCTCTGAATGTACAGAGAGGAACGAAGGAAGGGCATTTTTCTTAAGTTGGTTTAGGAATACCTCTCTGAGGAGACATGGGAGCTGAGATCCGAATGATCTGCATTCTAAGGCAAAGGTCTTGAGGTACAATGATGAGCATGGCATATTTGAGGAACACCTTTAAAAGGTTAGTGTGGCTGGAACATAGTGAGAATTGCCAGTATTCAAATATATGCAATTGGCCCTCTGTATCTGTGGGTTCTGCATCTGTGGATTCAACCAACTGAGGATTGAAAATATTTGGGGAAAAAAATTGGCATTTATACTGAAACTGTACAGACATTTTTTTCTTATCATTCCCTAAACAGTATAGTATAACATCTATTGACATAGCATTTACGTTGTATTAAGTATTATAAGTAATCTAGAGGTGATTTAAAGTATATGAGAGGATGTGCTCAGTTTATATGCAAATTCTACACCATTTTGTATCAGGGACATGAGCATCCGTGGATTTTGGTATCTGCAGGGAGGTCTTGGAACCAATCCCGCACAGTACCAAGGGACAGTTGTACTGTAGTTTTGTGGTTCTTTTGGTTAGTGGGGATTGGCAAATATTTTAAAATCACATACCTGGGAGCACCGATGGCTCATAAACAATAAGGGAACCCACACATTCAAATAGCTAATCTAATAATTTACATGAAAGCTCTACAATATGCCAGTTGGGTTCCTTTTATAAAATTATTAGAATGCCATTGTTGGATATACAATCATTCATTGCATAATGACATTTTGTTCAATGATGGACCACATATTTTAGCTGAAAAATTCCTATTGCCTGGACACGTCTATCATGGCCTTGGTAATATAGTAGTGCAGTGCATCACTCATATTTGTGATGATGCTGGTGTAAATAAACCTACTGTGCTGCCAGTCTTATAAAAGTCTAGCACATATGATTATGTATAGTACATAATCCTTGATAATGATAATAAACGACTATCTTAATGGTTTATGTATGTCTTAGTCCATTTGTGTTGCTATGAAGGAATACCTGAGAGTGGATAATTTATATGGAAAAAAGGCTTATTTGGCTTATTGTTCTGCAGGCTCTATAAGCATGTGCTTGGCTTCTGGTGAGGCCCTCAGGGTGCTTCCATACATGGCAGATGGTGAAGGGGAGAAGCCAGTGTGTGCAGAGATCACATGACAGGAGAGGAGACAAGATAGTAGGGGCAGGAGCTAGGCTGTTTTTTAACAACCAGCTCTCATGGGAACTAATAGAGTTAGAACTCACTCACCTCCCCACAGGGAAGACATTAATCTATTCATGAAGGATCCACTCCCATGACCCAAACACTTCCCATTAGGTCCCACCTCCAGCATTGGGGTCAAATTTTGATATGAGGTTTGGGGGTCAAATATCCAAACTATAGCAGCAGTGTATTTACTAGACTTTTAAATCTTCAGAGTGTCCTCCAAGTTAACTGTAAAATAGCCTCAAGCAGGTCCTTCAGGAGGTACTCTAGAAGAAGGCATTATCATAGGACATGACAGCTACTTGTCCCTGAAGACCTTTCAGTGGGACAAGATGTGGAAGACAGTGATGTTGATGATCCTGACCCTGTGTAGACTTAGGCAAATGTGTATGTTTGTGTCTTAGTTTTTAACATGAAAGTTTAGAAAGTTTAAAAAAAAATTAAAAATAGAAAAAAGCTATGGAGTAAGGATATAAAGAAAGAAAATATTTTTGTATAGCTGTATAAGGTGTGTTTTAAGCTAAGTGTTGTTACAAAAGAGTCAAAAACTTTTAAAAAAAGATTATAAAGTAAAAAAGTTACAGTAAGCTAAAGTCAATTTATTATTAAAGAGAGAAAAGATTTTTTATTTTGTAATTTAGTGTAGCCTAAGTGTGTACAGATTCTGTAGTAGTATACATTAACACACGAGGCCTTCCCACATTCACTCATTACACACTCCCTGAGTCATCCAGTTCCACAAGCTCTAGTCATGGTAAGTACCCTCTATAGGTGTACCTTTTTTTTTTTAATCTTTTATACCATATTTTCACTGTGCCTTTTCTATGTTTAGATATTACATACAGATACTTACCATTGTGTTCCAGTTGCCTATGATATTCAGTACAGTAACATGCTGTACAGATTTGTAGCCTAGGAACAATAGGCTATACCATATAGCCTAGGTGTGTAGTAGGCTGTACCAATGGTGCCCAACCTTTTAGCACCAGTGACCTGTTTCATGGAAGATAATTTTTCTATGGGGGCGGGTGGGCGGGTGGCAGGCGCAGCTAAATACAGATGAAGCTTTGCTGGCTTGCCCTCCTCTCAGCTCCTGCGGCCTGGTTCCTAACTTTCATGGAAGACAGTTTTTCCATGGTGGAGGTGTGGGGGCGGAGCTCAGGTGGTGATGCCCCCATTTCTAACAGGCTACAGACGTGTAGCGGTCCACGGCTTATGGGTTGGGGACCGCAGATTTAAAGGATCTATCAAAATATAAAATTTTCAGTGTGTTGTACACACACAACACACACACACACACACACACACACACACATACACATACACACACCATGGATTACTATTTAGCCATAAAAAAGGCATGAAATAATGTCTTTTGCAGCAACTAAGATGGAACTGGAGGCCATTATCCTAAGTGAGGTATCTCAGGAATGGAAAAACAAACAGGACATGTTCTCATTAGTATGTGGGAGCTGAATGATGGATACACATGGGCACAAAGAGATGTAAAGCAGTGGTCCCCAACCTTTTTGGCACCAGGGCCTGGTTTCATGAAGTCTGTTTTTCCATGGACAACAGTGGTGGTGAGGGGAACTCAGGCTGTGATGCCAGCGATGGGCAGGGAGCAGTTGTAAATACAGATGAGCTTTGCTCGCTGCTGTGTCCCCCCACTTACTAAGTTTCATGGGAGACAATTTTTCCAGGGTGGTGGGGAGGGGCATGCAGCAGAAGCTCTGCAGCCTGATCCCCAACAGGCCGCGTACCACTACTGGTCTGTAGACTGGGGCTTGGGGACCTCAGGGCTATACCATCTAGGTTTGTGTAAGGTCACTCTATGATGGTCACACAATGATGAAATCACCTAACAACACATTCTCAGAATGCCATTAAGTGATGCATGACTGTGATCCATAATCAATATATTAAGAACTTTGAGGAGGGATGGAATATAAATCTTAAAAAAACTAGACTCCTTATGTGGTGTTCAGAATGTTAAGGGCATGAAAGAGTACAGGTGATAAAAAATAATTGCCATTAATTGTATGGATGCTATTATTTCTTGTCTTTCCTTCAACTTGTCTTTTCATCGTAACTTTTTCTGCACTTTTGTCATTGTGAAGAAGATGTAGCAAAAATATGTACAGCAATAATAACTGTATTATTTTTTTTCTTTTATTTTTTTAGTTATTTATTTTTGAGACAGGGTCTCGCTCTGTCACCCTGGGTAGAGGGCAGTGGCGTCATCGTAGCTCACTGCAACCTCAAACTCCTGGACTCAAGCGATCCTCTTGCCTCAGCCTCCTGACTAGTTGGTATTACCAGGCGTGCCACCACACCCAGTTAATTTTTCTATTTTTAGTAGAGACCAGCCTCTTGTTCAGGTTGGCCTTGAGCTCCTGAGCTCAAGCGATCCTCCCGCCTCCCACCTCAGCCTCCCAGCGTGCTAGGGATTATAGGCGTGAGCCACTGGGCCTGGCTCTTTGTTTTCTTTTAAATGCAACATTTGACATGGTTAAAATATTGCTGTAATATTGCTCCTAAAAATTGATGGGGTATGTTTTGTCCCTCATATTATTATTATGTAGGGATTTCTGGATGTTGTCAGGCAAAACAGGTCAATATTTGTATTTTGTTGTAAATTAAGTGAATCATTTAAAAGTGATTTTA
>NW_012151951.1:7633683-7650353 GCF_000956105.1 Propithecus coquereli
CACATACAGTGTATATTTATGCCAGCTACTTTGTGAACATTTTACATATATTATTAAATCCTTCCAACAATCCTTTCAAATAGGCATTTTATTAAACCCATTTTTTACATAGATACAACGGAAGCACAGAGAGTTTATGTTACTTATTCAAGGTCACACAGCTGGTAAGTGGCTAAGTCATAATTCTGTTCTTATAAAGTCTACTTCTTGAACATTTTACATTTGCACCTTCCTTTCTGTTTTAGTGCTTTAGTTTAGGGTTTCATCATTTATTGTTCATATAAACTATTGCATTAGCCTCCTGCTTGACTCTCTTTCAGTTTTTCATTCAGTGAATTTATAGATGATTTTTCTAGAAGTTAAATATAATCATGTCAATAGCCATTGGCTAACCCTGTCCCCCCCACACCCACCATCCAAAGAACTATTTTATGTCGTGTGTTAAAATATGTTACTATCATTTATTTTCCTTGGATCAAATATTTTTCCTTGTTTCTGGCACAAAAAAGATGTTCCAGGATCATCTCTGTCCCAACATTGGAATTAGCATTTTCTCTCAGGACCCCTTTTTGTGGAGTATGGCGTTGTGAAACCAAGATCTGGATCCTAGGACTACTAATTGCTACTGGGGTATCGCTCCTTCCATGCCCTCTCAGTGAACTTAGCTAAGTAAGACATAGACACACACACACACACGCCCCTATACATATTTTTATATCTGTGTTATTAAAAACCATGAGTTTATTCCCATCCTTCCAATTCCAATCCAACACCACAGGGTTTTTCTATCCTTTTCCTTTTCCACATATGTAACTTCCTTCTCTGACAGCGAGAACCGGGCTTTTGGACTAAATTATTCAGAAAGGAGAGATGGAGGGGAGAAAGGAAGGAAGCTATTATAACATTCCTAATATGTATAGATGTAAAATTAGCTATAAATTTTTAAGCTCAGAATTCTTTTACAATTGAAAAAAAAGATTTACCAATTAAATACAACACTAAAAACTTGAGATTTAAATGAACAACATTAGCATGACAGTTTTAAAAGTAAACTTTAAAAAATATAGCCTGTGTACAGAAATGCACACAATGTACAGTTGGATGCATTTTTGTTAAAGTAAAATACCTCTGATAACCAGCATCGAGATCTAGAAATAGAATAACAGTACCTGTAAAGCCCCCTCTCTCTTATCCTGTCCCAGTCTCTAACTTATAACCCTTCCTCAAGGAAATAGCTATTCTAACTTCTAATAATCTTAGGTAGGTTTTGCCTATTCATGAACATAGTATGTACTCTTGTGTCTGACCTCTTTGTTCATTATCGTGCCTGTGAGATTCATCTATGTGTTACATACTGATTTTTTTTATTGCTATTATATATAGTATTCTGTTATAAACCATCATTTATTCATTCTACTATTGATGGACATTTGGGTTGTTTGCAGTTTTTTATTATTGAGAATAAAGCTGCTATGAACTTTCTTGTATGTATCTTTTGGCAGACACATGTATGCACTTCAGTTGGAAGTATACCTAGGAGTGAAATTTCTGGGTCATGTAATATGCATATGTTTAGCTTTCATAGATACTGCTAAATAGTTTTCTAAAATAGTCATACCAGTTTACACTCTGACCAGTGGGATGAGAGTTTGGTACATTCTCTCGAACACTTGATATTGCCATTCTTTTCTGTTTTAGCCTTTTTGGTGGTGGGTGGTGATATTTCATTGTAGTTTTTTTTTTTTTTTTTTTTTTTGAGACAGAGTCTCACTCTGTTGCCCAGGCTAGAGTGCCGTGGCGTCAGCCTAGCTCACAGCAACCTCAAACTCCAGGGCTCAAGCAATCCTTCTGCCTCAGCCTCCTGAGTAGCTGGGACTACAGGCATGCGCCACCATGCCCGGCTAATTTTTTCTATATATTTTTAGTTGTCTAATTAATTTCTTTCTAATTTTAGTAGAGGTGGGATCTCGCTCTTCCTCAGGCTGGTCTCGAACTCCTGAGCTCAAACAATCCACCCGCCTCAGCCTCCCAGAGTGCTAGGATTACAGGCATGAGCCACCGCGCCCGGCCTTCATTGTAGTTTTGATATGTCTTTCCCTTATGATTAATGATGATGGGTACCTTTTCATATGGTTATTGGCTATTTAGATATCATCTTTATGAAAGGTCTGTTCAAGTCTTTTGCAAGTTTTGAAATTGTTTTGCTTTTCTTATTGATTTTTTAGGAGTGCTTTACATATTCTGGTAAGAGCCTTTCTTGCATATACGTATTAGAAATATCTTCTCCCACTCTGTGGGTTGCCTTTTTGCGCCCTTAATGGTATCTTTTAACAAATTAAAGTTCTTAATGTTAATATAGTCAGTTTATTAATTTTTCCCCTTTATGGTTAGTGCTTGGTTATCAGGTCATAGAAGCAGTCCAGGTTTCTACTTGTATTTATATTTTATTGGATTTTTCAAAACAAAAACATTAAAAATTATTTTTATAGTTTGAGTCTTTCTTAAGAATTTCTCCTGGGGCCTTTTAAGAGTCCATGGACCGCAGTTTATGAAACACTATACCAGAACGTGAATTCCTTAAGCACCTTTCATTTATGTGTCTGGTGTACAGTAGGCTCTCAAATGTTTGCTGAATGAATAAATGAATGACAAGGAAGCTACTCAAAATAAGTTTAAACTCTTTCATTAGTACTACTATTTTTGTTTTTTTCATTAAATTTAGTTGTTTGGGTTTCAAAAAATTTAAACATTGTCAGAATTTGTTTAAAAATTTTTTTTTCTCTATATAAGGAACCTAAAAGTTTAAAAGGAGTGTAGTATGGCATTTTTCATTTCAGTGGAAAAAGATAGTTAACTTTTTGGAAAATAGTGTCCTCCTCTTCCTTCTCCTCCTCCTTTTCCCATACCATGTTTAAAAAGTAATGTCTTTCATGTAGTGATGTTTCCACCTTAAGGTTTCTAGATAATTGCCACTAAATTTTTATAATCATAGATTTTTACATTTTACAAACCTGATGAAATTAAGCCAAGAACTGGATCTGGCTCATAGATTAGAAGTCCCTTTATTCCTCATCTAGGAAAGAACCAGAGGGTTATTTAAGAATGTGGCTTTCGCAGAGCTAACCTGCTCGGATTTGATTCCTGCTCTGCCACTTAATGCCTCTAACTTTAGGCAAATAATCTAACTTAATCTCAGGTTTTACAGTATATAGTTTTTTCCATCTGTAAAATGGGAATAATACTATCACCTAATGCACAGGTGATAAAGATTAAATGAATTCATGCTTGTAAAGTATTTAGAACAATACGGCACCTAACACAATTAACTAGCAATCAGATATTACAAAGCAAAATGCTTAAAGTGATGGAGTGATTTTTATAAATCTGTACTAGTGAAGTGAAGTTAAATAATAGAGGGTACAAATGCTGAACTAAAATTTATTTACAAATATCATGAAAGCATAAGGGAAACCGTTCGAAAAGAAAATCAAAAGAAAGTACTCTTTTGTACAACAGGTATCACATCTACAAAATTTATTGGGCTGTATAACCTCAAATTAGCCAACTGCCACATATTAGTAATGAAAAAAATAATAGAAAATCTCACAATGGGATGATTAAACAAAACAATAAAAATATAATGAGAGAAATTTTTGCTAAATTCTACCCTTCCATAATCTCAGTTTTAAGCATCCTACTCTGATCACCCCCTCCTGTCTTTCTCACTCTTTCTAGTGCTTTTATTACAACAATCCACTTCCAGTACTAGGTCCTTCAATTCACTGATTGTACCACCTTACTGTTTAATGTCTTAGATCTGTGAGTTTATAGTGTTCATCAAATTAGGAAACATTTTTGCCTTTTTTTCTTCAAATATTCTCTGCACCCTCACCACAAGAGTCCAGTTATATGCAGTTAGATCATTTGATGTTCCACAGCTCGCTGATTTTTTAAATCTTTGGTTTCTATGATATTCATGCCTTCCTCTAGCCTTTTGATCATGTGGAGTATATTTATGTATAATAATGGATTTAATGATCTTGTACTGAATATATCACCTGTTCATTTTTGGGTCAGTTTCTTTTGATGTTTTTTTTTTCTCTTGATGATGGGTTATATTTTGATGTTTCTTTGCCTTTGAGTGCTTGGTAGTTTTTGATTAGATGTTAGATGTTCTGAGTTTTATGTTTTGGGGGCTTGATTTTTAAAATTTTCTTTAAATATTTTAGGGTTTAGATGTGATGCAGCTAGGTGACTTGAAGTCAGTTTGATCCTTTTGAAGTTTACCTTTAATTTTATTAGAGTGCATCCAGAATAACATTTAGAGTTGGGCTACTTTGGCTCCACTGTAGACTCGATACCTTTCTGAGGACTCGGCCCAATGCCTGGCACTTTAAGGAGTGTTTCCACTCTAGCTGGTGACAACACAAACTATTTCTAGCCCTGTGTGTGCTCTGCTGATTGTTCTGCCTACTGCTTTCTAATGGTTCTTTCCCTTGTCTTTGTATAGTTTTCTCACATACAGATACAGGTCAGTACTCAGCCAAAGGCTCAAGGGGACCCCCTTTACAGGTCTCTAGAGCTCCCCTTTTTCTCTGCACCACAAATTCTAGTCACCTCAGCCACTCCAAACTCTGTCTGCTGTCTGTTTATTTCTTTATTTATTTAAGACAGAGTCTTGCTCTGTCGCCCCAGGTAGAATGCAGTGGTGTCATCATAGCTCACTGCAACCTCAAACTCCTAGGCTCAAGAGATCCTCCTGCCTCAGCTTCCTGAGTAGCTGGGACTACAGGCGCACGCCACCACACCTGGCTAATTTTTCTATTTTTGGTAGAGATGGGGTCTTGCTCTTGCTCAGGCTGGTCTCGAACTCTTGAGCTCAAGCAATCCTTTTGCCTTGGCCTCCCAGAGTGCTAGGATTACAGGCGTGAGCCACCGTGCCTGGCCCTGAACTCTGTCTCTTACTTAAACTTAGTGAAACTACCAGGCTCTGTTTGGGTTCTTTTCCTTGTGATGAGGCCTGGAAACACTCTATAGGCAGTATGTTTGGGCATTTGTAGAGCTCACCTCATTTGTTTTTCTTTTCTCAGGAAGCACTGTCCTGCACTGCCTTTTAGCTTTCTAGTTGTTTAGGCAAGAGGGGAAATCTGGTTCTTGTTATTCCATCATGGTTGGAAACAGACGTCTCTGTCTCATCATTTTGATGTCCATTTTCTCCTCCTTACCCAGCATAAATTCTCTCTTTGATCATTATAATCTATTCCCTTCAATACACTTTTGACTCCCTTTCCCCTCTCTTGTATTATTTGGGAAAACCACAACCCTGGTTAAATCTATCTGTTTACCTTTCAGTGCCAGCACCTGTGCACCTGAATGTCACTGGAGGAAAAGATGCAACCATGCTATTTTCACTTTAAATTCATGACCACAAGCTACAAGTGAGCCCAGTAATGCTGCACTTCCATAGTCATTTATTCCTCCACTTTCCTAGATGTCAATTTCACATTTTTTTCTTTCAAAATTCCAGCATCTCCTCCCCAGTCTTCCCAGGGATTGTGTTTATTTCCACATCACTGAGAAATTGAAGCAATAAAAAATGAACTTCTCAGAGTTGTACCACATCTACCCTCCACCAGCATCCTTTGCTGGTTCTTCCTCTTTTCTCTATCTCTTAATGTTGGATGTGTAAGAACTCAGGCCTGGGGCCTTTTCTCTATTTAGATCCACTCTCACAGTGATCTCATCCAGTAACAGCTTTTAAAACCCATCTGTATTCTGATGACTTCCCAATTTGTATTTTTTTACCAGACCTTTTAAATTCTAGATTTGAGTATTGAGCTGTCTATTCAGCATCTTCACATGAATGTCTAATGGATATGTCAAATGTTATATATCTAAAACTGATCTCACAAGCTTTCCTTCTTAAGCCTGTTCAAGCTTTTCCATTCTAGTTGATGATGTAATGCCGTACTTCTTGGACAAAAGCCTTAAAGTCATGCTTTACTCCTTTTTCTCATATCCCAGATGCTTACTGTCAGGAAATCCCGTTAGCGCCATCTTTAAAACATCTAAAATCTAACCACTTCTCACTGCCTTCAACTCGCATTGCTATCATCTCAGTCCATGTCATCAGCAGTGCATTCCAATCCTACACCCAGCTTTAATCCTTGACCCTTAAAATGTATTCTCAACATAGTAATCAGGGAGATTTTAAAATGTAAATCAGATCATGGCACTTCTTGCTCACAGTCTTTTAATGGCTATCTCACATTGGAAGCCAAAGTTTTCATAATGGCCTTGAAGGTCCTACAATATCCAACTCAGTAAGGTCCAGTAAGATAAGTTACTTCCCTGACCTTATCTGCTCTGTCCTCTTTCTTTACTTTGCTCTACCTTGAGTACATTAAGCATGCTCCTACCTTATGATCTTTGCATTGTCTGCTTCCTCTGCTTTAGAATACTTTTCCCCTAAATATTCCCCCATTGCCAACTCCCCATTGACTTCCCAATGACCGATTTGTGTGTTTGAGAAGACAAGGGAGGGGATTGGTTGTGCCATACAGAAGGAAGAATAAAAGGGCAGGGATATGGCAAATGTCGAACTCTTCTTGGTGAAAAAGAGCCAGTGGATGAGATAATCCCAGACCTGTTAGCCACTGGTGAGTCCAGCCTACTTGCTATTCTGAGTAATAATGAAAAGAATTGAAGAAGAGCCTTTGTAGCAGGTTAATAGAGATGAGGCAGCTTTCAGTTAGTGGAAAATTCATAAATCAGGGTTCATAATTTGAAGATTCCTTTGCTTATTAATAAGGCATTCTCTTTTGTAGATAGTGCATTTGGTGTCCTGCTGCTTAGTTATGATTTAATGATATGCTCTTTGATTTAATAGAGAATAGATCAAAGAACTGCTTGAGCATCATTTTTGGAATCTATTTTAAAAGTTTAGTAGAAAATATTCAATTATTAAATTCCTGTTTAAATTGAGTATTAGGGGAAAATGTTTCTGTAGTTAATCTTGTATGTTTCATCAGACAGGAGAACATAAATGTGTTTCCTGTTGTTTAGCTATATCTATTAGATTTCAGAGCCTAACCAGTATTTATCTTAAGTACTTAGCTCCTCTAGGTCTATGTACTTTTTTGATTTTTAATTGCAGGACTTAAAATACTATGTTTAATTTTATAAATTGCCAAAAGTGCTTATGGAAATAGACTTAGTTGAAATTAGAAAGTATCCTTGTTAAGAGGGTATTCTGTATTCTGATTTTCCATACCATAGTTAAGAAAAAACTTGCATGTTCTTTCCATAGTTCTTTCATATTTGTTTATTTGCATACCTTTTCCTCAGAAGGAAAAGTGTTAATAAAAGAATAAATGAGGGTTACAGGAAAATAATAAAAGTAGAAAAGTAATGCAAAGCCAGGCATAAGGTAAGTACACAAAGTATATATGCCACAGGATCACAAATATGACCCTTAATTTTTCATTAGCCAATACTAACAGGAAAGCAAAGTTACCTACATGATTCATTTAAGTCCATAAGGTAAAAACAAACTAGCTGTTCAAGAGAGAAGCATAGCTAATCCTGTTACTAAATTCTGAGTGGATATTTCCCGTAGGTCCTTAGAATATTGTGTGATAGAAGCAGACACTTGGGGCAAGATAGTATAATAACTTTTAGAATGAACTGTGTTGATGTAAGCAGGATTCACAAGAGTATGATGTTAGTCCATGGTTCTTAATCATTTTTGGGTTATAGCCCCTCTAACATTTTTATGTAGTTTTATCATAAATTTGATATGCATGCAGATTGTGAACTAACTCCAAGAGATTCTGACCCAGTAGGCCTGAGGTAGATTTTAGGAATCTATATGTGTAATCACCATCCCAGGTGATTTTGGTGTAAGTTGCTGTCAGACCATATGTTGAGAAACTATTTCAGGGTTATAATTTCAGGAAATTTGCAGATCTGCGTAGGCAATACATGCACAAACCTTAGGTTAAGAACCTGTGATGGAAGTGAGCAACACCCTCAACAACAGTTATATAGTAAAAGCAATCATGAATTTCAGGGGGTGATTGGTGCTGGTATATTAGAAAATTAATGACTTTTGTTGAAATTTATTGGCCCAAATAAATCACATGCCATGCTTAACTTGAAAAGGAATACTACTAATAACTAACATATATGGAGGTCTCTCTCTTTTTCTTTTTGGTAGTGTAATTGATGATTTTTTCCCCCTAATGTTGAACCACTTTCACATTCCTGGGATAAACTGTATATGATTATGAGGTATCATTGTTTGGATATGCCATTTTGATTTGCTAATATTTATTTAGATTTTTGCATCTATATTCTCTGGTTTCCATTTCTTGTGCTGTTCTCAGCAGTTTGGTGTCAGGGTTTTGTTAGCATTATAAAATGAGATGGCTGTCTTTCCATGTTGTTTTTGGTTTTGTTTTTGTTTGAGACGGGGTCTCTAGGCTCTTTTGCCCAGGTTGAAGTGCAGTGGGTCAATCACAGCTGACCAGTGTAACCTTGAATTCCTGGGCTCAAGTGATCTTCCTGCCTCAGCCTCCTGAATTGCTGGGACTATAGGCACATGCTACCATGCTGGGCTAATTATCTTTCCATGTTTTTTTCCCCTCAGTTTTCAAAGTTTATGTAGATTTCAAATATACTTTTTGTGATGAGTTTAGGACAACTGCAAAATTTAGAGGATACAGTCTCCGCATAAGACCACTCTCACTTCTGACACCAACTGCAAGTTTGAGGGGTTCCTAAAACTACTCTCAGGTGTGATAATTCATTAGAAAGTTTTATAGAATTTAGTGAAAACTGTTGTACTCGTAGTTATGATTTGTTATGGGAAAAGATTCAGAGTAAGGTCAGCCAAAGGAAGAGACTCACATAGGGCAGAGTCTAGGAGGGTTCCAAATACAGAGCTTCTCTTGTCCTCTCCCTGTGTAGTCAGGACACATTTCACTCCTGGCATCAATGTGTGACAGTATGCACGAGAACTACCAAACAGGGAAGCTCATCCAACTTTCACTGTCTGGAGTTTTTATGGAGGCTTTTCAAATAGGCGTGATTGATTAATTGCTCACATGGATAATTTTAGTCTTCAGGCTGACTGACATTGCATGATCGAAAGCCCCCCACTCCAAGTCACATTGTTGGTCTTTCTGATTGGCCAGCCCCAACCCTAAGATGATACCGGCACGGCCAGTCCCCTCCTTAAATCACATAGTTAGCCTATCCAGTGTGATCCAAGGCCACCAGGCAAAGGCACACTTACCATACGTAACATTCCAAGTGCCCAGAGATTACCTACCAGAAGTAAAGAGGAAAGGCCAGACCTTCTCTTTGGGCAAGACCAAATTCTTCACTACACACTTTTAGACAATTAATTTTTCTCTTTTATAGCTGTCTTCCTGTGATTCCTTAGTAACAGATTAAGCCTGTAGGGATTCTATTATGGAAAACTGGTTCTTTCAAATTTGAGCCTTGCATTTCTTGAGCTATCCCTTAAAAGATAAAAATTATAGGACACTTTTGATTTAACTGCATTTAAATTAAACCACCTTTATCCTTTTTTTTTTTTTTAAGAATAAAGGTTCTCTTCAGTTTGAAGACAAATGGGATTTCATGCGCCCGATTGTTTTGAAGCTTTTACGCCAGGAATCTGTTACAAAACAGCAGTGGTTTGATCTCTTTTCGTAAGTAATCCATTAATTCTGTTTGCTAACATAAAGGAAATTTTGGTGATGTTTTTCTGTACCCAAATGGAATGTACAACTGTGTATTGGTCTGTTTACCTATTAAAAATTCCTACTAGTGTGGTGTTGGGTCCCCAAGACATCCCCCAGGTTCCGTGATTTGCTAGGGGACTCCCAGGACTGAACATAGAGTGATACTCACAGCTATGCTATATTACAGTGAAAGGATACATAGCAAAATCAGCAAAGGGAAAAGGCACCTGGGGTAAAGTTTGGGAAAATATAAGCACAAGCTTCCAAGAGTCCTCACCCAGGGGAATCACACAGGACACACTTAATTTTTCCAGCAAAAAGATTGACAACATGTGTGATGTGGTGTTTACCAGGGAAGCTCGTAGAGACTCAGTGTCCAGGGTTTTTATGGGGGATGCTCATATAGGCAGTCTCCGCCTGGCATGTACCAAAATCAGTATAAACCGCATTGTTTGTATAAACAGTTTAGGTATAGTGAGCCACTTTTGTCATTTCTGGAAAGTTTTATGTAAGTGTAGGAAATGACTGTTCAAGTTCTAAGTTACCAGCCAAGAGCTAACCTTACAAGCAGGCTTTTCTAAGGAATGCAGTCTCAGGTCTGCTGTGTTAAGTCTTGGCCTTTGACCAAAATGTCTTTACAGCAAAAGTGTTGTCAGTATGCCCACCCCCCACCCCCTATGCAGCAGGACAAGACTGATCTGTAGTATTGATCTCAGTTATGCCTTGGATTTAGCTAGCTAAAACAAATCCCTTTTACCATAAGGTTTACCTTAGAAAACCAAGGGGCTTTCTCCTTCAGTTTCTGTATGAACCTTTTTTAGTATGGCCTCAAGTGTAAACTCAGAACAGCACAGCTAAGGCCAGTTAAGTTGAAGCAGACCTGAAAGCCTTCTGGGATTGAGGCAGTGTCGTGATAGGGTACGTACACAAATATAATCCCAGAGGGCATATGTGGAACCCCTGGAAACAAAGAGTTTAAAATTGTTAGGATACCCCAAGCCACGTATACATTAGTCAGATATTACAGGTTTTCCTGTGTGTCGCCTCCTACCATGGGGCCTTTCATTCTAGGGTTCCCAATCTAGTCCAGTTAATTCATTTCAGGCCTTGGTTTCAGATGGACTGCCTTAAGGCAGTTAGTTCCAAACAGTTTTGCTTATCCATCACACGTGTTCATTTGTTTCACTAGTGTGAATGATATCTGGAGGTTTTCTGTATGGGAAATGAAGAAGCTGGAGCTGTTCCCTGCTGTCTCATAGTGCCATTAGGTGTGATGGTAAGCTTGGCAGTCAGTTTGGTTTAAAAGTACTTGTGCTTTTGGAGGAAGAGACGGTCGCAGATGCAGCAGAAGCGTGGTGTGCCTGCCTCCTTCTGCTCCTGACTTAGTGCTGTTTGCTTTCACTGAGGAACAGGTCAGCCGCAGCCATCGCTTTTAAAGATCACAGGAAAAACACCCGTGGAGCCAGAGGTGGCAATTCACCAAATTAGAATTACACTAACCAGCAGCAACATAAAATCCCTGGAGAAGGTGTGTGCTGACTTGATCAGAGGCACAAAGGAAAAGAATCTCAAAGTAAAAGGACCAGTTTGGATGTCTATCAAGACTTTGAGAATCACTACAAGAAAACTACCTTGTGGTGAAGGTTCTAAGACTTGGGATCACTTCCAGATGAGAATCATCAAGCGACTCATTGACTTGCACAGTCCTTCTAAGGTCGTTAAACAGATTACTTCCATCAGTATTGAGCCAGAAGTTAAAGGTTGAGGTCACCACTGCAGATGCTTAAGTTAACTGTTTTAATAAATTGATTACCAGTTGTTTAAAATAAATAAGTAAATAAAATTACAGCAGCTTGGAAAGGCAACACTTGAGAGATTCTCTTTAGGAAGAGGGAAAAGCTTTCAGGGTTAGTTCTGAAAAGCAAAAATCATTAATGTCCTCCTTCCCTGTGCCTTCCCAGGTGATAGGTTTTGTTTTTTTCCCTTATAAAATTAGTGTAGCAGCTAGGTGCAGTGGCTTGCAACTGTAATCCCAGCTGCTTGGGAGGCTGAGGTGGGAGGATTGCTTTAGCCCAAGAGTTTGAGACCAGTCTGGGCAATGTGGTGAAACCTCATCTCGAAGAAACAAAACTGTATGTGAAAATCAGTGTATCCCATTCAGTAATGAAAACTTCATTTTTTCTTCATCATCCAGACCTACAGGAGAACAAAAGCATTTCTTTCCAGAAAAACATTTTTATACAACTTAATTAAAAGGCATAATCATGGTTAGGAATTGGTTAGGACAAAATCCTGAATTTTCAGAACTTTTCAAAATGGGTTTATGTTACCTCCCAGCTGTTTTGTCCTGATCAATTATCTAGTGAGTAGCCTAGAAAAAAAATCAGTTTCTTTCTGGGGGCAGCTGCATTTAATAACCAAATTGTCTTACTAAGATGCTTGTGCCAAGAGGGGTGAGAGGAAGGTGAGAGAAATAAAGCCAGGTTATTAATCTGTTGTTGTAAACTGTAACTAATCCAGAAAGCCAAATGCAATGAGACATCTTGAGGAGTCAAAGTTCAGTCTGTAAGGACTGAGTTAAGGGATTACACTTTGTGATGTGCTATCTTACAACTTGCATCTTTTGGCAGGAACCACAAGTTAGGAATGCAGTTAGTATCCATATCACATATATAAGACCAATCAGCAGCTTGATTTCAGATGGTCCCATCAGAGAATAAACCTTTTTCTGTGAGCTTCTGAAATTGTTGAGATGGTCCAGCCAGAATCCATGATGTTTTCATAGTTTATGGCTCCACAGAAACATGTCTTTTAAATTTTCAGTAGTCTTTGAGGCAAAGTCCTGTTTATTAAGCATATGCCTGCTTTCAGTTCTGCACAGCTTGTGTTGAGGTTGAAATAGCCTAGTAGCAGACAGTGTCAGGTTTGAGCTAGAAACCTGATACTGTGAGATCCAGGAAATTAAGATCTCTGAATTCACTATTCCAAAAAAGTTAGTGTCTTCTTTGGCAGCAGCAAAGCTAAGATGCTGCAAGCCTCACTGTTATGTTGCAAGTCCAAGTGACAATCAAGACTGGCCTAAGCCCTATTTATCTTGTCAGTCTTACAATCCAAATTGATCTGCTCAAAAATACACACATCAGGCTGAAAAATCATCAGCCTCTAAGGGTCAGACATCTGATTTCACAAGAGCTCAGTAGCAGTGAAAAACTGCTTTAGAATTCTAAAAGTATATTTCTAGCAGATTTCCTTTGTTTTCATGTTGTCTCCCTTTTTCCAGAGGCACCAGTAGGTAAAAATCAAACATCATTGATTATGGAGACTTAACTCTGTTCGCAGTACTCAAAAGAGTTTAAATTTCAATCCCTTCATCAGCAGAAAAAAGTAAGATTCTGTCTAGTTTACCTGATTGAGATAATACCTCTAGCATTTATGAAATGACCAGCATATAACATGTTATATCACTGTTTATCATACATCTAGATGCAATAGCTGCAAAATACAAAGCCATGTTTTAAACACCACCCCCTACTTTTTTTGGTCTTATTTTCAATTTAATCACGCCTCTAGCAATAAATTCAGTATTTATAAGATTAACATTACAACTGTTGGGAAATCCTGACTGGAATGTAGGGGTTAGGGAGGGACTACTGTAGTAGCTGCAGCTAGGCTGAAGAAACAGCTGCAATGGTTCTCTCCCCCTATTCCCTTTTCTCCCCTAGTTTATCTAAAGCTTTGCTCCAGCCCTGGGCTCTGATTTAGCTATTACTTTTTCATATTTAGAGGAGAGAGAAGTACAAACTTTTAACATTTTTGATCCACCCAAAACTCACCTTTGGGAACTTGTGGGCCTTTTCTCTCCCACCTGGAGGTGAGAACAAAAGCCAAGGATATTTATGCTATGCTTTTTCTCTCCTCTCTTTAGTCAACATGGCCAGAAATAGCCTGGGGAATGAGATAGTTCTAATCCCAGGAGAGTTGGCTATCATTTTCAGGTTTCATAGGTAATTTGAAAGACATGTAATTTCAGCAGACAGCTCAACTGCTGTTTCATACTATGAATGATTTTATACCAGCGTTTCTCATCCTACTGCTTCTTCCTTCCTCATGAATCCCTCTTATGACACTGACACCAATGGTATCAGCAGTCCCAACATCACCCTTACGTTCGGTGATTGCAAGGAAGACCCATTAGACTCACCATATAGTTATATTCATGGCTATGATTTGTTACAGGGAAAGATGCAAAGGGAAGTCAACAAAGAGAAAAGATACGTGTGCCAAGGTCCAGGGGGAAACCATATACAAGCTTCTAAATGTTCTCTCCCAGAGGAGTCACATAGGATGAGCTTAATTCCTCCAGCAACTAATTGTGACAATACATAAATCTTGTCTGCCAGGGAAGCTCATTAGACACTTAGTGCCCAAGGTTTTTATTGGGGGCTGGTCGCATAAGCACGTTATACCTGACACATACCAAAATTCCAGACTCCCAAAAGGAAAGCAAGTGTTCAGTATAAATCACAGTGTTGGTTGAATGTCCTCAGGATACTCAAGATCAATGTCCTCAGGATACTCAAGTCCTCAGGATGAAAAAAAAAAAAAAAATCACACTCTTTGTATAGACAGTTTAGGTATAGCAAGCCATTCTTATCAAGAAATGGTGAGAATCCTCCCAAAATCCAGATTCCCAGATGCCAGCCAAGGGCCAGCCTTGCAAACAGGTCTTTCTAAGTATAGCAGCAGTCTCAGGCCTGCTATAATAACTTTTTTTCAGCACACCAGTAAAATACTATATCACTGAATTGTAGATGTGTGATTGCATAACCTATGTGTATTGAGCTGTTAATGCTCATTTTCTCGCTTTATCACATAGAAAATATTCTAATTTCCTACATAACATAGAACTTGCATCAGATCAGTTATATTTATAATTCTCCTCTTTGAGAAATTAAAATGCAATAAGAAACAGCTGTGGCTTTTTAAAGCTTTATAGCATTCATGTATACATTAAGTTTTTCTTAAATTATCTGATTAAACTATTTCATGAATAATATGTTGAGTGTGGTGGGGATTTTTTTGTTGTTATTTTTGTCAGTCTGTGTTGATATGATTTATCATCTAGCATAACGCTTGTTCTCTAAGTACTTCTGACAGAAAAGGGACATGGAGTAGGGGGTGGGGAACCTGCAGCCATAAGGTTACATGTGGCCTTCTAGGTCCTCAAATGCGGCCTATGACTGAATCCAAATTTTACAGAACAAATTATTTTATTTTTATTAATGCATTTTTGTTTATCTTTTATATTTTTATTTTATTTTTAAAATGAATGTATTTAAGATACCAAAGAATAAAGTAAGTTTCAACGAAATAATCCTCCTAGATTGATAGGCACAATTAGAACATTAGTAAATCATAAGTGCTTAATCAGGGCTGCTACACTCATGATTTAGTTCTAACTTCCCCCATCTGACCGGCGCCACTGAGGCTGTTGGCAAGACTTTATGGGGGTCGAGTATGCCAGTCTATTATCAGCTTTTGACAACGGTGCACTGTGTTTCTCTGTCTGAGATGGAATTTGTTGCACAGCTCGACAGTATTTTTTAATTCTGTCTGCCTAACAGCCCATTATGTCAAGACCAAGAGAATGCTGAAGAAGAAAACAGATTTTTAAATGAAAATTGGGAGTCGCAATTTTATCTTGTTTCTCCTAAAGATAAGATGATTTGTTTGCTTTGTGATACTACAATATCAACATTAAAGAAATTCAATGTTTATCAGCATTATAACACTCATAAGGACCACAAATATTAATATTTTAAATTGGAGGGAGAAGCATGGAAGGTTGTATGCAGAAATTAAAAGATGAAAAGCAAAAATAAAGACAATTCTTTCAAGCAGCAATAAGACCTGGAAATAATGCCGCTGAAGCAACTTATAAAGTAGCTTATATATTTGGGAAAAAAAGGGAAGCCATTCAGTGATTTAGAAATTGTGAAAGAATGCATTGTCAGAGTTGTAGGATGCTTAGACCTCAATAACATTTCAAAGTACTAACAACTGCCTCTTTCAAAGAGAACTGTAACTGATGAGCAACATGAATTAGCCTTCAATTTAACGACTTCATGCAATACTTCAAAAGGAAAATATATATTGTTCAATCGTTTTGGATTAATCAACTGATACTACTGACTCAGCGCAGGTTCTATACTTCATTTGGCTCATAACAAGATTTTCTTTGCTACGAAGAGTCACTGGCTTTGGGCTTTGGGCACTCTTGTGAACAGAATATGGGGAATAGATACATTCAAAAACTTTCAAGACATATGTCATGAAGTTGGACTGAATTTGGTAAATTTAGTGAGTGTCTCTGTATAGACTGTGCACCTTCCATGACAGGAAAACATGAAGAGTTTATTGCACAGATCAAAAAAGTATGAACAAACCCAGATGCTCTCCCATTTCTTTTCATTGTATCTTGCATCAGTGAAATCTCTGTGCTAAAGCTTCTATTTTAAGTGACACTTGGCAACAAGTTATAAATATTGTTAAGTATATTCATGCAAATGCAGCACAGCATCATCAGTTTCATAACATACTAAAGTTGAAAGATGAGGTATTCAGTGTGAATTTGCCATATCATTCTAAAGCGTGTTGGCTATTGCAGGGAGAGGTGCTAGCTAAAATTTTATGTCTGCGAGAACAGATAGTTAAATTTTATGAAGAACAGAATCAGCAATGTGAATTATTGAAAGAAGATTTTTATAGTTCTGTAGGAATGAAGCATTTTTGTGTGATACCATGTCAAATCAAAACGACTTGAATATTTCTTTGCAAGGTAAAACTAAGTCTGTATATGATGTGTGGCCAAAAAAAGTCCAAGCATTTTGGAAAAAGTTATCTTTGTTCAAAACACTT
>NW_012151951.1:7651509-7652423 GCF_000956105.1 Propithecus coquereli
TAATATTAATATATAATGAAATAATTGTATAACTCACCATAATGTGGAATTAATGGGAGCCGTGAGCTTGTTTTCCTGCAACTAATGCTGGCTGCTGATCTGACAGGAGGCGGAGCTCAGGCAGTGATGCGAGCAATGTGGAGCAGCTGTAAATACAGATGAAGCTTCACTAGCTTGCCCACCCGCTGCTCACCTCCTGCTGTGTGGCCTGGTTCTGCAGGCCTGGAGTGATGGTGTTCCCTACTTAAAGTATACTTATAAGCAGAAATAGTCAATAACCTCATACTTGCTACAGTTGGTGGCCTAAACACATTGTTTTAAAGATCTTTAATACTCCTAGAGTACCTAAGGCAGCTCAATATGTAGTCCTTTTGGGTAAAAGAATTCCTGTATATCTTGTCATGGCATCACCAACTGCAAGACCTACAGTGATTAAAACCCTTCCAAATTTTAGCCATCTTCTGACCAAATTAATCGTTAACATTTAGGTTGCTTATATCTTTCTAAATCTAAATCTGAGATACTAAAATAATGTATTGATATTAAGCTACATTGACTATTTGAGATTTATTTCTCTTTTCTCATAATCTACATCATTCTTTCTCAATTGAAATATTATTGGCGTTTTTGGTGGCATTAAAAGATTGTTCTGCATGTTGTACCATGTTCATCACCTCTGGTCTTCACTCTTATAAACTCCAGTCATGGGCAATCCCTCTGCGCTTCTCTCCTCACCCTTTATTGTATTACTAAAACAAAATAAGATTCTCACATGTTTCCAGATACCTTTTAGGAAAACAATACCTCCTTCAGTTGAGAACTGCAGCTCTAGATTCATTAGGTTTGACTCTGGTCTTTGAAATTGAAGCCAGAATTAAATAATAAATTGTTTTCAATTTGTAAGAGCTTTTTTA
>NW_012151951.1:7656785-7657641 GCF_000956105.1 Propithecus coquereli
TGTGTATGTCTCGAAAGTCTGTCTACAGTGTAGCAGTTAGGAGCACAGATTTTGGTATCAGTTGGAAGCAATCCAGATTATTTTCCTGAGTTAAATTTCCAAACCCATGTAGCCAATTGCTTCCTGAATATTTCTGTCTCTTAAGTTCCTTAAGTACTGCACATTCAGAATGATAAAAAATCTGTTATTTTATAGTTTCAAACCCAAAATCTGGATGCTGTCTTCAGACTCCTGTTTTTTACCCCCTTGCATCCAGTTGATTACTAGGTTTCATAAATTTTTATGTCCCCTGAATTGAACTTCTTTTCATCCTTGCTGTTCTTTTTTGCCACTCTTTCTTGTCTGAACAATTACACTAGACCTCTTTCTCCCTTCCTCCTTTGTTATGTCTCTGTGTATTAGTTATCTATTGCTACATAACAAATTACTCTAAAACTTAGCAACTTAAAACAACAAACCTTTATTATCTCACAGTTTCTGAGGGTCAGGAACCTCATAGTGGTTTAACTGGATGTTTCTACCTCAGGGTCTCTCCTGAGATTACATTCAAGCTTTCAGCAAAAGATCTAGGCCTAGATTCAACTTGGGCTGAATGATCTTCCAGGTTTGCTCATATGATTTGTTGACAGGTCTCTGATCTGTACTACCTGTTGGCCAAAGATTTAGTTCTACACCATCTGGGTCCCTACATAGGGATGTTTATAACATGGCTGCATGCTTTCCTCAGAGCAAGTAATCCAAAGAGAGACTGCTCCAAAGACAGAAGCCATAGTGTTTTATAACATAATTTTGGAAGTGACAAACCATCACTTCTGCAGTATGCTATTGATCACATAGACAAATCCTTGTGCACTGT
>NW_012151951.1:7670681-7672412 GCF_000956105.1 Propithecus coquereli
TGGATTGGTCTAGTATGGTCCATGGAGAGTGTACTAAAACAGAACTTAAGATGAGTTTTGTCTCTGTTCTTGTTCTATTATTAATGTTTGTTTATATTTACAGGGATGTGCATGCTGTCTGTCTCTGGGATGATAAAGGCCCAGCAAAAATTCATCAGGCTTTAAAAGAAGACATTCTTGAGTTTATTAAGCAAGCACAAGCAGTAAGTTCTGCATCTTTATTTTAGATTGGTTTTAAAACTACTCAAACAATATCATATTTTATGATTTAGAAGGTAGGACTTCCTGAAGTAATTTTAAAATACCACATTAATTTTTGACATATTTGTTAAATAAATTTTTTAATGAAATGATTGTCATTAGTTGGATTTTTTCCTCCCACAGTGATATTTCTGTCAAGAGAATACATTATTATCCTCAGTTGAAAGATACTATAAAGAATTCAGTTTTTTATACAGTTTTTTAGAAGTTCCCACCACGATTATTTTTTAGCTGCATGTCAGTCCACAGGAATCTTTTTTTATCTTTCATGACTAATACCTCTTCTCAAGTTGACAGTAATTTTCTTCAATTCCAGATACTTCTCCAATTGTAAAATCCTTGGACTGTCCTTTGCATTGCTTCTGCTGAGCTGAAATTTAGCACTCTTGTGTTGACATTATGTATAAATGGTTAATATTATTGAAATGAAGACAAATCTCATTTAGGCAGTAGATAATTATGCAAGAGTTAATTTTGTTTTGTTCTTATTAACACCTTGTAATGTATTATTTCGTATAAACTATGGCCCCTTACCATTTTGAGGAGAGGCCTGAGGATGTGAGATTATTTCCTTTCTATAAAATGAATTCTGAAAACTAGAATGCCAGAATTTCTTATTCTTTAGTTGTATTTTTACGTCAATGTCTTATACAATATTAGTAAAAATTGTTTGTTAAAAATCTTGTTAAATACCAATAGGTGCTTAGCAGTTGAAAATTAAAAATAAGTTTTTTCTGTATATGATCTAAAAGAAGATACTGAAATCAAGTGTATGATTGGTATGGATTTAATTCTGCTAGTAGCCACCACTTTGATGGAGTGAGACTAATGTCATGATGGATATTACTTATGAAATTAAATGTTTTATTGATAACATCCTGATACATTTTTTTAAATTGTAATTCTATAGGAAATTATCTTTTAATGAAAATAAATCCTATTTTCAGGCTTTACTTAGAGACTTAAATATTTCAATATCACAGTTTAATCAAAACTTTTTTTTTTTTTTTTGAGACAGGGTCTTGTTCTGTTGCCTGGGCTAGAATGCAATGGCATGGTCCCAGGCTCAAGTGATCCTCTTGCCTTAGCCAAGTAGCTGGGACTACAGGTGCATACCACCATACCTGGCTAATTTTTTCCTTTTTTATTTTTGTAGAATGGGGTCTTACTGTGTTGGTTATGCTGGTCTCAAACTCCTGGCCTCAGGACATCCTCTGGCCTTAGCCTCCCAGAGTGCTAGGATTACAGATATGAGACACTGTGCCTGCCCCCAAACTATTTTCTTCAGCCAAGCTCAGTGGTGTGCATCTGTACTCCTTGCTACTTGGGTGACTGAGGCAGGAGGATTGCTGGAGCTCAGGAGTTTGGGCAATATAGTGAGACCTCATTTCTTCATTTCTTAGAGAGAGAGAAACTATTTTCTCAAAATTGATTTAGAAATAGTTTCTACTTGCATTGGAAAACATATCA
>NW_012151951.1:7672462-7674398 GCF_000956105.1 Propithecus coquereli
GTTGAATTTTATTGAATGCTTTTTCAGCATCTGTTGAAATGATCATATAGTTTTTGTCCTTGATTCTGTTAATTTCATATATCATGTTTATGATTTGCCTGTGTTGAACTGTACTTGCATCCCTGGGAGGAATCCCATTTAGTCATGATGAATAATCTTTTTTTTTTTTTTGAATAATCTTTTTAATATGTTGTTAAATTGGGTTTGCTAGTATTTTGTTGAGGATTTTTGCATTTATACTCACCAGGAATATTGGCCTGTAATTTTCTTTTTTGTTGTTTTATCCTTGTCTGGTTTTGGCATTAGGGTAATGCCGGCCTCATAGAATGAGTTTGGAAGTATTCTGTCCTCTTCATTTTTTTTTTGGAGTAGTCTGAGTAGAGTTGGTGTTATATTAGTTCTTGTTTAAATGTTTGGTAGAATTCAGCTGTGAAACCATCAGGTCCTGAGCTTTTCTTTGATGGGAAACTTTTTATTACTGCTTTAATCTCATTACTTGTTATTGGTCGATTCTGGTTTTTTATTTCTTTGTGGTTCAATCTTGGCAGGTTATATGTGTCCAGGAATTTATCCATTTCTTCTGGGTTTTCCCGTTGGTTGGTGTGTAGTTGTTCTCATAATAATCTCTTAATTATCCTTATTAACTGTATTTTTAAATTCTTCTATGTCTTAATTTTTTTCTACTAGATTTTCAAATGGGGAGAATTTTGTGGTAGACACTGTTCATTAGTTAAGCCAACACTCATTCCTGGATCTCTTTTCCTTGCATATCTTCTACTAGAGAGGCTGGATAACTTAATATTCCCTTCTTGGGCCTTCCTTGCTACTAAGGTGGCAGTGTGACACAATTCTGGCAGATAGGTCTACAGGAGGTTCCTAAGAAAGTTTTTACTTTCCAGATGAATTAAATTAATGTGCCTAGCACAGTCCTTCCTTTTCCCCCTTAAGAGTCACAGGGGTAAGAGACTAACATGCTAAGATGGCAGAGTAGAAAGGAAAAGATCCTGGTGAGTCCCTGAAGAGACACCAACAATTGCCTACTTCTAGACCTTTTGTTATATAAGAAACATAACCTCTTAATAGTTTAAGCTGATGTTAATTGAATTTAAAGTTTTTAGTTGAGTGCATCATAATTGATACAGGATGTGTTAAAGTATTCCACTGTATTTATGTCAAGTTCTTACATTTCTAATTATTCTTGCCTTATATTTTGGTATGTATTATAAATAGACATTACAAAAAATGTATATGTATAAATAGACATTACAAAAAATGTGTATGTATTATATAATGTACATGTAAACATATGTAAAATTTATCATTTGAACCATTTTTAAGTGTACAATTCAGTGGCATTAATTATATTCCTAATGTTGTGCAAACATCAGCACTATCCATTCCCTGAGCTTCTTAATCATTCCAAACAGAAGCTCTGTACGCGTTAAACAGTAATTCCCCAGCCCCCTTCCCCCAGCTCCTGGTAACCTCCATTCTACTTTCTGTGAATTTGCCTGTCTAAGTAACTCATGTAAGTGGAATCATATACTATTTGTCCTTTTGGAAGGCATACTGTTTTTAAATGGGGCAAGTTATTTAGTTCAGGTTTAATGTTGTGACTCCCTATTCTTGTTTTTATTACTTCTATAACTTTATTGTTTATTTGATATTATTTCTTCATTTTCCTTTTCCTTGTTTTTATTAATTTGAAAGTTCACTTCCAGTAGTAGTTACCTTCCCGTTTCTTGCTCTCAGAAGCATATGGTGGTATCACACCAAGGTTATACTATTTCTTCTTTACTGCTCTTCTATACAAGGAAACTGAAACCTTTGGAATACTTTTTTTTTATTTTATTTTTTTATTTCTGCATATTATGGGGGTACAAATGTTTAGGTTACATTGCCCTCCCCGCCCCAATCAGAGCTTCAAGCGTGTCCA
>NW_012151951.1:7674448-7675384 GCF_000956105.1 Propithecus coquereli
ACATTTATCCTTTCTTTGTCTTGGGAACAGTCCAAATTTTCTCTTCTAGATACTTTGAAATATATAAAAACTTATTAACTATTGTCACCCTACTGTGCTATTGAACATGAGAACTTATTCCTTCCATCTAACTGTATTTTTGTACCCATTAGCCGACCTCTCCATCCCCCATTACCCTTCCTGGCCTCTGGTAACCATCATTCTAGTTTCTACCTCTGTGAGATACACTTTTATAGCTCCTACACATGTGTGAGAACATACAATATTTGTCTTTCTGTGCCTGGCTCATTTCACTTATTATATGTCCTCCAGTTCCATCTATGTTCCTGCAAATGACAAGATTTTGTTCTTTTTTATGGCTGAATAATATTTCCTGTGTATATATGCCACATTTTCTTTATTCATACATCTATTGATAGACACCTTATGTTGCTTCCATA
This sequence comes from Propithecus coquereli, assembly GCF_000956105.1. Classification (NCBI taxonomy): domain Eukaryota; kingdom Metazoa; phylum Chordata; class Mammalia; order Primates; family Indriidae; genus Propithecus; species Propithecus coquereli. Next base: position 7,674,889 of record NW_012151951.1, read on the forward strand.
TTGTGGCCATTGTCAATAGTGCTGCAGTAAACGTGGGAGTGCAGGTATCTCTTTAATATACTTACTTCCTTTCTTTTGGATATACACCAAGCAGTGGGATTGCTGGATCATATCATAGATCTATTTTTAGTTTTTTGAGGTCTCTCCATACTATTTTCCATAGGGGCTGTAGTAATTCGCACTCCTACCAACAATGTAGTAGTTTTCCCCTTTGTGTCCTCATCAGCATTTGTTATTTTTTGTCTTTTTAGTAGCAGTCATTTTACCTGGGGTAAGATGATATCTCATTTTAGTTTCAATTTGCATTTCCCTGATGATTAGTGATGTTGAGCATTTTTTTCATATACCTGTTGGCCATTTGTATGTATTCTTTTACGAAATGTCTATTCAGATCATTTGCCCATTTTTAAATAGGATTATTTGGATTTTTTGCTACTGAGTTGAGTTCTATATATATTCTGGTTATTAATCCCTTTTCAGATGAGTAGTTTTTTTT
>NW_012151951.1:7687357-7689665 GCF_000956105.1 Propithecus coquereli
GTAGATAATGGTTTTGAATAAAAAAGAGTACATTGAGGACATTCTTCGCTGATGGAGCAATGTATTAGGTGTACCTGAAGGTTTGAGAAAAGAGAGCTGGAGAAGATGTACCAAACTGCTCAAAGTTTGACTCTTCCTTCAGTAAGGAAGGGTAGCTTCCTTCTAGGGAGCTACCTGACTCCACACCATTCCCTCTTGCCTTATGAGACTCGAGTTATATTTGAGCCCTTCTGACACATACCCAGCAGTGGTTTGAGTATAGCATGAATACTAAGGTAGACAGACCTATTTTGGGTAGGCACAGGACTCCTCCGATGGGTGACTTTGGCTTCAGAACTCTTCAACAGCTTTACCAAACTTTCTTAGAACTGCACTGATTCTTGCTGCTTGACCTTCCTTCCTTGTCTCCTCTACAGGGATCAGACCTACATTGTGGGGCTTATCACTTGCCCAGCTTTCTCTAGCTCATTTTCCATTTTCCTTCTTCTCTCAGTAAATCTCTTACATTTCTAATCCCATCTGCTTCTTGGAAGACCTACACTAACACATGAGTCAATGTGAAGTGCCTGGCACATAGTAAGCAGTCTATATATACTATAGTAAACTATGTAAGGGATGATGGTGACTTTGACTGAGGCAATGGTGATGGATGGAAGTGTCCAAATTGGAGAGACATTTTGGTGATGGATATAATTAAGACTGTGACTGAATGTAAGGGATAAAAAGTGATTGGGTTGCCTAGTTTCTTCCCTATTACTCCCCACTTCTTTCTTTACATGGTAGCCACATCGATTTGCTTATAGTTCACTGTAATCACAATAATCATCCATAGTTCTTTACTTATACTGTTATTTTATCATAAAATGTCCTCCCTCCTATCTTCTTACAACTTTACCTTGAAAACTCCTATTTTTTGAGTTTAAGCTCAGGAACTAACTCTTCTAAGAAGCCTTCCCTTTTCCCTTCTACCTCTCACTTTGACCCTTACCCTGTCTGTGGGTTCCTAAACCATCTTTTGTTTATATGCATAATAGTTGTAAACATTGAGTTATAACCAGTCAATTTTTATATCAGTTTATTTTAGACTCTAGATTCCCTTTGTTATTAGGTGAGACTGCAGAGATATACAGGAGTAAATTAATCATTCTGTAATTTATTCAAAGAGTTACGGGAAACCATTAGAGGATTTTAAGTATGGGGTAATATGACATGATTTGAGTTTTTAAAAAGATCACTTTAGCTACTTGTTGAATAGATTGGAGGGGTGCGAGAGTAAATTTGGTTTAGTGTGACCTCCGGAGCCCAATTTCTTGGCTCCGCCATATACTAACTGTGTAATTTTGGGACTGTTACTTAACCTTTCTTTGCCCCAGTTTCCCCATCTGTAAGATGGAGAGAAAAATAGTACATTAGAGCTGCTGTGAAGAGTCAGTGAGTTAAAAAAAAACTTAAAATAGTGTCTGGCACATAGTAAGCAGTCAGATATTACCTATTATGTCATTATTTAACAAATACTTATGTGTGTACTACATCCTAGGCACTAGGCCAGATTCCATTATTAAGCTGAGTTTTACAAGTGGACAAGGAAGTTAAAATTAATAGACAAAACTTTGTTATAATGATGTCTCTAAGAATTATAAAACAAACTATTTGGCTATTGACATGTTATAATTCAGAGGAGATATTTTATTTTGATTTCTTTGACATTTTTTTATATTAGGGGCTCCACTGTGTGTTAAAAGAGTCACTGGGAAACATTTTTGGATGAATGAGTCCTCAATATGGCCCTATCCTTTTGTTGTAAGTTTCCCTGCTTTACAGCTTGGTAACTAAGAAATCATTCAGGCATGGTGGCTCATGCCTGTAATCACAGCACTTTGGGAGGCCGAGGTGGGAGGATCGTTTGAGGCCAGGAGTTCGAGACCAGCCTGGGAACATAGCAAGACCCCACTTCTACAAAAAATAGAAAAATGTACTGTGTGTTGTGGCGTGGCATGCACCTGTAGTCTGGGCTACTTGGGAGGCTGGGGAAGGCGGATTGCCTGAGCCCAGGAGTTTGAGGCTTCGGGCAGCTGTGATTGTGCCATGCACTCTGGCCTGGGCAGCAGAGTGAGACCCTGTCTCAAAAAAAAAAAAAGGAAATTAATTTTCTGAACATGTCGTAGTAGTATTAAATATATTTCTTTAATGAATGACCTTTGGTAAAATGTCAGCTTTATAAGTTTTGAGTTTTTGTGTACTAATTATGAGAGCTTTTGTTTTTGTTTAAATAAAAGAGTCAGTGATAATTGATGTGTAAATGGATAAT
>NW_012151951.1:7689715-7691034 GCF_000956105.1 Propithecus coquereli
CAAGCGATCCTCCTGCCTCAGCCTCCCTGGTAGCTGGGACTACAGTCATGCACCACCATGCCTGGCTAATGTTTTCTGTTTTTAGTTGTTTGGCTAATTTCTTTCTATTTTTAGTAGAGACGGGGTCTTGCTCTTACTCAGGCTGGTCTCGAACTCCTAAGCTTAAGCAGTCCCGCCTCAGCCTCCCAGAGTGCTTGGATTACAGGTGTGAGCCACTGCGCCCACCAGATGGGTAGTTTGAAAATATTTTCCCCCATTCCGTAGATTGTTTCTTCACTCTATTGATTGTTTTCTTTGCTGTGCGGAAGCTTTTTAGCTCAGTGTAATCCCATTAGTCTATTTTTGCTTTTGTCACCTATGCTTTTGAAGTCTTATCCAAAAAATCTTTGCCCAGACCAATGTCCTGAAGCATTTCCCCGTTGTTTTCTTCGAGTAATTTCTTAGTTTGAGGTCGTACATTTGTCTTTATTCCATTTTGATTTGATTTTTGTATGTGGTGAGAGTTAGGGATCTAGTTCCATTCTTCTGTGTATGGATATCTAGTTTTCCCGGCACCATTTATTGAAGAGATTGTCCGTTCCCCAGTGTGTGTTCTTGACGCCTTTGTAAAAAATGAGTTGGCTGTAAATGCTTGGATTTATTTCTGGGTTCTCTATTCTGTTCTGTCTGTTTTTATGCTAGTACCATGCTGTTTTGGTTATTATAGCTTTGTAGTATTTTTTAAAGTCTGGTATTGTGATGCCTTCAGCTTTGTACTTTTTGCTCAGGATTGCTATTTGGGGTCTTTTGTGATTCCATACAAATTTTAGGATTGTTTTTTCTATTTCTGTGAAGAATGTCATTGACGTTTTGATAGGGATTGCATTAAATCTGTAGATCACTAGGTAGTATAGATACTTTAACAATAGTCTTCCAATCCATGAGCATGGGATATCTTTCCATTTTGTGTGTGTGTGTTCTGTTGAATTTCTTTCATCAGTATTTTGTAGTTTTCATTGTAGAGGACTTTCGCTTCTTTGGTTAAATTTATTCCTAGGTATTTAACTTTTTGGTACCTATTATATTAATAAATAGGATTGCTTTCTTGATTTCTTTTTATAATTGTTCACTGTTGGTGTGTAGAAATGATTTTTATATGTTGATTTTGTATCCTGCAACTTTACTGAATTTATCAGTTCTGTTTTTGGTGGAATCTTTAGGTTTTTCTACATATAGGAGCATGTTGTCTGTGAACAAGGCTAATTTGACTTCTTCCTTTCTAATTTGGATGCCGTTTATTTCTTTCTCTTTCTTGCCTAATTGCTCTGGCTAGGACTTCC
>NW_012151951.1:7692251-7695044 GCF_000956105.1 Propithecus coquereli
TCTTACAGTTATCTTATTGCTATCATTTAGCCCATATAGGGTTCACAAGATTAATTTTTAAGTACTATTAGCATTTTTCCTAATTACCTCTTAAGTGGTACACCGTGCTAAGTTCAGGTTACTTAGTTTGAGATTTGAAGTTCTCCACAATCATTCCTAATTTACTTTTCTACCTTATCTTCTGTTAACCTTACAATGCATTTAGACAATGTAGTCATTATAGCTTGTGCTTTTCTGCTTCTGAATATTTGTTTTCCTTACTAATCTCTCTCTATGCAAATCCTAGTTTATTCTTTAAGATTCATTTTTAGGTTGGGCATTTTATTTTCCTTTTCTTTCTTTAATATTTTTATTGCACTATAATTAAATTAGTTTTTTCCTCTTTTAAAAGTCTCTATTATGTTGTCTTCTGATATCTTTGTGTTTAATTGTGGCTAAATTGCCATCTCTTTTTATAATCTTTCTTTTACTTGATTCTACCTATTATAAACTCAGTATGTACTGTGCTTATTTTCATATTTTGTGTAGTTTCTAATTAAAAGCTTTGTGCCCAGTAACCAGTCATGATTTAATGGAAAGAACTCAGCCTTGAGAATGAAGGTTCCTAGGATTCCCTTTCAACTCTTCAGTGCTCTTCAAACTTTCTATTTTCATTTTCCATGTATCTTCCTACTAGTGAGACTCAAGTGGAAACATAGATTTGAAAAGTAAAAAATGCCATTTGAACTTTAAACAACTTACTATTTGCTGTGATGGTTATAGTAACAAACTCAGGCATTAATAATGTGGCCTGGGCATTGTTGCCTCATCCTAGCCTTAAAATTTGCTCTAATGTTGACAGGGATACTATACATTTAGATAACCAGTGGTTCTTCAGTGGTAGAAATAATTGCAATATGAGAAATTTGTACCAAACAAAAAAAGGATGAAAACACTTCTAGGTGATATTTAATTTGCAGTCCCATAATCTTTTCCTCTTTTGTTCTTCTGTTTGTTTGTTTTTTTAATTTTTATCATTCTCTATTGATTGTGGGAAGCAGCATCACTTAATGATTAAGAGTATTGACTCTGGTATCACAGTTGTTGGATTCAAAGCCCGGTGTGCCACTTACGGGCTGTGTGAATGTGGGAAAGTTAGCTTTGCTTTCTGTGCCCCAGGTTTCACACATCTAAAGGGGAAATAATAATAGTACCTATTTAAAGGTTGTGAAGATTAAGTATGTGTGGAAAATACATAGAGTAGTCCAAGGTACATAGTGAATGTTATAAAACTATTAACTCTTGTTATTATTGCTGCTGCTGTTACTAATATATATCCTATATTTGACCAAGTTATAATACTTGAAGCACTAATGTGTACTCACCAATGTGTATATACCATTTCCATCATTTTAATGGAACATCTATAAGCTAGATTTGCATATTCTTTTTTTGAGGTTCAGTATCAAACATTTTCCGTTGGTCCTTTTTGTATTTTTTTATGTATCTGCACAAACACATGTATATGAGTATTCCAAACACACCAAGATTTCTGAAATTCAACCTTGTAACTATGGGAGAAGAAACATTTTCCGTGCATCATATTTAATTTTTATAACCACTGCCTGAAATTTGTACTATTATTTTGACTATTTTACCCATAGGAAAGCAGGTAAATAAGTGACAGAGCTGGGATTTAAACCCAATTATGTCTCATTTTGAGAAACCTATTCTTTACCATTATGGTAAATATGCTGCTTCCCTGAAGGCCTAAGACTTTGTTTTCCTTCTTTAGTGTTTGTACATGGTATATTAATGGTATGGTATATTTGTACTTGGTATATTAATAATTGAAAATGATGTCCTGTTTTGTTCATGTTTTCCTAGCTTATGCTTGATACGTGGAATGAGTCAATCTTTTCAAATATAAAGAACAGACTACAGGATAGTGCAATGAAACTGGTACATGCTGAAAGATTAGGAGAAGCTTTTGATTCTCAGCTGGTCATTGGAGTAAGAGAATCTTATGGTATGTTCTGAACTTTTATGATCATAATTTCTCTTTCATGGAAATTTTGGGACAATTACAGAATAGTACTATCAAAGTTATGTTTATTAGCATATAAAGTCACATCTTTTTGTACCAGATGTTTTTCTTAAAGAGCACACAAATTGTATTTATTCTGCTTTAAAGAAATCTATATATATTCATATTCATGTGGTTAATATTTATTTTCTTCGTGTCATTAATTTCTTGGCTGGAAAATCTTTTTAGTGACTTAAATCAGAGAAATATAAATTTGAATTTATAGCTCATGAAAGGTAACTACAGCTCATAAAAAGGTTTTATATTTATGTTTTCAGGAAGTATGTTACTTGCATGTGTACATTCTCTTCTAACTTCTTAGCTGCTGACAAGGATATTCTCATTTGTTTCCTCTAACTTAGAATATTCTTCCTCCCTCTTCATCATCTAACTCATCCTCATCTTCTATTTCCTCATGGAGGCCTTTCCTAATTCCCAGACTTAGTTAAGTCATCTCACTTACTGCTTCATAGTACCTTTGCTTCACTGACCTAATGCTTTTGTTTAATTGTGTTGTCGACACTATCTTTACTGAACACAGAATGCCTGTCATGAAATCACTCTCGATAAGTATTTGTTGAATTAATGAACCTCTGGAGTTATTTTTGACTGGCTTTTTCTACATTGCCCCCATATTTCTTTACTAAGTCTTCAGATTTTCTTTAGCAGTGTCCCTGAAATTTTTTTTTCTTTTTTTCTTTCTTTCTTTCTCTCTTTCTTTCTTTTGT
>NW_012151951.1:7695599-7697996 GCF_000956105.1 Propithecus coquereli
GGAGGCTGAGGCAGGATCACTTGAATCCAGGAGTTTGAAGTTGCTGTGAGCTAGGCTGACTCTAGCCCGGGCAACAAAGTGAGACTCTGTCTCAAAAAAAGATTCAGTTTTAATCCCATATCTTTGTTGTATTTTTTCTGGATCATCCAATTAGAAGTTAATCTCTTTCCTATTAAAAAATAATAGTCCATATTATCTGTACTATTTATTTGTTACTTTATTGCTTTGTGCTGCTATTTTTTTAAGTTTCTTATGAAGAAAGATTTTGTCTTACATGATTATATGTTCTCTTGAGCATCGTTACCTTGTACGTAATGACTCCTCAATATTTATTTCATTTATTGTACTCAAAATATTGACTTAAATCACAATTAGAATAAAATTTTATTTTCTGTTTTTCAGTTAACCTTTGCTCTAATCCTGAGGATAAGCTTCAAATTTATAGGGACAATTTTGAGAAGGCATACTTGGATTCAACAGAGAGATTTTATAGGACACAAGCACCCTCGTATTTACAACAAAATGGTGTACAGAATTATATGAAATATGTAAGTCAGAACTTAGTATATGTGATAATTTGACCTATTCTCTTGCTATTCTTAAAACGATTGCTATTTTGCTTCTGGACAGGCAGATGCTAAATTAAAAGAAGAAGAAAAACGAGCACTACGTTATTTAGAAACAAGACGAGAATGTAACTCTGTTGAAGCAGTAAGTAATTTTGTAATTGTACATTTTATGGGATTATTTGAAGTACAGTAGTACAGGAATGGCAAATACATGACACAGATAACATTATCCTTTCTCATGTCTCTGACCAACATTACTAATTGATTATAGTACTCTTTCCCAATGAGTCAAAGTACAGCTTCAGGATGTACCTTATTCATTACACAATGTTCTTCAGAGCTGATGTGCAAGATGAAATCTATTTGCCATCCCTGTTCTAGACTTTACTATATTTAATATACTTAATTTTTAATCAGTTGTCTCCTTTATTGTGTTTTATGCATATCTAAAGTTAACTATTTTACTGATTTTCATGTTGCAAGTAAAATGTGCTCTTTAAAGGTATAGTTGATTCTCATTTATCGTAGCAGTTACGTTCTATAAAGTGGTTCTGAACACTGAGTTAGTGCATACTGAACCATTGCTCCTAGGGGATATTTCCTCTTATCCTAGGAAGATGTTTCAAGCTTCATCTTTTCATGAGATAAAATATTATTTAATAAGAGATCATCAGCTTTTTATATTGTTTTATTTATTTTATATGGTATAATAAGATCATCATTTAAACAAAAACTAATCAAAGACAGTAGCCATGCTAGGTATTTTCTTTTACATGGAGAGTTGACCTTAGTGTGCTTTAGTAAGGAAAGTAAGAATCAAGTTTGGACAGAGTCTTGGAATCTGCTCAAATATAACAATAGTATTTCCTCCACTTCCTTTCAGTCTTTGGAGCCTAGGAGCTAGATTTAGATTTACATTCAAAGGGTAACATTCCAGCTTGCCTATAACCTAACATTTTTCAACTATGGTTGGGATTTTTTTACTTTTGACCTTTTTTTAGCTTCTTCCATCTTGAATGGTAGTCATGTTTATTTTATTCTTATCCAGAAATCATACTGAGCTAGATCTTTTCCCCCCCTTTTTTTTTTTGTTTTTTTGCTCGTGATTTGCAATATATATCCTCTTTCAATGGTTAAAATAATTTTGATATTGGCAAAAGAGAGGGGCTAATTTAGTGGCTGTCTGTAGAAGTTCATTATAGAATTTAAAACCAGGCTTGGAGCTAGGCTCATGCCTATAATCCTAGCACTCTAAGAGGCCAAGACAGGAGGATCGCTTGAGGTCAGGAGTTAGAGACCAACCTAAGCAAGAGCAAGACCCCATCTCTACTAAAAATAGAAAAAATTAGCTGGGCATGTGCTATGCACCTGTAGTCCCAGCTGTTTGGGAGGCTGAGACAGGGGGACCGTTTGAGCCCAGGAGTTTGAAGTTGCAGTGAGCTATGATGACACTACTGCACTCTAGCCAAGCAACAGAGTGATACTCTGTCTCAAAAATAAATAAATTAATAAATAAAACCAGACTTGGGCCTCACTCCAAAGGCAGGGAAGGCCATTGAGTTTTTTTAATACAAGTTTGCTATGGTCAAAAACATTGCTCAGAAAGATTAATCTTGTGATAGTAAAAATCAATTGGAATAGGGAAGAGCTGGGAATAAGAAGTAGAAAGTGTACGTGATAATTCAAGTGGGGTATTAAGAGAACCAAATAGAGTTATAGCAGTGGGAATGGAAAAGACAAGGGTAGAGGAAAAAAACTTGTAGAGGTGAAGCATTTTATCCTAGGAATGGGCTAGATATTGCAGAGGATCCAGCCAATAATTTTTCGG
>NW_012151951.1:7698046-7700236 GCF_000956105.1 Propithecus coquereli
GTCATCATAGCTCACAACAACCTCACACTCTTGGGCTCAAGCAATCCTCTTTCCTCAGCCTCTTGAGTAGTTGTAAATACAGGTGTGTACCACCATGCCCTACTAATTTTTCTGTTTTTTAGTAGAGATGAGATCTTTGCTATGGTACTCAGGCGAATCTTGAACCTCTGGCCTCAAGCGATCCTCCCATATTGGCCTCCCAAAGTGCTAGGTTTATAGGCATGAGCCACTGTGCCCAGACCTCTTTTATGGCTTTTGATAAACATAAATTATGTTTATTTCAAATTGATAGAACTTTATTCTTCAATTTCTGGAAATAGGCTCATAAAGAATCATCTTAGATATTGTTAACAGGTATTTAAAAATATACTCAACAGTAATAAACGTAATATGTAAGGGTTTCACTGTAGCATGACTGCATAAAGTCTGGAAATGTAGACTCAGCAAGAACCCGAGGATGGGATTAGCAGCACTAAAAGCAGACACTTAATGCCAGACATAGGTGTATAATTTTAAAAGATTTTTAAACTTTTAAGAAAATTTGGTTTTGTGAGTCATTTTACTAAACAATCTTCAACTGAACTAATCTTGTTAAGAAGGACCAAATCTCCCGAATGGGAAAGACAATATGCATTAGCATTAAAATGTTTTTTTTTTTTTCCCAGCTAAAGTCCATAGTTTTTCTTTGTGTTGTACATTCTATGAGTTTTGACAAGTGCCCACCATTATAGTATCATATAAAATGTTTTTTATAGCATTTTTTAAAGGACAAAAAGAAATAAAAATAACAAACATACAATGCTTTGGAAATTGGATTCTTTTTTTTGGATTAACACTGCTATTTTATTTGTTAATAATTCTGTGGCATAGCCACTTAGGCTGTTCTCAGCTGATTTTGCCTAAGCTTATTAATGCAGCAACAGTTAGCTTTTGGCTCTGCAGGGACTGAGTGGTCCAAGAGAGCTTTAAGCACATATCTAGCATTTGGTGTTGGCTTTCTCTTCCCTTGTGTGGTTTCTCATTCTCGAGGAAACCAGTCTTTGAGGTGAAAGTGGAATCTGTACAACCTCTTCAGGTCTAGGCTTGGAAATCTCAAAACATTAGATCTGTGACATTGTTTTGGTCAAAGCAAGTCACAGGACCAGCCTAAACTTCAGGAATGGGGAAATGGACTCTTTTCCCCTTTTTACAAAATTGAGATATAATTCACATACCATAAAATTCACCCTCATGAAGCATATGAATCAGTGGGTTAGTATATTCACAACCATTGTGAAGTATATTGTACAACCATTAGTCACTAATTCCAGAATATTTTTATCACCCTAAAAAGAAACTCTGTACCTATTAACAGTCACTCCCTGTAATCCCCTCCTCCCAACCTACTAAACCACTAATCTGCTTTCTGTCTCTATGGATTTGTCTGTTTTTAATATTTCTTATAAATGGAATCATATAATATGTGTAGCCTTTTGTAACTGGTTTCTTTCACTTGGATAATGATTTCAAGATTCATCTATGTTGTAGCATTTATCAGTATTTTTTTTCATTTTATGTGTGAATAATATTTTGTTGTATGGATATACCATATATTGTTTATCCACTCATCAGTTGATGGACATTTGGGTTGTTTCTACTGTTTGTTTATTTTGAGTAATGCTGCTATGAACATTCGTGTATAAGTTTTTTTGTAAACATATGTTTCAGTTTCTTTTGGATATAATACAGTTTGTACAATAAATTTAAAAATTTTAAATTATGGTATGAATATGTTGTTTTTATTCTTCAAAGCACCTGGATTTATTTCAGATTGGTACAATTCTTTTTTTCAGCGAGTACTGAGCCATCAAGATGATACAGCTTTGCTAAAAGCATATATTGTTGAATGGAGAAAATTCTTTACACAATGTGATATTTTACCGAAACCTTTTTGTCAACTAGAGATTACTTTAATGGGTAAACAGGGCAGCAATAAAAAATCAAATGTGGAAGACAGTATTGTTCGAAAGGTAAGTCAGTTTTTCCCCATTGTTTTTCTAATATTCTTCAGGAAGAAGGTAATTTGAAGGCAGTTGACAGTAATTTAGACTTTAAGTGGATTTTTCTACTTCACATGTAAATTCCTTTTCAGCTCTTACTAGAGTTTATTGAATAATATTATTAATATTTTTCTTTCACCTATCTTTAGCT
>NW_012151951.1:7712588-7714430 GCF_000956105.1 Propithecus coquereli
TACAAAAAAAGTATCAGAACAGACTTACCTCCTTAAATTCTCTCTAGAGGAATTATTAGTCATCAGAACATGCTATGCTATATCTTAATACTTTATTGATATTAGTTTCAGTCTATACTTAACCTATTAAGCTATTCTTATTCATAGAAGATAAGGAGAACATATTTACCATTATAGTCACTCATATGAAGCTACATAATAATGCACACCAGAATTTAAGATTAAAGTATGTGAATTTTTGGCAGTTATGTTTTTCTCTGAAAATCAGCAAACTATGCTTTATCAATTACCTTCCTTGAATTTAGTTAGTATAAATCAGTCTTCCAAACTTGATTAATTTTCAATATACTAATGAAAGCAAGTTTCTGGACCTATATTCTTTTATAAAGAGCAGAGTACCTAGATGGTACCCACTTGTGAGGCCAGGCCTAATAAAGTCCAGATGTGTATTTCAAGTAATGTTCATGTACTACTTAGCAGCTTTCTAAATTCTTTCATTGTTTGTAAGAGTTTTATTTCATTCTCTTGGGTATTCCAAGCATCTAATTACGTCATCTTCAAATGATGGTGCTTTCTTCTTCCTTTCGAATATTAATACCTCCTGTTTCCTTCAGTGGACTAAATTCATCACTAGTTAGCTCTAGAAAAATGTTAAATAATGTTGAGGTTCCTTGTCATCTTCCTTTCTTTAATGAGAATGCTTTTAAATTTTCACTATTAAACATAATGTTGGTTTTGAGCATGATGTACATATTTTACTATGATAAGAAAGTACTCAATTATTTTTTTTATCAAGAATGTTATTAGGAATGTATATACCTTAGTCCTGAAGTCAGTTTCTTATTTTATGGGGAAACACTAGAGGCATTTCCACTAAGATCATGAGTAAGGCAAGGATGCCCACTATTTCTACTACTATTTAACATTGAAATAGAAAGATATTGGCCAATGCAGTTAGACAAGAGAAATCAATTGAGACACAAAAATGAATAAGCAAGCTGGGCACAGTGGTGTCTGCCTATAGTTCCAAGCTATTCGAGAGGCTGAAGTGAAAAGATGGCTTGAGCTCAGGAATTTGAATCCACCCTGGCCAACATAGTGAGACCCTGTTTCGGAAAAAAGAAAAAGAAAGAATGTGTAACAAGAAGTAAAACTGTCTCAGTTTGGAGGTGATATGATAGTATATCTGGAAAACCCAAGACAATCAATGATAAAAGTAATTCAAATAATATAATAATTCAATAAGGTAGCAGGATATAAAATTAACATATAACCATCAATAGCCTTCATATACACAAAAAATAAACAATTAGAGGATATAGTGTTAGGGAAAACCTCATTTGTAGTAGCAACAAAGAAAATTAAATACTTGGGAAAAATTTAACAAGAAATAGTGTGAACTGTATAAGAGGAAAAATTTTTAAGCACTATTGGAAGACATTGAAGTAGATTTGAAAAAAACAGAAAGACAGCCCTCGTTCATAAATATTTTGACTCAGATTATAAAGATGTCAGTTTCTCTTTAAATTAGTTTTTTAAATTCACTGTAATTCCAATAAAAATACCAACAACTATTTTATGAAATTAGACAAACTGATGCTAAAGTTCATGTGGAAAAATAAACAGTTTAGAATAGCTAGGAAAACACTGGAAAAGAAAAATTATGAGAGAGACTAGCCCTACCAGACATTAAAACATGCTACGTAATAAGCCTTTATAGTTAAAGCAGTGTCATATTGGCACATGGATAGTACCGTTTAATGTCTGATAAGACTTGTGGAATGGAATGGAAAGACCCAAATACAATCAAAGACTTATTATTAAATATATAATAGGTTGGCT
>NW_012151951.1:7717195-7722450 GCF_000956105.1 Propithecus coquereli
AATTAAGAAAAGATGATACCTTGTTTGTTTGGGATTTTAATTATTTCACTATTAGAAATTTATGTCCCCTGTGGTGATATTGCTAATGGTTTGGAGTCACCAGTGTACTTGTATTGGACTGCATTTATAGTTTGTGCATTCCCATTGATGTTACAGATAGGTATGAGTGTTTGACTATTTCTCTCTTCTAGTTTAGTGTAGCCAAGCATTTACAGGTTGAAATATATGTTGAAAGGTTGAATATATGTTGACTTATTATAAAGTACTTTCCTTTGATATCTCCTGTATGTTATAATTTGAGAATTATGTTGGTGTTTCTCAAATGATATATAAGTAACTTATTTCAGGATTTGCTATAAAAGTGAGTATTGGGTCTGATAGGTTTGAGAACCAGTGATTTGGTGATGAAGAGGCTTTAAAGGTTTTTATGACTAGGACATCAAAGCTGCATTTTAAAAGGATTCGTCCACCATGGAAGTGTATGGCAGGGTTTGAAGAGGTAAGAGACGTGCTTTAAGCTGTCTTGAATGATGTAATACATGATGACACAGGAATGGAAAGGAAGGGGGATGGTAAGAAGCATTCTGAAGACAGAATCAATAGGCTTGGAGGATGATTGAAAGATGCAAGCCTGGGTTATTAGAAGAATTTGAGTAGAGCATCAGAAGGGAACTAATTTTGGGAGCCTCACCAATTTTAGAAGAATAAGAATTGGGAGTGGAGTGTGTATAAATAATAATTACCCTATATTTGCAGTACTTTTTGAAAAGTAATGAAAAGTCATTGTCTTCTGTATTATATGTGTAATGATGAGTTATAGATTTGACGTAAACTAGTGCTTTTTCTACTGAACTGCATTACTTTTAGTATGATATTCCATGGAGATATAGGTAAAAATTATGTAAGGTTTCTTAGTTTTTTTGGTCTTTTTTTCCTTTTTTTTTTTTGGTGAATATGCATTTGGTTTATTGGGGGATAGGATTCTGTAGCTAGAGATTATAATGTTCCAGTTTTTCATTCAATCGTTTGATCTATATTTATTGAGCACTCAGTCACTCAGCAAATGTCTCTATGGTGAAACAGACAGAGAGGATATAACAAGAACATAGCAATGTCTTTGCACTTACAGAGCTAACATGCTAGTGGAGGTAAACGGGCACATAAACAAATAGATGAAAAGTGATTCTTTATAAAATAAGAGTAATGCTATAGAGTGAATTGGTGGTGGTAATGCTCCTGCTGCTGTTTTTACTTTGTGGAGTGTGGTCAGAGAAGTTCTCTTTGAGGAAGTAATATTGGAGCTGAGACCTGAATGATGGGAAGCTAGCTTTGTGAAGATCTGAGACAAAAGCATTCCAGGCAGAGGGTGAAGAATGATTATAAAGGCTTTGAAGCAGGAGTGCGCTTCACATATTTTAGGAACAAAGAAAGGTTAGTGTGGCCAGAGCGTAGTGGGTGAGAGGACGTGAGTGATGCAAGGTAAGGATAGACAGGAAAGCAGAGCTTAGGGCAATGAGAAGCCATTCAAGGGTTTTAAGCAGGGAACTGATCTGATTTTCATATTACAAAATAGTACTTGGGCTGCAATGTGGTATTGAGACTAATAATCTAGGTGAGAGATGTTGGTGGCAATGGAAATGGGTATGTAAGTGGATGGATTCAGGATATGTTTTTGAGGTATAACTAGTAGATAGGTGCTGTTATTGTTCCTGTTTTACAGATGAGGAAACAAATTCAGAAATGTACAGGAGGTTTCCCTCAACCACACAGCTAGGAAAGGGAAGTGGTGAAGCTAGAGTTCAGTTTAAGTCTGTCTGATTCTAGACTGTGATTTCCTAAGGATATTGTTAAACACTTTAGAGTATATAAAAAAGAGACACATAGTTTGGTAAATAATTTGGGTATATGTATTGTACATATATGTATGTAATTCACATTCACGGTTGCAAGGGACAAGAACCCATCTCAAATAAAAAAGGTAGATCTGTTGGTTCATGTAAAATCCACTTTGGACAGTGCTAGGGTAAGGCTAAAAGGAAGGAAATCTGGATTCAGAAATGTGGAACTCTGCCAAGACTTTCTAGATATGTATTTTTCTGCTGGTCTGTTTCATTATCTCCTGTAGCTGATAGGCTTTTTGTAGAGGTGGGGACCATGAAAGCTGCCAGCCTGTCTTTCTAGTTTGTGACCTGAGAGGGGAGGAGAGTCTTCCCCCACTGGTTTTAATTAGCCCAGCTCTAATTGACCAACGTTGGGTCAAGTGCCCAAACTTGGATTAGTTGCTGTGTGTGTATGTGTATTTGCACATGTGTGTAAGCATGCTTGGTGCCAGTGTATATGTGTTTATAGTATGTATAATATAGTAATACTTATCCAGAGGACAACCTTTTAGCAATTTTAGCTATTCGCAATTCAGTGGAGAATCTAGAAAGTAAGTTAGTTCAAGAGTTGTGAGCAGCGAAGTATTGCATTAGATGTCTGAAGCCCCACTCTTACACATTTACTTATAAAGAGCTATTAGGCTGTACTCTGATCCACTTTTACAGACAGTTCTAATAAGCTTGGTTATCACTGGGTGGGCCTCCAGCAGATGAGCAGCAGTGTTATTAGTAAAACAAGGTAAGAGGCTTAAGAGCTATGCCGCAGAACAGGCATATTGACAGCAAAAATGACACAACCAGAAGAAAAGAGTAGGAAAAAAAATTTAAGCCTAAATTATTTAAAGTTGTCTATAGCTCCTAGTTTTTAGGTGATAGTCCTACATACTTTAGTATTTCTTGAGGGCATTCAGTTAGTATTTATCACATACCTATAGTGTGTCAGGCCTTATGTTAGTGGAGTATAATAAGATAGAACTGGTCCCTATCCTCAGTGTGACACTAGAATAAAATGGATTCTTTATACAATAGAGTGACGGAAGAGTGAATTGGTAGTGCAAATTTTGATCTCCGACCAGAGGGCACTGACAGGAAGGCAGTGTATTATAGTGGTTAGGGCACAACATATGTTGGAATCAGATGAGGATTTGATTTCCACTGTTATTATTTTACCAGGTGCTGTATTTTGGCATGTTGTCAATCTTGGTAATCCCTGTTTTCCTAACTATAAAATGGAATAATATCCATGTGGGTTGTCAGAATTAAATGAAATATGATAATAACATTTAAGCATTGTCCCTGGCATGATAGCTTTTACTGTTAGGGCTCTGGTTTGGAGAATATTGCTTACTAATTCTAAGACAAATAGAAACTATTTTAATATTTATGCAAAACTGATTTTAAAAACTGAACAAGCAACTAGGTCACAAATTATAAATTATTAACATTAATAAGTACTTATTAAGCTTCAGCATTTTGATATCTGAAAAGTGGTATCCAAATAGTCAAGGTGAGTTCAGACTCTTCATCGCTCTATATAAAGGGTTACTTATTTAATTAGTTTAGAAATTAGGCAAGTGCCACTAGTTATAGTGGTAGAAATAGAATCTTAACCAAATTACAAAGGCCAAGAGAAATTAGTTTTCAGAATAACCTACCACACATAGAATAAATTAGTTCTTGAAAATATTACAGATACCTTGTATGGGTAAGGGCCTGATAATGATGAAGTAGAATCTTAAATGGAGAAACCTAAGGTAATTTTTAGTTCAACTCTCATTTTATAGCTCAGGCAAAGCACATTATTACTTACACAGGTCATTTGACTAATGAAAATCTAAATTATTCTTGTTGCTTTTTACTAAATTTCAGCGAAGTAGAATTAATTGTGCAAGGTGAATACCACTAAAAGAAGAATTTACCACATCCCTTAGCCTACCTGTCTCACCCTCACAGACCTATGAATTCATTCATTCAACAAATACTTACTGAGTGCCTGCTGTGGTTTTTGGCAAGCATTGTCTTTGAAGAGTCGATAGTCTTGCTATAGAGGAGGGTAAAACATCAAGCACATTGATAGTTAAAGTGTTTCACCTTGCAGACCTCTGGGGAGAGATTGCTATGGATTTAGAAGTTGTACTCATCTCAGGCAAACAAATACAGGAGTTGATGGCATGTGGCAAAAAGGTTTTTTCTTCACGGAAGCTAGCAAAAGGAGACAGAAAGGGAACACAGGTGAGAGAGATGGTTTATCACTATCCTTTCCATTCAAGATGTATTTTCAAATAACAAGTATGTATTTAGGATCAACTATGTATGTAGTACTTTGGTAAATGATGGGGAAGAAATACTATAGAGGAATAATGTGGTCTCTGTCCTCAAGGAACTGACTCTTGTTAGGACAAGACTCATTTGAAATAAGGAGGGAATTCTAGCAATCTCCCTTTTCTTTTTTTGCTTAGGCAAAATACTTTTCTGAAGGATTTTTCAATACACAGGAATCTATACCATAATTATTTTCTTTATCTTTTTTTAAAAGCTTCATTATGAAAGTTTTCAAATATTTACACAAGTAGAGAAAATAGTATCATGAATCCCACCCTTCTGCCCAGCCTCCGGATTCAATAGTTATCATTTTGTCATATTTGTTTGGCTGATCCTTTTTTCTTTTTTTTTCCTCTTTTCTTTTCCTTTACTTACTTCCTCCTTCCTTCCCTGTTTCTTTCTCTCCCTCCTTTCTTCCCTTCCTTGTGTTCTAGCATTTTAAAAGAAATTTATGAAATTGTACCTTTTAAATTCTGGACACATCTATATTATAGCACTATAGCATGTATGTACAGTAATATTCCTAACCAGTCCTTGGATGACCATTTTCATTGTTTATAGTTTATTGCTTATAAGTAGTGCTTCCTGGAATATCCTGATATGCTATATCTTTTTAACATCCTTGTGCTTACATCGTTTCTCACACCTGGCTTTTCTTGGAATGGAATCTGGTAATGAGATTGCTGAAGCAAAGAGTGTGAACTTTTTATAAATTGCTGCATAATAAATACCAAATGTAATTCCCATCAACAATGTACCTGTTTATCCATACCTTTATTGACCTGGGTTTTGTCACTATTAATTCTTGCCAATCTCCCAGTATCATAGATTTTAAAGTATTTTATGTGCATTTAAAATTTATTAATGAGGCTGGGCATATTTTTTTTAATTTTTAAAATTATGTTTAGACACAAGGTCTTGCTGTGTTGCCTAGGCTAGCATGCATCTTTATTCTTACTGACCATTTGTATTTCTTCTTTTGTGAGTTCAGGCTAATCTTTCATAAATATTACTTTCAGTATTGTTTTACTTCTTTATTTAAAAACTAAGAGT
>NW_012151951.1:7722500-7726658 GCF_000956105.1 Propithecus coquereli
GGCTGCAGAAACTTCTTCACGGTGGGGAGGTTGCTGATTCTGGTTTGCAGGGCCTTCAGCAGAGGGAAGTTGGCGGTGAGGCTGGGGTCAAACTCCTCCAAGTTGTAGATAAGTTCGACCAGGTGAATGTCAGCCCGGCTCAGCCTGTTGCCAACAAGGTAGTCTTGTCCGTGGCTCTTTAACACTTTTTCGAAGGCCGGGAAATAGCGATTGGTTGTTTTCTCTTTGAGCAAGGCCAGCTGGGCGACTTGCTCCTCAGGTGGATGCGTGAACAGCATGATGATGATTTCGTTCAAATCCACCATGCCTTCCACATACATGTCGATCAGGGCTCTCTCCTTTAAGTCCTTCCCGTAGAGGTTGTACTTGCTGGCGATGTAGTTGAGGATGGCTCTTGTCTGCACCAGCTCCATCCCATCAATCTCGACCATTGGCACTTGCTGGAACATCAGACGCCCATCATTTCTTAACTTATCCAAATCTTCTGCTGATTCCAAAAATATCTCTTCGAACTCTACTCCAGCTGCAGCCAAGAGCCACCGGATGGCCTCCATTCTGCCCCGTCCATCATAGTAGTGCAGCTTGGGCTTCCCCACCATAATAGTAGTCTCTTGCTTTCTAATCAAGTCCTGGCTGCGTCTCTGCTCAGCTCCTCCAGGCCCTGCTAGCATGCATCTTTATTCTTATTGACCATTTGTATTTCTTCTTTTGTGAGTTCAGGCTAATCTTTCATAAATATTACTTTCAGTATTGTTTTACTTCTTTATTTAAAAACTAAGAGTATCATTGTTTCATATCCCTAATTTTCAAGACCCTTCAAAATTTGGCCCTAACCTACTTTTCTAACTTAACACTGTTTAACAAGAGTCACTCTGCTACAATAAGGAATATTTCCTCACTGACATAATTTATCCTATTCATTATTTTCTTGGATTCATTTTAGTCGTGTTTTACTTTTCTTCTGCCTATCCAAATCCTTATAAGGATCCTTATAACCCATTTTATAATAAAGTGGCTCAGATTCTCTAGCCTTTATCAATTTTCTCTTATTTGAATTCTCACAGTACCTAATCTAGTTTCTACCACTAGATTTAGTAGCAAATCATGGACTGCTTTGTTGTGTTACTTATCATGCACCAACTATGTGTGAGGCCATGACTATATAGCCGTGGACAGAGCACAGTCTCTGTCCTTGTGAAGTTTATAGTGTAGTGATGATGCATTTATTTCCATTTCTTTGTTTATTAGTGAAGTTGAACTTCTTTTCATATGTCTCTGTACGTTTGAAGCATGCACACATTTTTAGGTATGTAGTTATGCGTCTCCAACTGGATTGTAAGATCATTGAGGGTATGAACCATGTTTTGTACTTCTCTATTCTTTAAAACGTTTAACTCAGTTCTGAGCATATAAATATTACTAAGTATATACAGCTCTACTGGTGTAGTAAGAAAAGTCAGAGGCTGTGGAGTTACATACCTAGCCTAAAATTGTAGCTCAAGGCCTTATGAACTAACCGCAATGTTTGCAAGTTATTTAGCCACTCTCATCCTACGTCCTCATAAAGTAAATATCTGCTTCATAAGGTTTTCATGTGGGTTAAATGAGATAATCTGTATAACACAAAGTATTTAACATAATACCTGGTACAAAGTAAATGCTTATTAAAAGGTACCTATTATTATAATAATTTGTTTAACCTCTGCAGCTGGAAACTGATTCAACAACCTTTCATTTCCCTAATGCCTTTCATTTAAGCAGTTATCAAATTCTGCTTAGTTTACTTCAATTATTGTGTCAATTTAGCCTCTCCTTTTAATCCTCATTGTAACCCAGAATAAGAAATGCATTTTATATTGTGGGTTAATATATACTATGTTTATTTATACATATCTGAAACAAAACTTTTATGGAATAATATTCATTGTTACGACGTGTGATGCACTCTGGTAATTTTTGTTTTGTTCTATTGTCAACTTTTATAAAGCTGGTAACAGCCATTAAAACTGATCTCATAACATACAATCTGAAGAGATTTTTGGCATCTGTCTAGATTTTTGGCATCTGTGAAATTTGGACTACCACTGAACAAGATAAATGTTCAAGTGAAAGTTTTCAATGAAATAGTTCAGAGCTTATTTAGATTGCACTCTCTTTATTCTCTATTAGTTACATATAGTTAGATTTACCTATTCTAAGTCTGGTTTTGCTGCTCAAGGTAGGAGTGTTCGATTGTTCCTATTTCAGAGCTGGTATAGAATAAGATTACTCAGTGGTTGAGCCAGAGATTCCCACCTTGCAAGGCAAGAATTTCTCATCTACTTCATGTATATATTATTTTCTTAGGACAGAAATTGAGATACATGGATTAAAAAGTTATTAGTATAATTCTCGAAGAGTGGCTTAAAAAAAACTTCCTGGGAAATTTTTAAACATTTTAAAAAGTAGGAAGCATAGTGTAATGAAACCCTATTACCTAAATTCAGCTTCAGTAATTATCAATATTATGTCAGTTCCAAAGGAATTTTTGAAAGTATTTTTAAGGGACACATAATTCCCTTCCTTAATATAGATAGATGATTTGCTTTTAAGAAGTGATGTATGAGCCTTAGTGTACCTGGCTTCAGTACTTACTACCTATTAATTTTATTTGATCCTTGTAAGAGGAGTAAATAATTACATGCCATGAGGGAGTAGGGGTGGTGTAGAAATTTTCTTCCCCATTTGGGGATTTTCCTGATAACCTTCTACAACACTAGACCCTGCCATCTTACTTGAAATATTTCAACAGCCTCTTTTACTATCTTGCTACCACTTACTCCATACCACCTGCCTTACTGCCATTACACTAATCCCTAAGAATGACTTGAGGGGAGGAGAATCTCATTACATTTATCCTTTGTTTAAAACTTCATTGGTTTTTCTTCCCTACCAGCAGAGTAAAATCCCAAATCACAGATTTTCATTCAGAACCTGGCTCCAGCCTATCTTTCTAGCCTTCTCTTCTACTGTCTGTCTCTTCTCTACCATTTTTTAGTTTTTTATTATTCCTAGAATACTTAATCCTTATTTTAGGACTTATTTTTCAAGATCCAATTTATATATCAGTTTGTGAATGAGGCCTTTTTAACTACCCCAGAAAAAAGTTTCTTAGCTTGTTTTTGTTTGTTTGTTGTTTGTGTGTGTTTGTATGTGTATGTAATGCCACCAAACTGAGTTATATTAGGTTTACCCCCCTCCTCAGCCTCAATTAGACAGTGATCTCTTCCAGAGCAGGGGTTATATCTTATTCTTCTTTGTCTCCTAAACACTTCTTTGATGCCCATACATACTAGTCGTCCAGTAATGGTTTGTTGAATGAATTTATTCATACTTTTAAAATTTCAGAATCTAATTCCAATATAGGTTCTCTCCCGATAGGAAGAGTTAATCAAAGTTTGTTTTTTCATTTTGGTTTTTAGTACTTTGTTTTTTTTCTCCCTTCCTTGGGGGACTTTTGTAAACATTTCTTTTCTTTTCTTTTTTTGTAAATTTTGTTTAAATTTCTAAAGAGAACCTAAGTTCCATAGCTTTTTCCTTAAGGGGAAATTTACTTTGGTAAACTAATGTAAAGTGTCCATTGTCAATAATCCATAGTAAAGGTAAGTAAAATCTACTTCCAGTATACTTAGTTTTTTTCTGTTTGTGAGGTGGAATAGATTTGTGCTGTAAAGCTAATAGTAGTCTTGACTAATTTTTTATATATTTCAGCTCATGGAATGCTGTGTAAATGCCCTGGTGACATCATTTAAGGAGACTATCTTAGCAGAATGCCAAGGCATGATCAAGCGAAATGAAACTGAAAGTAGGTAAAACATAACATAAAGTTATCATGATTTTTTAAAAGGGTATCTTTGAAGCAAATCACTTAATAAATTGCTGTTAGATCATTTTTTTACACATAGGTATATTTGTTAGAGTGAACTGTGCTTAAAGAAAATGATAAAATATCTAACACACAAGCACTGCTAAGGAGTTTATAAATTTAGGTATTAATACTTGTGTGTGCATGGTAAATTTCCATTTTTTTCTCAAAAGCAGGACTCTACTTTTAAAGGCCAATTTAAATTATAAACATATGTTATAAGGTAGAACTAGGTATTTGACTTTTGTGTGGAA
>NW_012151951.1:7728608-7731979 GCF_000956105.1 Propithecus coquereli
CTCATTTTTGTATTATTCTTTTCTTTTTAAAATTTCAATTAAATATAAAACATTTTGTTTCTAGGACTCTGAGAAATATGTTGAGCAGTTACTTACACTATTTAATAGATTTAGTAAACTCGTCAAAGAAGCTTTTCAAGATGACCCACGATTTCTTACTGCAAGAGATAAGGTATATGTTCCTGTATAGTAACAGTTTGTATTAATTAGTCATAATTTACTTTTATTAATAAGCAGTTTGCATCCTTATACTATTAAATTGGAAACTAAGAACCTAGCAAGTCCAATTTTTCATCAGTGGAGCACAACTGTATGTGGTGTGGTAAATGTTTTTGTGAGCATTTTGTAAGCGCTGAGTATCCTTGTGAACTAGAATTTAGCTAGAAAGTTACTCTCTTCCTCATTTTTCTAAGGATGTTTTCCTATTTTTGAATATTACCGATTATTGAATTCCTGTTCATCCTTCCTTTAAGATCCCCCCGAAAGTATAATTCCTCTGGAACTTTATTGATACTACCCCCCCTTCCTCCATAGTGCATCCCAAGCAGAGTTGATTCCTCCATTCTCTGTCCTTTCATAGGGCTCCTTCAAGAGTTATGTGACGTTTATCCTTGTTTCCCAGGGAAGCATTTACATTGCATACCATCTTTTCCCATCCTCACTCGTCATCAGAAGAAATTACCGTTAGTTTCTTCCCCTTTGGTTACTTTTAATTACTTCTCAAGTTTGAATGGTTCTATAGACAAACAGTTTTCTCTAGTAGAGTTTATTTTCCTTTTTTAGTCTAGAGTGGGGAAGGAGTTAGGGAGTATGGAGGTGGTGGGGTGGTTTGAAGTCTTAAATTGTGTAGCTTGCATAGGCTTTGTTGAGCTGCCATGTAAATCCAGACTGAAGGTGACAAAGGAATAAGTCATGTGGTTACCTGAAGGAAGAGTGTTTCAGCCAGAGGAAACAGCAGATGCAAAGGCTCTAAGGCAGGAATATACCTGTCATGTTCCAGGAAAAAGAAGTCATTGTGGTGAGAGTGGATTGAAGTGAGGGGGAGAATAACAGGAAATGAAGTCAGAAAGGTAATAGGAGGCCAGATCAAATAAGACTCTGAGCCATGGTAAGGAGTTCAGTTTTTTACTCTGAGTAGGATGGGAAGTCATTGAAAGAATTTTGGGTTGGATGTGGTGGCTCATGTCTATAATCCAAACACCTGGGAAGGCTGAGGCAGAAGGATTGCTTGAGTCCAGGAATTTGAGACAAGCCTGGGCAACACAGCGAGACCCCATTTCTAGAAAAAATTTTTAGACCTAGCTAAGGCATGGTGGCGTGCGCCTGTAGTCCCAGCTACTCAGGAAGCTGAGGTGGAAGTATCGCTCGACTTAGGGTTTGGAGGTTGCAGTGAGGTACTCTTCTCCACCCACACTGATGCTCTGTCAGTCCTGTCATCTCAGTGGCTAACTAACATACCCTTAAGTTTTCAAATTGCATGTCTGTTACTTTTTTAAAAAATTGTGTGTATTTAAGATATATAACATACTGTTATGGGATACATATAAATATTAAAAAGATTACTATAGTGAAGCAAATTAACAATTCCATTGTTTCACCTTTTTTGTGTGTGTGGCAAGAGCAGCTAAAGACTACTCATTTGTCATGAATCCCATATACAGTACAGTATAATTTTATTACCTATAGCTCTCATGTTGTATATTAGCTCTCTAGACTTGTGCATCGTACATATATGCTACTTTGTATCCTCTGACCTACATCTCCCCATTTCTTCCCTACCCGCTTTACCACTAGTAACCACTATTTTGTTCCTGTCTCTGTGTATTTGAATTTTTTTTTTAGATTCCACACATAAGTGAGATATTAATAATACAATATTTTTGTGTTGTGTCTGGCTTATTTCACGTAGCATAATGTCCTTCAGGCGTACCTCGTTCTTTTTTTTTTCCTTCCTTTAAAACCCCTGTGCAATTATTTTTTAGGACTGAATAATATTCCATTGTATATATGTATCAGTTTCTTTATGCAGGTTTTGATGGACACTTGAATTGTTTCCACATTTTGCCTATTGTGAATAATGCTTCAGTGAACATGAGAGTTCAGATATCTTTATAAGCTGGTGATTTCATTACCTTTGGTTATATGCCCAGAAGGGGGATTGCTGGGATTCTGATTATATTATGAAGATAGACTATGTAGGATTTGCTAATGAATCAGATGTGGAATGTGATAGAAAGAGAGAAATCAAGGATAACACTCAGATTTGTCTTCTGATCAGTTAGAAGGGTATGTTTACTGTAGTAGGGAAGACTGTGGGAAACAGGTTTCGGGGAGATGGTTGCAGAGAGATCAGAAACTCAGTTTTGAAGAAGTTAACTTTGAAATGTCTGTTAAACATCTATGTGGCAATGTTGAATCTGGAATTTAAGGGAGATAATGAGACTAGAAAAGTATGTTTGGCAGCTTCAGCATGTAGATGTTTTTTAAAGCAATAATAGTGGCTGTGATCACCAACATAATGAGTGAAGATAGAAGAGAGAACAGATCTGAGGATTGGCCTATGGCATTCTGATATTTGGTTGTAAGAAAAACGAGGAACTGTCTTTAATAAGGAGAGAGGAATGACCAGGAGTGGAGTGACCAGGAGAGTGTTGTGTGCTAGTAAACAAGTAGAAAAAGTACTTTCAGGAGGAGGGCATGATCTGCTGTTTCAAAATGGTGCTGATAGGTCACATAACCATTGACTTCAGCAACATGGAGGTTGTGAGTGACTTTGTGAAGAACAAATGTGTACAGTCGTCGTGCAAAAGCATGATTAGAATGGTGTTCAGTAAGAATACAGGAAAGAAATTGGAGACAGCGAGTTAGATAATTCTTCTAGGATTTTAGATTAAAGGGAGGGAGAGAAGTAGGGCATTAGCTGAAGGTAGACAAAGCCAAAAAACATTTTTTAAGATGTGAAATATAACAATATGTTTTTAATGCTGAGGCTATACAAACAATGAAGAGGGGGAAATTAATGTAGGAGTAAGAAGAGGGAATTCTGATTGCTTCAGTTTTCTCAGTGAAACAGGAAACAAACCACATCATTAGATGAAAATGTACATGGGGGAAGAAATATTGGCGGTTTAAGGAGAAAGGAGATGGTACAAAGTGTTGTGTAGGAGAATAGGAGACTGAGTGGATAAGAGAAAATAGTGTGATTGTCAGGCAGCATTAAGACCTCACTTGAGAATATTGATAATACAACATGACAAAAAGCATGCTGAAGTCTTTGACTAGGCAAATTCTATCAGGCCAAATACACCATAAGAAATAAAAACTGATTTATATTTTATGTATTTTTAGAAGTATAATAATTTGTGTTTTAA
>NW_012151951.1:7732029-7733138 GCF_000956105.1 Propithecus coquereli
TAGAATAAAAAATATTCCACCACATTGGAGATCAAATGACTCACTTTTTAAAGGAGTTGGGTTTTGCAGTATTTGATCACTTTTAATGAGATTTTTTAGAAAATAATTTTTGTCAAACAGAGAAGGTGGATCAGGAAGTCTTGCTTACTAAAACAACTCTTAAAGAAATCATATCCACAGAATACTGTTATTAACAGTATGAACTTCCATCTAATGGTTCTCCAAACTCTTACTATCATAGGCATTTCATGATATAAAGCAGAGAGAAACTTTATTCTAGTGCATGAAATGATTACATGAATGTGTTCTGTCCTTTTAGAATTACATTTAATGTTTTCATTGATGGACAAAGTTCCCAATGGGATA
The DNA here is from genome assembly GCF_000956105.1 of Propithecus coquereli. Lineage (NCBI taxonomy): Eukaryota > Metazoa > Chordata > Mammalia > Primates > Indriidae > Propithecus > Propithecus coquereli. The sequence goes on from NW_012151951.1 coordinate 7,732,396, forward strand.
GAGCCAATGTTGAAAGACTTGGAGGAACATATCATTAGTGCTGGCCTGGCAGATATGGTAGCAGCTGCTGAAACCATTACTACTGTAAGTTTTCTTCAGTGACGATGATAGATATGTATCAAGGTTATTTTTAAAAATGCAGGATTGAATAGTAGTTACCAGAGGCTGGGGAGGGTAGAGGGGGTTCGAAATAAAAGAGGTAGATCAATGAGTACAAACTTACAGTTAGAAAATAGTAATAAAAGACTGTACTTTCAGGGATCATTTCTATAGTTCGTTATTAGAGAATTTTTTCTGAATGCATAGAGCACAAAAAAACAAGAATAAGTTTTGGTCTTCTCTTACACAGTAGAGTGACTAGCAAATAGCAATATAGTGTATATTTCAAGACAGCTAAAAGAGAAGATTTTGAATGTTATCTTCACAAAGAAATGATAATTGTTGGAGGTGATAGATGTATGTGGTCATTATACTTTGTATGCATGCATTGAAACATCACTTTGTACCCCATAAATACGTACAATTATTATATGTCTATTATAAATAAAAAACTTAAGAAATGCAGGATTGGGCCAGGTGCAATGGCCCATGCCTGTAATCCTAGCACTCTGGGGGCCGAGGCAGGAGGATCGCTTGAGCTCAGGAGTTTGAGACCAGCCTGAGCAAGAGTGAGACCCCATCTATACTAAAGATAGAAAAAATTAGCCAGGCGTGGTGGTGAGTGCCTATAGTCCCAGCTACTC
>NW_012151951.1:7746353-7752073 GCF_000956105.1 Propithecus coquereli
CACCCGGCCAATCAGTCAACTTTTTAAGTGCATTTCTCAAGAAGTTGCAAGCATCAGTAACCTTTACTTCCTAACTAAATACTTTAGCATGTAGTCATTAATTGAATTTGATATTTGTTTATGTTTTGAGGTAAAATTTACATAAAGTCACATGCATAAATCTTAAGTGTACACTTGAGTCAGATTTGACAAATGCATATACCCTTTTTAACATGTGCAATATCTTCATTATCCTATAGAGTTGCCTCATTCCCCATTCCTAGTTAGTCCCACCCCACCTCCTTCCAGAGGCAACTATTATTCTGATTATTTCAACATAGATTAGTTTTGCCCAGTCTAGGACTTTATATAAATGGGATCATACGATACCTACTTTTTTGCATAAAGCTTCTTCCATTCAGCATTGTGCTTTTGAGAGTCATCCATGTTTGGCATGTAACAATAGTTTGTTTTTCAAAGTGTTTATACTATTTTACACTTCCACCAACAAAGTATGAGAGTCCTAGTTGATGCTCATTCTCACCAGTGTTTGGCGGTGGTGTTTTAATTTTAATCATTCTGAATGTTTGTGTTAGCATTTCATTATGGTTTTAATTCTTATCTCCCTCCTGACTACTGATGTTGAGTAATTTTTCATCTTTTTTTGGCATTCTTATATTTTCCTTTATGAAATGTCTTCAAATTTTTTGCTTTTTTTTTTTCCTTTTGGATTGTTCCTTTGTATTAGTGAGTTAATTATAAGACTGCTTATATATTCTGAATACAGTTCTTTGTAAAACATATGCTTTTCTGTTATGGTTTTTGCTTTTTATGTTTTATCTAGGAAGGCTTTGTCTACTTCCCTAGGACATGAGGATGTTTTTTATTTTCTACTTTACATTTTTAGTTTTCATATGTAGGTCTAAGATCCATCTTAATGTTTGTGTATGGTGTGAGGGATTGAATTTCATTTTTTTCCTTTTCCATATTAGTAAGTGGTTTCAGCACTATGTATTAGAAAGACTTTCTATTCCCCATTGCATTGGTGCCTTTCTGTCAAAAATCAAGTGAATTAAAAATGTGGATCTATATCTTGGCTCTCTTTTTGTTCCATTGATTTATTTGGGTACTCTTAGGCTGTTACCACACAGTCATGATTAATATAGTTCTGAAGTAAGTCTTGAGTCAGGTAATATAATTTTGGTTTTTGTTTTTTTCCCATATGTATTCATAGAGGATTTTGCCTCTTCCTTTTTTGCCCTTCCAAATTTTTTTTTTTATAAATGTCTTTATTGTTTTCTGGTGTCAGGATTATACTGGAGTTACTCCCTCCTTTTGTATGTTCTGAAATAGTGTAATTGGTATTACATCCTTCTTAAAATGTTTGATGGAATTCATAAGTAAAACCATTTGGGCCTGGAGTTTTCTGTGTGGGAAGATTTTTTATTACAAGTTCTATTTCTTTAATAGATACAGAACTCTTTAGATTTTTTATTTAATCTAGTTTAGTTTTGGTAAATTATAGTTTTCAGGAAATTTGTTCAGCTAAATTGTCAAATTTATGTGTATAAAGTCATGACTACCATTACCTTATTATCCTTTTCTCTTTGCAAAATCTTTTTTTCTAGAATTATTTGAGAGTAAATTGTTCACCATTCCAAATACATTAGTGTGTGTTTTCTACATACATAATCACAATATAACTTTCCATATCAGGAAATTAACTTTGATTGTTACCATCTACTCCTCTACCCTTTAAATTTCATGAATTGACCATAAATGTTTTATGGGGTCTCACTCTGTTGCCCAGGCTGGATTGCAATGGCTCATTGCCACCACCAACTCCTGGGTTCAAATGATCCTCCTGTTTCAGCCTCATGAGTGGCTGGAACTACAGGTGCATGCCGCCATGCCTGGCTAATTATTAAAAAAAAAAACTTGAGAGATGGGATCTGGCTATGTTACCCGGCCTGTTCTTGAATTCCTGGTATCAGGCAATCCTCCTGTCTCAGCCTCCTGAGTGGCTGGAATCACAGACGAGACCCACTATACCTGGCTAATTATTCTTTTCTTTTCTTTTTTCGTTTTTTATAGGGGGTGAGGTCTCTCTGTGTTGCTCAGGGTGGTCTTGAACTCTTGGCCTCAAGCAGTCCTCTCTCCTTGGTCTCCCAAAGTGCTAGGATTACAGGCATGAGCCACAGTGCCCAGCCATGACCTTGTACTTTTGAAGATTCCAGGCCAGTTATTTTGTAGAATGTCCCTTAGTTTGTGTTAATTTGATGTTTCCTTATGATTAGATTCAGGTTTGCATCTTTGGCAGACATGAAGCTTTGTTCTTACCTCATCTTATCTTAGAGTGCATGGTGTTTTTTGTTTGTTTGTTTTTAATGAGAGAGGCCTTGCCCTATCACTGCTGGAGTGCAGTGATACAATCATAGCCCACTGTAACCTCAAACTTCTGGGCTCAAGCAGTCCTTCCACCTCAGTTTCCCAGGTAGCTGGGACTACGGGCGTGAACCATTAAGCCTGGCCGTGGGTCTTGTTTAGTTTGATCACTTGATGTAAGTTGGTGACTGCCAGACATCTCCACAGAAAAAGGCAAAGTTATCCTTTTTCTCTTAATTTTGTCGGAAGTGCTTTAAAACTATGAAAAGATCCTATTTCTCATCAAATTTTCAATTTTTACATTGATTTATCATATCAGTATAGATCATGGTTTCCTATTTCGTTAAGTGGTTTCTAATTTACTATGATTCTTTATTTTGATTTTCAAATTACCCTAGATTTCACTAATAGGAGCTGGACTCTGGGTCCTTTTGACAGTAAATTCTTTCTTTCCTTTTGTCACATGAGGATGTTTCAGACTCATTTTGTGCCTTCCCTTCCCTAGCCTTGGAATCAGCCATTTTTCCACGAAGCCCTGGGTTTTTCTAGTGGATAATGATATTTAGTGGATGAGATCTGGAGTTAGGTGTGTTCATTGCTATTAAGGTGTCACAAGTCTTAGACTCTCTCAGGGGACAGCTCTTTCACTCTGCTGTGGCTTCAGCAACCTATACCAGGCTATCCTTCTGCATGGCCACCCTCCTTAGGCCACTTTTGAGTTCTAGTGCCTCATACCAAGCTATCCCTGCATTTGTATGTCCTAAGAAAGGAATATTTTGAAATATTAGTACTGATATACATAAAATTAATTTCTTTTGAATTAGGTATCAGATCCTTTTGCAAGTCAGATAGTTTCTAATATTTTACTTTCAACGCAATTGGTATTAGCCATTATAAAAAATATGCATCATTAAAATAATTTTTAATATTAGATTAGTATGTATTTTTTTTAAGCAAATGACTCAGGAGGTGCTAAAAGAATTGAATGACATCATAAGAAAAACTTACTCTAGTCCCATCTACTTACTTATGTGATTAAGATTTCTCAGGGCAAAGGCATACATTCATAAGCATAAAAAGAAATAGAATTGGTGCTGATTCCTGGATTCATAATTGAGAGGGGGAAAAAATTTCATCTACTACGTTGAGTTGACACATTAGAGTTGACTCATCCAGTAAAATTTTACATATGCATATATTTTATATATGTACGTATTATATAATTATGTTGTTTTGGTGATTTATGTACTTATAATAATTTGGATAGCTCAGTCCTTGGAAAATAACACTTAAATTTTATAAGCACAAGAAATTTTTAAATGTTGAATTTATTTATGTATGTTTCTAGAGAAGCTCAATAAAGAATGAACATAAGAAGCTGGAAATGGTGACTTAGCTCCTGTAGTCCCAGCTACTCAGGCTGAGGCAGGAGGATTGCTAGAGGCCAGGAGTTTGAGACCAGCCTCCACAACATAGCCAGATCCCATCTGAAAAATACAATATACTGCTGGGCTTGCTGGCAGCTACTCGGGAAGCTGAAGCAGAGGGATGACCTCAGTCCAGCCTGGGCAACATAGCAAAACCCCATCTCAGTTATTTTTTTTAAAAAATACAATATACTGGTTTTAAAATTTTGTCAGGAAAGTGAAATGGAGATACAAATTCTTCATTGTTTAAGAAGAATTTGTTTACAGTTTTTTAAAATGGATGATGGTAGATATCACATCACTGTGGAATGTAGGTTACATTGGATACATTTCAAAGACTGAAGTAACAGTTTTAACATTAATAATAAAAAGTTTTAAATGCTAACTTATAAATATCCAAGGATTTACATAGTTTTTCAGAAGTATTTTAGCAGGTATCTGAATAAAATCTTTTAAAGATCTTTGCAAGGCCAGCACTCAGGTGAGGCATGGAGGTACCCAGAGTGCCAAATTTAAGGAAATTCTTGCTCTCAGGGTCTTGCAAGTGCAGCGTAGGCACTTAGGGGAACCTAAAGATAAGTGCCTCCTTAAATTACGCACACTAGTTGTTTTGCTTGCTCATCCTAGTCCCAACCCTAATGACTAGATTATTCAACATAAGAAATTAGCTTGTGAAAAATTGGCTTTAGAAAAAAATTTTGCAAATATCAATCATTTTTTCATCAACTGCTTTTAATTTGTTTTTTAGGGTGGGATTAAAAACTCAGCCTGAATCAAAATGCCCTGAGCTGCTTGCCAATTACTGTGACATGTTGCTAAGAAAAACACCATTAAGCAAAAAACTAACCTCTGAAGAGATTGAAGCAAAGCTTAAAGAAGTGGTACATAATTTTTTTTGTATTTCAACTTCTTAAATTACCTTACTTTGTATTTGCTTATAGGAGTTTCTGTGATAGTATCAATAAAAAAAAAAAGTATATCCGTAACCAGCTAACGTTACAGAGTTTTACAGTGCCAAGACTTACTTCTACAGGGAAGTTAGTTTTCTCTGAAAATTTTTATTCTATAGCTGCCTGAAAAATAATACCATTTAATTCTTCTCCTTTCTTGATTCTTTTTAGTCAATATTCTAACTCCTATTACAAGATTTTAAAAGGGAAAGTAAACCGCTAAGTTTGGAATGATAATTGAGAGATTGGGAGTTTTTCACTCCTTCATTTTTGTGAGAGCCCGAGATAGATAGCTAGGGATGAATTAGAATAGAAGAGTTAGTTGCTTTCATTTTAATTTGTTGCCTGGTTGTTAGTGTAATGATATAAGTCCAGGAACACAAAGAAGGGGGGAAAAAGAAGTAAAAATATAGGGCAAGTATACACAAAAAGGCCCAGAGAGATGATTAGTGTCAGAAAAAAAGTGAAGAAGATATGTAGAAGAGAAAATTGGGGAAGAACCATTGATTTTTCATGTAAAGTACTGTCACATTTTGTATAAAATCTAAAAACTGGTAATTATAGGGACTAAAAGGTTATTTGGTTACAGTCTCACATTTGCTAACTTTTAAAGTAGTGTATCAGGACTGGTTATTTTTCAGAGATGGATAATTTAGTAGGCTGTTATCTGTGTATGTCCATATGAATTTCTGAATTTTGACAATTGGGGGGATATAGAAAGGTCTAAATGAGAGAGATGGCTAAGAGTATATAAGAATTGAAAGTAACTTTGTTTTTCATACAGCTCTTGGTACTTAAATATGTACAAAACAAAGATGTTTTTATGAGGTATCACAAAGCTCATTTGACACGACGTCTTATATTAGACATCTCTGCTGATAGTGAAATTGAAGAAAATATGGTAGAGTGGCTAAGAGTAAGTAAATTTTTTTTAAATATTTGGTTTTCTAATAAAGTACATAGTTCATATACATGTTAA
>NW_012151951.1:7752123-7753297 GCF_000956105.1 Propithecus coquereli
TACTAGGAGTAATGTCTGTATGTCATTTTACATTGTTTTTTTGCAGGCATATAAAGCAGTTGTTAATGATGCTACCATATTTAAACTTGAATTACCTTTGAAGCAGAAGGGGTAAGCTTTTTAAAAATATTTACATTTTTAGAGTATAATACATGTTACTGGATATGCAAGATGCCCTATTACGCTGTTAGGTTTGTGTTTGTCATTAGTATAATGATTTTTGCTGCCTTCGGCTGTTTTTTAAAAAACTCTCAATTTATAACTTCTTGTTAAAGTATCTCATTTTATGACCAAAAAATGTTGACTTTATTTTTTCAGAGAGAAAAAAATATTTTATTTCTATCTCTACTTGATTGTTTTGCCCTCATTAATCACTAAAAGTATTGTGTTACCTCTAAAAGCATAAAAAATGACTCAATTTACCGTAATGATATGAAAAAGGAAATCAATTTTTTTTTTTTTTTTTTTTAAGACAGAGTCTCACTTTGTCTCCCTAGGCAGGGTGCAGTGCCATCATCATAGCTCACTGCAACCTTAATGTCCTGGGCTCAAGTGATCCTTCTGCCTCAGCCTCCTGAACAGTTGGGACTACAGGTGCCCAACACCACGCATGGCTGATTTTTTCTGTGTTTTTGGTAGAAACAGGGTCTCACTCTTGCTCAGGCTGGGCTTGACCTCCTGAGCTCAAGCAATCCTGCCTCAGCCTCCTAGAATGCTAGGATTACAGGCGTGAGCCACTGTGCCTCACCAAAAAGGAAATGAATTCTAATGTAAAGTTTTGTATTACCATTCTGAATAATTGATCACTCATTCGTAAGACGAATTTGCCTATGCTGAGTACAATTTATAGAAAATTTAGCAGCTGAAATTTATGAAATAATAAATCCAAGCTATAGTACTTTCATAGTACTACTAAGTAGCAATGAAGGTTAATAGGCAAAAAAACCTTTTGGTGTAGTTTCTAGCTGAGAATTACTAATTTAAAGAAATTTTATATATAATGTTAAAACTTTTGGAAAGTATTGAAAAATAGCAGGAAAATCATTATTCACGTTTTTTCTATTAATTTTTTTCAGTTTGTCTTTTTTGAGCTGTGTAAGTTGCTTGAGTAATATTACAATGGAAGATGTCTGAGTCATACAGTATTTTGATACTTGACATATTTTAGAAGGGC